>NC_056735.1:805655347-805790347 GCF_019279795.1 Protopterus annectens | reverse complement strand
GCAGTCAAACACTGTTGCACTCCCTGCAACTTATATATGCCAACTCTGGGATCCCACAACAGTGAAAAAGGGCAAATTACAAGTTTTCAATGTTTTGAGTTTCGGATGCTTTGTGCCAGTAGCAGCTTTTAGATGTTTTGACTTTAGATCAAATGAATATCACCCAAATATGTATGTATATGGGTCCCTATCAGCTGATTGATTTATAAGAAATGCAAAGATCATGTGGTCAACACCATATGTTCAAGTTTATGAAAACCAAAAGCTTTTGAATGGAGGATGCCCCCTGCAGAAAACATAAAAAAAGATTTTTTGTGGGGTTTTTTTGATGTTTGATTGTTCAGAAACTCAGTCATATGGTCTCAACCATATGAATTTTGAGCGTCTATAAACTCAAACATCTGAAATAGACCCATGTGTGTGTGTTTGTGTGTGTGTGTGTGTGTCTATCACTCTCTCTCTCTCTCTATATATATATATATATATATATATGGGTCTACCTGACAACGCCGAAAGCTGACAACGCCGACGATGAGAACACCGACACCAGAAGATCGAAAACTGAGATGACCGACAGATGAAAACCCCAACGCTGAGAACACCGACATGTGAAAAGGCTGTGTAAGTATGCAGTAGTGACGGACGTTAGGGTTAGGGTGCGAGTAAGGTAAGTGTGCGATATTGATGGACTCTAGAGATAGGGGTGGGTTAAGTGAGTTAGGGTTAGGGCGTGGGTTAGGTGAGTGTGCGATAGTGACAGTCTTTAGGGTTAGGGGTAGGTTAAGTGAGTTAGGGTTAGGGCGCGGTTTAGGTGAGTGTGCGATAGTGATAGTCTTTAGGGTTAGGGGCGGGTTAAGTGAGTTAGGGATAGGGCGCGGGTTAGGTGTGTGTGCGATAGTGACAGTCTTTAGGGTTAGGGGTAGGTTAAGTGAGTTAGGGTTAGGACGCGGGTTAGGTGAGTGTGCGATAGTGATAGTCTTTAGGGTTAGGGGCGGGTTGAGTTAGGGTTAGGGCGCGGGTTAGGTGAGTGTGCGATAGTGACGGGCCTTAGGGTTAGGGTTTGGGTTAAGGTTATAGACAGTTGTGTATGTAAGGTTTAGTGTGGGTTTGTAAGGATTTTGGTGTGCTTGTGTTGTGTGTGTGCTTTTTGGACAGGGGATTTGTTTTGTTTGTTGATTGTCGGGATTGTGGTGTGTCGGGCATATGAGGTTTCGTGTTTGTGAACTTTCGGTTATGTGGTGTCGGTGATTTAGTTGTCGGTGTTGTAGTGCGTCGGTGTTGTCAAGTAGACCCATATAAATATATATATATATATATATATATATATATATGTGTGTGTGTGTGTAGATGCATACACACAAGCAAACACACACATGTATATATACACATATGTATAAATCAACACTCATTCGGAATGCATTGCATTTTGTAGTAGTCTGCACTTACTTGCCAAAGATGTTGTGTGATTTTACAAGTAAGTCATGGAAAACACTCACAGTGTAATATTTAATGACTATTAAATGAGTAATCATGACTCAGATGTCACTTCTTGAAATATCCAATGTATCCATTCCAGTGTGGTTTGTTTTTGTATTCTGACATTTAATCACAAAAGTTGCATTTCTTTTATTGCCTTCATAATTTGATTTATGTCTTCTTGTATTAGTGGTTCCTTTCTTTTCCACTTTCTTGCAATTGCTTTTTTTACAGCTGGAAATGAGAAATCCTACAGAGCCCTTGTTGATTAATTATTTCTCTCAGTTTTCTGTAATCTAATCCTTCAGAGATTTTGTGATAAACAATTTTTCAGACTATACACCATTGCACATGTTCTGTATTTTCCCTTAAGTTGTTCTAATTTAGGAAACAGCCAAAAGATATGCATAAAAATCCAGTTAAATTAGTAACACATTTCCAACAAACGAGTGTAACACTCAGGCATTCCAGAGAGACTTGCAGGAGTAAAAAAAAAAATACATAATTAAATAGGCATTTCTTCCAAACAGAAAAAAAACTTCCTGTCTTTTGTAGCATGTCTGAGGAGCTAGGACAACTCCCAGTTTACATGTGTAATTGTAGTATTTGGCCCTTTCTCTCAAATAATTAATGGGCAAGTAAAGTACTTAAACTCTTCCTCACAATTAATTATAAGCATGTTTGTCTCTTTTCTGCTTTCTTCTTTTAGCATTCATGTAGTTTAATTATGACTCCCTTTCCTGGCAAGAAGTATCTAAAACTCAAAATATTGAAAACTTTGAATTTGCCCTTTTTCACTGTGATTACAGCTAACATATATAAGTTGCAGGGGGTGCAGGGGTGGTTGACTGCTAAAATATGTGACTGCTAAATATTTTGGGACATACCACTATGTTTTTTGCCTAGATTTAATCCAGGAAGGAACTAATTTTGTTGAGTCATCAAACTGGACTGTGCTGAAAAAACGTCATTATTAAGTTATGATACAATTCTTTCTTTATACCAGTTTCTGCACCCTGTCCATGTATTGTCCCCACATCATTATTTTTCCTGTGATCATTAACTGAACCCAGTATATGAATACTCTTCCAACTTTCAGATTTTTGGAAATTTTTGTTCCTTGCAGCTCTCATTTTGTAACATTTTAGGCAACCATTTCAATCAAGTTAGTATGGTTGTCTGTTGTAACGATTTTATTTTATCTTTCTTTTCACACCCATTCTCACCAGCCATCAGGCATCTGTAGTAAGACTAGAGCTCACTTAAGATTAGGGGGTCATGCATTTCAACTGCTGAGAATTAGGCATAGTGCTGTGATTTGGGCCTTCAAATTTAGCCTTGCTTTTAAGTGATGTTACTCAGAAAGTCAGACCTAAAAAAACAACAAATTATTCAACTCTGGTGTGAACTAAACTTTTCAGAAATTCAGACCTGTTCATAAGTACATACCTTAAAAATGAATAAATTTATTCAGGGATTCCCTATCACTATTTTATTTTATTTATTTAACATTCATCAGGAAAGTCCAACTTGGAATGGAGCCAATTTTTCAGCGAAGGCCTGGGGAGAAATGGTTCAGACGCATGTCTTTGAAATGGGAGAGAAACCAGAGCACCTGGAGGAAACCCATACGAATGCAAAGACGACATGCAGACTCCGCACAGAAGACACTCCAGCTGAGAATCAAACCATTATAAAGGTATAGGTTCATATGTTCATAAGTAGGTACTAGGCTATCTGCCCGAAGGCATTTATAAGCCTAGCCAGAATGTGTTGGCTTTCGCCACCTCCTTAGATTAGTTCCCTGTGCCTCTGTCCAGCAGAGCCATTGAAGTGATCCCCGGGATAAACTTTCTGTTTCCCATCTACTCGTCAAGGTTACTCTTGAAGAGTGTTAGCGAGGAGTTCTGCCTAATATAGATTGGAATCTTGTTCCAAAGCATGGGAAGTCTCTGGGACAGGAATCTATCCCCCCAGCATGTCCTATTTATTGTTGTGATGAGGCTTAGATCCCTAGAGCATGTGGTTGAGGGGATAAGGTTTTCTTTAGGTGGAGCGTGTCCATCAATTCTGGGTTGGACATGGCCTTGTATGTCAGGCAGAGATCACCTCTGAGTCGGCGGTATGCAACTGGGTACAGCTGGAGTTTCTTCAGTCGAGCTGCATAGGGCATCTGTTTCAAGCCAGTGATCCTCTTGTTGAGGTACTTCTGTGGTCTTTCCAGCTGTTGCAGGTGTATTGTAAGGTACATCCCAAATGGGGCATTGTACTCTAATCCAAAATGTATGAACGAAACCAGAAGCGGAGAACTCCGATAATATAATTAAATAAATTTATTGAACAAATTAACTCCTAAAAACGGACGACCAAAGCAAATACTATAAACGCCTTCACAATCACAGTATGCGTTTTCGTCTTATTACATAGACTTCATCTATGATGGGTCTGATGAGTGATGATTAGAGGGGCACAATGACCTTTTTGATCTGGATGCGAACCCTTTAGTGATTAGGTGGGCCACATAGAAGGATTTTCTAACCACTTTGGCAGTGTGATTATCAAAGGAGAGATTACTATCTACTTGGGTCCACAGATCCCTTATTACGTTTTCCGTATTTAGGGGGCTACCACCTATGTGGTAGTTTGTGTGTACTTTGTTTTTTCCAAAGGGGATGACTATGCACTTTTTGGCATTTAGCTTGAGGCCATGATTTTGACGCCAGGTATCCATCTCATTGAGACCATTTTGGAGGATGTCTGTGTCAGCCAGAGTGCCAATTATAGCCCCTAGTTTGCAGTCGTCTGCGAACTTGGTCAGCCATAGTCCTCCTGTGCTTGCCTGTACCTCTGAGAAGTATAGCATGAACATCTGTTGTGATCAGCATTATCATTTTCTTTCGGCTGTTCCCGTTAGGGATCGCCACAGCGGATCATCTGTTTCCATTTCTTCCTGTCCTCTGCATCTTGCTCTGTCACACCAGCCACCTGCATGTCCTCTCTCACCACATCCATAAACCTTATCTTAGGCCTTCCTCTTTTCCTGTTACCTGGTAGCTTTATCCTTAGCATCTTTTTCCCAATATACTCAGCATTCCTCCTCAGCACATGTCCAAACCAATGTAATCTTGCCTCTCTGGCTTTGTCTCCAAACCTTCCAACCTGGGCTGGCCCTCTAATATACTTATTCCTAATCCTGTCCACCCTCGTCACACCCAGTGCAAATCTTAACATCTTTAACTCTGCCACATCCAGCTCAAACTCCTGCCTTTTTGTCAATGCCACTGTCTCCAACCCATATAACATAGCTGGACTCACTACCCTCTTGTAGACCTTCCCTCTCACTCTTACTGGTACTCGTCTGTCACAAATCACTCCTGACACTCTTCTCCACCCAATCCATCCTGCCTGTACTCTCTTCTTCACCGCTCTTCCACACTCACCATTACTCTGAACTGTTGATCCCAAGTATTTAAACTCATCCACCTTCGCCACCCCTACTCCTTGCATCCTCACCATTCCTCTATCCTCCCTCTCACACATATATTCTGTCTTAGTCCTGCTGACCTTCATTCCTCTCCTCTCTAGACCATATCTCCATCTCTCCAGGGTCTCCTCAACCTGTTCCCTACTCTCACTACAGATCACAATGTCATCTGCAAACATCATCTGTTGTGATAAATAACAAAATGTTCCACTTTCTGGCCATCAGGTATGATTTTTAATGCTCAAACGCTGAGAGG
Organism: Protopterus annectens; assembly: GCF_019279795.1. Classification (NCBI taxonomy): domain Eukaryota; kingdom Metazoa; phylum Chordata; order Ceratodontiformes; family Protopteridae; genus Protopterus; species Protopterus annectens. Next base: position 805,785,131 of record NC_056735.1, on the reverse strand, counting down.
TTTGGGGAGGGGGCATCATTAATGTCATCAGTTTTTTTTACAGAATACCTCATTCAGCTGGTGTGGGAAGCTTTCTGGGCATCACTAGTCAAGTTTTAAATTTAACTAACAATGAAGTATGCATATTGCATGATTTTATGGAAATTAACGTATGACTACCTTTTTTAACTGGAATAGCTATGGGTGCAACATGTGCCCCAGTTTATGTGAACTTTGTTTTTCCTGCATGGCAAAACACCTTTACTGAAGTTCTCAACATGCCAAAATGTATTTGTACAGTTATAGCTGGTTCCTTGGTGACATTCTTATTTTTATGTGATGGGAACCAGGCTGAAATCATTGAACTTGTCAGCTATAGTGAGAACACAACTTATTTGAAGATCACTTAAATTCAGGATTGTGTCATACTAGGTTCATAGGAGTGTTCTAGGCTAACGGCCCTGGATCCTATATAAGCCTAACTCAAGAAGATTTCTGGCATCATGCCACCCAAAGTTAGTTCCAAGTGCCCTGTCAAGCAAGGCCACTGAAGTGATCCCCAGGGTAAACTTCCTATTGCCCATCCACTCGTCAAGATTTTTCTTAAAGAGGGCCAGTGAAGTGCTCTGCTTGACGTGAATGGAAAGTTTGTTCCAGGGTATGGGATGTCTCTGTGTTAGGAACCTGTCTCTCCAGCATGTTCTGTTTATTGTGGTAATGAGGTTTAGGTCCCTGGAGCGTGTGGCATGGAGGGATTGGGATTTCTGTAGGTGTAGCATATCTAGCAGTTGTGGGTCAGACATGGCTTTGTAGGTCAAGCAGAAATCGCCTCTAAGTAGGTGATAAGAGACAAAGTATAGCTGGAGTTTTTTGAGTCTGTCCGTATAGGGCATGAGTCTAAGGCCTAAGATCTTCTTAGTGAGGTATTTTTGTGGCCTTTCCAGTTGTTGTAGGTGTCTAGTAAGGTACATACCAAATGGGGCATTGTATTCTATAATAGGTCTAATGAGGGACGATTAGAGAGGGATTATGACCTCTTTCTTCCTGGATGATAAACTTTTTGTAATGAGATGTGCCACATAGAAGGACTTTCTGACTACAGTGGCAATGTGGTAATCAAAGGAGAGATTGCTGTCAACATGTACCCCCAGGTCTCTTATCACACCTTCGGTGTTTAGTGGACTACTGCCTATGTGGTAGTTCATGGGCACCAGACTTTTCCCAAAGGGAATGAAAATGCATTTTTTGGCATTGAGCTTAAGGTCACGGTTCTAGCATCAGTCATTGGTGTCAGTGAGGCCTTTTTTTAGAATGTCTACATCAGTTGGAGAATCATTAATGGCTCCCAGTTTGCAGTCGTCTGCTAACTTGGTCAGCCAGAGTCCATTTGTGTTGGCTTGAACTTCAGAGAAGTAGATGCCAAACAGGACATGACCTAGGACATCCCTGTGGGACACCACTTGTAACTGGTCAGTAGTCAGATTTGGAGTCCACTACTTTCACAGTGTGGAATTTTTAGATATTTTTGTTATTCAGAATTCCACACAGTCTTACTTTAAATATACAATTTTAAGAAGACTTCCTTTTCAGGCTTATACTTTCATTTTCAGACTTGTCATCCACACCATCAAAAGAAATTCTTGTTTAAGAACAGATGGTTTTATCACATTATGCATTTTCAGCCCATTTTGGGGAATCCTTATTTTCAAATGCCCGATCAAACAAGTTGATTTAATTTTGAATGCCAAGTAGAAAAAATGTACATTTTGATGATGAAGTCCATGGTCATAACTGGTTTTCAATGTTTTTTCTTGTTTAGAGTTACTAGTTGCACACTTAATTTCCTGGTTTTTGCATGGTTAATTCATAGACATGTCCTTGTGCTCACGGAAGGTGCCACAGCTAAATCTAGCAGTTTCCAAGATTGTAGGAAATGTGATTCAGAGACATGATTAGCCACAATGAGGAAGCTCTCATTGTTGGCTAATTTGCATGCCTCTTAATCATATGGTATAACTGCTAGTGCTAATCATTACTTTCATTCGCTAATTCCCGCTGACGCCCATGCTTTGCTTTGCCACAGGTACCCCCATTATTCATTCTTCTACACACATACATATTTTCACACACACACACACACACACACACACACACACACACACACACACACACACACACACACACACACTCACACATATACGCACACACACACACACACACACACACACAAATACCTGTGAACTGACCATGATTTTACAGAAGTCCCCAATTTTGCCTGTGATCATTAACTGAACCCAGTATATGAATCTTCTTCCAACTTTCAGATTTTTGGAAATTTTTGTTCCTTGCAGCTCTCATTTTGTAACATTTTAGGCAACCATTTCAATCAAGTTAGTATGGTTGTCTGTTGTAATGATTTTATTTTATCTTTCTTTTCACACCCATTCTCACCAGCCATCAGGCATCTGTAGTAAGACTAGAGCTCACTTAAGATTAGGGGGTCATGCATTTCAACTGCTCTTAAAAATTCTCCGTCCCTCATAAATCATGGATGATTACAGTCAGTAATGGCAGACATTATCATTTTATATGTATTGTTCAGAAAATGCTTTGTGATGCAAAATCTCTTGATTTGTTAACCTTTTATGTGATTTAGAATAATATTTAAAAAGTGTCCCTGATGTTTGCTGTACCCCCTCATTATTAGTCTTTGGTTGTTAATCTACCAGAATTGAGAGGTAGGCTAATACCCCATCCCCTCACACACACACACACACACACACACACACACACACACACACACACACACACACACACACACACATCTACTACTGATCCTCTAACTAATCATCCTGCTGTGACCACCCAGGCAGACACACACACACACTCTCTCACACATACACACACACACACACACACACACACACACACACACACACACACACACACACACACACACAGCTGTTGCAGGCACACACATATGCACGCATGCACACAGTCAAACACACATGCATCCACCATAACGTCCTGTCCACTGGCACTTACCTGATCTTTCATTTTACAAGGTCTGCATATTGACTACAGTGGGGAATGCAGCATTTTGCCATATTTATTAACATGACCATCAGTGAGCTGCGGTGGTGGTGCTGCGGTAGCGTTGTCGCCTCACAGTAAGACGTCCTATTTGATTCTTAGCAAAAGCGTCTTCTGTGTGGAGACATGCGTGAATGGGCGTACCTTCATTGAAGGTTGTACATCAGGGCTGGCAACTCGGTACGTAGAAATCTACTGCCAATCATTAGCGGACCGGAGTTCTGCTGTGGCGACCCCTAACCGGGAAAAGCCGAATGATACTACAACAACAACAACAACCATCAATGATAATTTACTAAGCTAAATGATTCTTTGAATTGTTTGGCCTTTTAACTGTCCTAAGTGGATGCAATTCCTGGAGAGAGCACATGGCTAATTAGTATATGCCATTCACTTGGAATGCCTCATTAGCTTTTAACATAGCTATGGAGGCAGCTGACCACATTGATTCTACAGCCTCTGTCATATCACTGTGGTGGGGCTTGTCCATTAATTGGAAAGGACTATGGCTGGTTGAAAATCAACTATGTTAATGTTCATCACTGGCAGTTGCCTTTTCTGAATCCCAGGCTTAATGTTTTAGTTTTTCTTTAGTACACTTCAGGGTAAGTCTGTCATTAGTAAAATAAACTTGCTAATAGTCCCCCAGTGCATTATTATAGCAATAACCCACGCCTGGGTGTGGGTAATGCGGGATTTAACCACGGTTGGTGTGGTTTGGTCCCGAGGGCGAAGCCCGAGGGACCAAACAAAGACAACCGTGGTTAAATCCCGCATTACCCACACCCAGAAGTGGGTTATTGCTATTATACAATGACATTATTTAAGAATAGAAATAATTACTTTTTTTAAATAATGGCATTGTATAATGCCTCTTTGCTGCCCTTCCGCAGCTGTCTGGTATTTCGCAGCAGTTCTGATGTACTGCGCATGCCTACGCAGTACATCAGAGCTGTGGGCAAAAGCAACGGAGAACACAAGATCTCTGTTGCTTTTTACTGTTTCGCTATGTTAAATGGGTTTAACATAGCGACAGCTTTAAAATAAGCAACTGAGATCTCTGTTACTTATTTTAAAGCTGTCTCGCTATGTTAAACCCATTTAATATAGCGAGACAGGTTTAAAAAAAAAAGCAACGGAGATCGCAAGATCTCCGTTGCTTTTTACACACTGTGTCGCTATGTTAAAGGAGTTTAACATAGTGAGACAGCTTTAAAAAAAGCAACGGAGATCTGCGTTGCTTTTTTTAAACCTGTATCGCTATGTTAAACTCTTTTAACATAGCGAGACAGTGTTTTATACTAACGGAAAAGTCCGGGCGACCGGACCTTTTTCCGTTAGTATATTGAGGGATTTACAATGGGCACGCTGGTTGGGCTGGCCAATCAGCGTGCACGTTTTAGAGGAGGAATTGTATAATAATCCTTTCCTAGCTTCCTTCCCCTCTCCTATTTGCTTCTAACTTTTAACACACCTCACCCCTTGTGTTAAATACTGAGGCCCAGATAAGATAGTAGATAGTTTCACTGTGGTCAGAATTCTTTTCTCCTCAATGTGAAATAACCGTTCAAAATTACAAACCTATTGTGTTTACGTTAAGACTTTCACAGGTACTGAATTTCACATTTGTCTGATATACTCACGGCTGTAAGAAAGATGCAATTTATTGACCAAAGTATTGCTTTCCTTTGCATATGTCTTTATTGTATTTTCATTACATTTCTATGTTTCTTTAATTTTCTTTCCAAAATTAATTGAACTAAGAAATTCTTCTGTTTGCAGAAACAGGCAGGTGGAGACAACACTTTTTTTCTTACAGGATAGTCCTCCTAACTGTTATCTATTCTTAACCAGTGTTTTCATGTAAAGTCTAATTTCATATAATTATTTAATCTGTGGATGTTTTATATTATTTTTGAAAATTGTAAAATTATTATTTAAAAAAATGCTCTTTATTAAATCAATCATTGTAACATGCATCAGTATTCACTGAGAGAACGCAAAACACAAAAAGAACAAAGAGATAACAATCAACAATTTCATGAACACACCACACCCAAACCCCAAAATACCAACATTAAAATGTCTTCAATCAGCTATAGATAAACCTGAATCCTCCTTTCATACTTTTACATCACACATCCACCCCGCACCCCTCCCTGGAGCAAACAGTTAACCACTAGTACTTACTGAGACATTTTGAAAAAAAAAATTGTAATTCAGTGAAGAGCTCTCAATCCATCTTTTCCATTTCTTTGAATAATCTGCCCTTTTGTCTCTGTACCAAGTCATTTCCTTCAGCCTGGCTAAACTCATAACCATATTTCTTAATTCTAATATCAGTGGTGAATCTGCCTGTTTCCATCTTGTTGTGATAGCTTTTTTTCCACTAAAAACATAAGTATCCATACCAGTCTCTGTAGCTCTGTCTGGGCCTTCTTGACTATTCCCAACAAAAACACCTGGTTCAAAACATACCATTCCCCACCGCATATCTCATTTATTAAGTTCAGTAACCCATCTTTAAAATGTTGTAGACTCACACAGTCCCAAAAAATGTGTGCACACGTAGCCTCCTGGTCATTCCTATACCTCCAGCATATATTCTGAGATGCGAGAACATTCTAGCTAGTCTAGTTGGTGTATAAAAATATTTTTATAAATATTTCCAAGCAGCTATTTCAAATCTACAAGATTTACTGGCATATTTGGCAAATTGATGTAGCTCTGCCCATTCTTGCTCCAGTAGTCTCATACCCAGCTCTCTGTACCAGGAAGTCAGTGGTCTCGCCATTACACCTCTCTTATTACTCATCAAAATTGTATGTGCTGCAGACAAACTAGCCACTTTAACTTCACCCCCAAATCACTTGTCTTTCTAATAAAATCAGGAATGACTTCCTGATTGATCTTGACCCACTTCAATCCAAGAGCATGAATTTCACCCTGCAATAAATCTACCTAATTCTATTAGGTAGATCAAATTCCCTTTGAATCACCCCCACAACTTCACCGTATTGCCTACTAGTAGCTGAGACCAGAGGACTAATGTTCCTTTCTCCACCTCCAAGCCATATGCTGTCTGTCTATGTAGCAGAGTTCTGACTACTGGGGATAATTCAATCCTGCAGTTCCATATCTCTTGCTCCCTTAAGTAACTGTACCAGTAAGTTTCTGCATTTCATTCAAAACCTTTTTGTTCATAACAGTCTTACCAGAATATCCAGACCTCCCCTAAATTCGGCATCTCCTTCTACAACCATCCTCTTCCATTCATCATCGTAGTTAGCATGAACACACTTCCATAACTGAGCTAACTGGCAAGCTTGCAAGTAAGTATTAATTTCAGGCCCCCCTCAACCCCCCTCTTTCATTTGGCATCACTGTTGCCTCCCATACCATTCTTGGTTTGTCTAAATCCCACAGAAATTGAGACATCATCTGTTTCAGTTTCTTGAGATAATTTACTTCTAGCAAACCAAAAGGCCTGCCTGGGATGTAGTGGAGGAATAAAAGTGCAGAACCTGCACCCTCTGATCAACATCAAGTGGGATTGATAGCCACTTCATAATTAAATTTCTCACCTTTTCCCATACTTTCTCATACGTCAGTCAAAAAGTACCTTCAACCTTGTCCATTACCCAGATTCCTAAGTACATAAATGCATTTTTTGCCACAGGAAACCATATTTCATCCTACAAAGCCTTGTTGGGTACAAAGTTTACTCTAATTTATTTTTCTTTGTTCACTTTATATCTGGACTGCTCTCCAGAATCATCTAAAATTTTCCATAATTTTGGAATGGCTTTATTCAGTTAAGCCAGAGTAACTAAGATATCATCTGTGTACAAAGATATCAACTTTGGATACCCATGCCAAACATGTCCTTGTATTCCAGATCTTCTGAGCCATATTACCAAAGGCACCAGATACACAGGAAAGAGCAGAGGAGATAGGGGCACCCTTGCCTCTTGTCTACCTCCTCCTTCTAGCATTAAATTTTCTGACAGCCTAGCTCTTATTTTAACCTTAGCTGTCACGCATCGATAGACATGCCTTATTAAATCCACAAATTGCAGAAGACAGCCCCACTGCTGCAGTAAGAAGAAGAGGAATCTTCATCTGATTCTGTCAAATACCTTCTTGACATCCAAGGAGAGGATTGAAGTTGTGCATCCTGCAGAATCATTATTAGTCTCAGAATACTATCCACCATTATCCTATCCTAAACAAATCCACACCAGCCATTATGAATGATCTTTGGAAAAATGTTGTAACCTCATTGCTAGAATTACTATGAATAGTTTATCATCAAGGTTAAGTATAAAAATAGGTGTATAGGAGGAAGGCAACAGGAAATCTTTCCTTTCCTTTCCTTATGAATTACAACAATTAAAGCCTCCTTGCATGAATTTGTGGAGCATCCCTTGTAAAAAAAAATCACCCAAATTTTAATACTTTTCTCCTTAAGTAAAGTCAATAATTCAAGAGGAATCCCGTCATCGCTTGGTGACTTCCCAACTGCCATCTGATTCCATAAGTCTTTAATTTTATTTACTTATATCTCCTTTATCACCTCATGCCTATCCTCCTCAGAAATGTCAGATAAATGCAAAGTCCTCCACCAGCCATCTTCCTTGTTGGTACCATCACACATACCCTTCTGGTTGACATATAAATTGCCATAAAACTTCTTAACTTCTGAAAAATTCAAGGCAGGGATTTCACAATTCCCCAGTAGTATCCTCCCTGACTCTGAACACCCCTTTTTCAATCTCTTGGTATCTTAAACAATGGGCCAGAACCCATAGTCCAATTTAAAGTTTGCTTCATCAAACCTCATTATCCTGAATTGCAGTTTGTTCAATTCTCTTTGGCTTTCCTGTTTTATTTATCTCTCCCTCTGTCTCCCTCCCTTATTCCATTCACTTGTACCCCTCTGCTATAATTCTCACAGCTCCTCCTTATGGGGCCTATTTGTCTACTTCTTGTCCCTATCCTCCTTTTGAGTGTAATAATGGCCTCTCATACTCTTTCTTTACACCTTTCCCATACTATTCCTGTCCACACTTTGTCAACCTCCAACATTTCCTTTAACATATTTATTAACCAGTTCTAATTTTTCTCATCACCTAACACAATCCTTACAATGGTTGCTGCTTTGCTAAATTAGTTACAACTTCACTATTGCATACTCAGACAGGAACACCAGCTCCAACCATAACCTATTAACTGCAGTACTATGCTGTATGTTGATGTACACTCTATCTAATCTTGACCAACTCTTGAATCTATAAGAATAATACATGTAGCCATGCTAGGATTGACCATCACCCCTCCATTGCACACACCGACCCAACCAACATCTCACATATACTTAGCCAAGAATCTGCCTTCTTTTGTGTCCCCCTATAACATCTGACGTCCAAGTCAAGACATTTCATTCTCCTACTACCAAACATAATCCTTCCTGGCTACAATTATCCTAGCTAATAGAGCCCTAATCAAAGAAATAGACGTCTATGGAAGGATGTAAACCACTACTGCCATTGCCTTCTCAGCACACAGGTAGCCTTTGACCCTGACATGCAGCCTTTCTCATCCACTAACTAACACTTTTGTACCTCACAGTCCAGTGAATTTTTCACTGGGAAAGTCACTCCTCTTCTCTTTTTATGGCACTGTGCAGCTGTCACTAATGTTTTATAACCAGCTCTGGCTAGTTTGCTGTGCTGAGTCTTATCAATATATGTTTCACTTAAAACTACTATGTCTGTCCCTAATTTCTTTATATGCATCAACATTCTAATCCCTTTTAACTGGATTCTTCAGTCTATTCACATTCCACCATGCCAATGATCAATTCACCAAGTCCCTAACTTGATTCTTCCCCTTGTCCAGCACCATTCAGAATACCTTTCTGTTCTCCTGAGTAATGAACTTTCCACATTTCTAGAGATATCCTTCTGATTCCAAGTTTGACCATGGCTTACATTAATCCAGAGATGATCTTTAAAAACAATATGCTTCACCGATTATGTCTTCCCCTTTAGTTCTTTCACACTCCCCCACAAACTTAATAAGCTATTTGTATTTCCCTACCAAAACCCGCAAAGAACTATATATAGCTACATTTGAAAAGCCCTAAAAGTTAGAGATCTGTTAACTCCCCTGACACCTGTGATACCTCCTGTCTTAAAACATAAGCATGGCAAACATCGCATAGTGGGATACTTCTCCATGGACTGCTCAGACTATATATAGCCCACCCATTGCAAATCAAAGTGACTAGCCCCACTACTATCCATGAAATGGTAGAAATTACTTCAAAACAAAATAACTACCTCTTCCTTTTAAAAACTTCCATAAAAGAGTGAGAGGCTTGTCTATTCATATGGCTAAACATGTTACTAATCCCTAGAATCTGCAACATAAAATCCCATCATTACCCTTTTCAACAACCCTTTTCAACATAACAGCTATTAATAATTACCTTTCAGATTTGCAAACAGTTTTAGAGCATTTCCCATATTCACACATCATTAAACTGGCTAATAAAAAACACATATTATCCACAAGAAGATAGATCTTCAAAAAATGCGAATATCTCAACACCCCCATGCAATAAGAGGGCAGAGAAAGACAGTCACATGCAACCAAATATTCCTTGCATCAAAATAATATCCATAAAAGGAACAAAAGAAAGTCTTAAAAGTATGCTACAGGGCAAAATGCCTGGACAAACCACAGCTTATGTCACCAACTTGGAAGAAATTTTACAATCTGTTGGTTCATCTACCCCCACCCTCCTCCAATATAAGTCTAAGTCTAGCACATTACATTTATAAAAAACTAAGAATGAAATTAAAATATATCAAACAGATATTTAGCCTTATTCAGATACCTGTATCGCAGTCCCATTACTGACCACTTTTGTTACTGCAATGTAAGTAAAAAAGAAAAAAAAAACTTTCAGTCCATTTATTGTCCATCTGCTATCTTCCATTTACCCTTTATAATGTCCTCTCGCTCCCATGACAATTATTGTTTCTGAAACAGTAGATAAGACTTTACAGCTCATGGACCCAATGCATTTTCTAATGAATGCTGCATCTGCATATCGCACAAGTTTTTTCTTGTTTTACCTGAGTTTGCATTGAACATGCTAGTAGGCCTTTGCAACACTCCTTCAACTTGGGCTGGGTCGGTAAACATCTTGGTTCTCCCTGGAAAAAAAAATCTTGATCATTGCAGGGTACTGAAACCTCCACGTAAAGTCTTTTCTGCTTACACATTCAAATTATTAGCAAAAAAGCATTTTTTTTCCTTCTCATTTGCAATGAAAAGTCCAACTCAACAAATACACGATCTGAAGTAGGAGATTCATTTGTCTGCAACCTGTGGGTTATGGATCCGATATCGGATCCGAACCGGCATGGTTTTCCAGCTATGGATCCGAGCTCTCAGCTCCTCCCCTCACCCATAATGCCCTGCTCTCCCTACATGACCCCAGATCTAGTTTGCCGCGCTGGTGACCAGATTGGATTTCAGAGCTCTTCAGCTAAGTGTGGTTTATGACATTTTACAGTGTTAAATTTAAAAAATCCTTAGTCCCCTGGCTGACCGTGCCCACTGGAGCAAGGGGCCTCCGGTAGATGCCATGTTGACGGCGGCAGCCACCAAGAGGGAACTTGCTCAGGAGAGTCCCTCAGTCCATCCCCCGAGCAAGGAGTCTCGGATGATGGACCGCTTGGGGAAGCGAATGTTTAGGTCAGCGACCTTTTCAGTGAGGGCGCTGAACTACTTGGCACATGTGATTAGGATGCAGCGCGATCTTATCAAGGAATACGCTGCATCCCCCCCAGAGTCCATGTCGGAGGAGGACAAACTGTTGCACTCCACCCGTATGGCCACTCTCAGGTCCGTGACTAATACCTCTATGCAGTTACTGTCCCATGCTACGGAGGGAGCCGCTAGAGCCGCAGGGACAGGCCTAGTTACTAGACGTCAGTCCTGGCTCTGCCATTGCGATTTCACGGAGCCCTTCAAGGCATCATTCGATGGTTCTGCCCTTTTTGGCAAAACTGCTTACTTTGACCCAGAGGACGGAAGACGCTGTCTGCCGTCGGAATCCGCTTCCCAGAGGCCCTATTCTAGGAACCAAAAGGGCCAGAAGAAGATGTGGTTCGCAGTCCCAACCCGCTCCGGACAACCAGTCCTTCCGTGGCAGAGGAGGACAGGGAGTACGCCGCCCCAGGGGCAGAGGGGCTCCCAGGAACTTCGGGTCCAGAGAACCTTTCTCTGAACGGCCTGCGCAGCAGCCCTGAAGGGTTGCCCGGCTGCTCCACTCTGGAGGCAGTCGGGGGAAGTTTTTCGGAGCACCTAGCGGCATGGGAGTCCATAACATCAGACCGCTGTGTCCTCCGCATCATATCCAGAGGATACCGCATTCCATTTCATCACATCCCAAAATTGAAGTCCCTCCCCTACGTTCTACCCGGTCAGTGGTAGGCCGCTTTAGCAGAAATTGGCCATCTGCTGAAGAAAAGAGCCATCCAGCCCGTCCCCCCAGACCAGATCGGATCAGGGTTCTACTCCAGGTTCTTTTTAGTGCCAAAAAAGACGGGGGATCTAAGACCAATATTAGACCTTTCACTCTTGAACCTGGCAGTTCCCAAGGAGAAGTTTCGAATGGTTACCTTGCAGTCCATTCTCCCCCTTCTGGGAGAAAATCACTGGATGTGCTCTATAGACCTCAAGGATGCACCACATTCTAATGGACAGAGGAGGTTTCTTCGCTGGGAGCCAGTCACTACCAATTCAGGGTCCTTCCCTTTGGTCTCACCACAGCCCCCAGGGTGTTCACCAAAGTATTAGCAGTGGTAGCGGCCCACCTGAGGCTTCAGGGGATACAGGTCTTCCCTTACCTGGACGACTGGCTCCTCACCGCCCCAACAAGGCATCTACTGTTATTGGCGTGAGATTCCTTTCTCTATCTAGCTCCCCGTCTGGGCATCACAATAAATGCAGAAAAGTCCAACCTAGCCCCTACGCAATTCATAGATTTTATAGGTGCCAGGTTAGACACGAGACAGTTAAGAGCCTACTTCACTGCGGACAGAATTCAGAATCTGCAGCTCCAGGTGCGGGCCATCCTCCACTCCAGCTCAGTTCCGGCGGAGTTGGTCCTGAGGGCTCTAGGGTCCATGGCAGCAGCAATAGCTCTTCTTCCTCTCGCCAGGTTCAATATGCGAGTCCTTCAATGGACACTCCTAGTTCAGTGGTCTTATCTTGCTCTTCCTATGCATCATCCCATTGCGATCAGCAAGGCTTGCCTCCTGTGGTGGCTCCACTCACAAGATCTCCACGGAGGCCGCCCTTTTGTGCTCTCCCCTCTCGCCACGGTGACCACGGACGTTTGCAGGCCGGACGGTCCAAGGCACGTGGAACGATTCAGAGACCTTACTGCATATCAATGTTCTAGAGATGAGAGCAGTGCTCTTAGCGTTGCAAGCACTACAGGCCTTTCTTCCCTTGGGAACTATTGCAATTCAGTCGGACAACATGTCTGTCGTCTGGTACATCAACAAACGGGGTAACCAGGTCTTACCCTCTTTGTCGAGAAGCCATGAGAGTGTGGGAATGGGCAATCTCCACCAACCGCTTTCTCATATATTCCGGTCGGTCCAACATCCTTGCGGACAAACTCAGTTGCACCATTCTCTCCCCGTGGTCTCTCAATGCTGAGGTAGCGGGAACTCCTTGTTGCAATCTTTTCCTCAAACACCAAGTCCTCCTCCCGGAGATACCCCAAGAGCTGGTGCATGCTTGCCCCGGTCTTCTTTATGCTTATCCCCCTTTGCCTCTGATGCTCCAAGTTCTTCAGAAAGCCTCTCGGTTGGGGTGCAGAATGATTCTCATTGCCCCATTCTGGCCTCGACAGATCTGGTTCCCTTTCCTAAGGTCTCACTCTGTGAATCCTCCTTGGATTCTAGATCCCATTCCGGATCTGATATCTCACCCGTCCCATCTATCAACCCCGAATCTGGACAACCTGAAGCTAACTGCTTGGCTGCTCCAGTTCCACTCCTAATCAGGACTCCCGGTATTTCTTCTCCAGTTAAGGCCATCCTGGTAGCGGCTCATAAACCATCTACCAGGAAAGTTTACCGCAGCAAGTGGAAACGGTTCTCCATTTGGGTGGAGCGGCAAGGTCTAGACCCCTTCACAGTTCCCCTTCCTCTGGTGCTTGACTTCCTAACCACTCTTTTTAATGATGGTGCCAGCATTTCCACGGTCAAAGTGCAACTTGCACTATCATATTGGTCAAGACTCCAGTCCACTGATGTCTGCCAAATTGTGTAAGATCTTCCTAAAAGGTACTTTTCTCCTCAGACCCCCTGTAAAGCAAGTGGTTCCTCCTTGGGACCTTTTATTGGTTCTTCAGGCCTTGAGTAGATCTGAAATTTTTATCTTTCAAGACGGCCTTTTTAGTAGCCATTACCTCGGCCAAGAGAGTTTCAGAACTTCAAGCCTTATCCATCAAGCCTCCTTACTTGGTCTTTCATCCGGACCGTGTATACCTCAGGACCAACCCGTCCTTCCTTCCTAAGGTAGCTTCTGAAGCAAATATTAATCAATCCATTAACCTCCCTGTTTTCTTTCCTAAATATCAAAACAAAGGTGAATACAAGCTACATTCCTTAGATGTTCACAGGCAACTTAGATTTTATCTGAACAGGACAGCTGGTCATAGGCAATCCGACCAGTTGTTTATTTCCTTTGCTAAATTCAATTTGGGTAAACCAATTTCCAAAGTCTCATTATCATGCTGGATTTCGCAATGCATCTTATTGGCTTATCCAGCTTCTGGAAGGAGTACATGCCCATTCAACCCGGTCAGTTTCTACTTCAGCGGCCTTTAAAGCTAGGATTCCTCTGGATGATATTTGTTCAGCAGCCACTTGGGCTTCATCTCATACCTTTATTTCCCACTACAAGTTGGATATTACATCTAGAGGTAGAGAATCCGGTGCTCGGAATATCCTTCCATGATGGAGATTCAGGTAGCTGGGGACTCTGTGTTGCAGACAAATGAATCTCCTACTTCAGATTTAGAAGTTATGTACTCACCATAACGTTCCATCTGAGTAGGTGTATTCATTTGTCCCTGGCCTTGTCAGTTTCCTGCATATTATGTGTTACCCTTTCTAGGGTATTTTTCTGATCTGAGGTCATGTAGGAGAGCAGGGAATTATGGGTGAGGACCATAGCTGGAAAACCATGCCGGTTCAGATCCGATATCGGATCCATAACCCACAGGTTGCAGACAAATGAATACACCTACTCAGATGGAACGTTATGGTGAGTACATAACTTCTAATTTCACCAACTGTCCAGATGGAACCAGGCCTCCGCAAAATCTCCCAGAAGTCTTTCCTTTAAGGCATAGGTTTGAAAACATATAATGATCAGTCAGTGTTTCTTTATTCCTTCTCTGACTTGTGCGTAGGCTGTCTTATGAACAGTATCCACCAGTATCAGACTCTTTTCCATTACAAATCATTTAGGTAGTGTTTCAACCACAAACTTAAGATAGTCAACACCCTCTGACCTTTCCAGTATTCCAACCAACCTGATATGATTATGTCTGGATGGACTTCTAATTCTACAAATCTGGCCAAGGCATATTCCATTCTTGCCTCTGCCTTCCATCCTAGCTTTCAATTCTACATTCTCATCTACCAACCCTTGAATAGTGGATGCATGGTCAGACAGAGTTATGTCCACTTCCTCCTATTTTTTCCTGGACTGCAAATTGATCCTGTAGAGTCTGCTTTATATCTTTGTAAGTGAGACTTCTGTGTGGCTCATCTTATAAGTAAAGGCATCTCATATCGATCTAAGGAAGTTATAATTCAATTATAGTCGGTCATCATCAGACCTTTAATCGAGTACAGTGCTCCTTTTTGCATGTACCTCACCAGACACCTGCAACAGCTGGAGAGACCACAGAGGTTTCTCACCAAGAAATTACAGGATACACAAAACAAGTCTTACACGGAAAGACTGAAGCCCTGTCAGTGTATTCTCTCTCCTACAGGTTGCTAAAGGTTGACTTATACCTGCCTTACAGGGCAGTCTCTGGCCCGACCCTGATGGAAATGCTACACATTCATAAAAAAAAGCTGTATGAGGGTCACTTACTCCAGGGATCTTAAGCTAGCCTCTGACTTGAACAGGTCATGCTGGAAAGATAGCTACATCTTCCAGAGACTGCTACTTCTCTGGAACAAGCTTCCAGTTCATGTGAAACAGAGCACCTCCATGACCCTTGTCAAACGCATCCTAGATCAATGGATGGGTGACTGTAGATTCACTCCTGGGGTGGTGCCCATGTCCCTCCTGGACAGAAGAAGTCAGTATTAAATACCATAGACCCTTACATCTGCAAAAGTCACTCACCTAACCACCGACAATTGTGTCAACTCTTTATAAATATGGCTAGGCTTATAAGGGCTCTAGGGTTATTAGCCTAGCAACCTTCTATGAACCTATAAGCAGTCTCTCCAGCAACATGCACCTCTTGATACTCAGCCATTCTTTGCATTTGCTGGGCCCTCTTTGATTCTTTCTTTAAAGATTGGGAGCTATCTGTATGGTTATCAGACCAAATTCTGCACTACATCCACTTACTGAACTTCCAAACAGTTCTCTTAACTGTTTTTTCAAATTTTATCAGTAAATTACTCCGCCAAAACCCTTTTTTCATAAATTGCGAGTAGTCCACAGAAAGATAAACCAGCTTACACCCAGTATGTCATCCTGGAAGAGGAAGATAATAAAATTACTGTTCTTGAAATGATTTTGTAATACTTTAGAGCCCCCCTCCATTGAAAACGGACACATACCCAGTCTTTCCTAGTAATCAAATATCAATAAATAAATAAATATAAGTCTATGTTATAGTACTAAATTGCAATAGAGAAACACTTCTGTTAACACCCAAAGCTTTATTATAGTTGGTATGTTGTACAGCAAAAAGCATATCTAGAGGAAAATTGTACTTATAGGGAAATTGATGATTCCTACGTACATTATATCCAGAGTTCTTTAAAAGTCAAGATACAGGGCAGTGATAGAACAAATACATTTCATCTCTGAACATCCAAAAGCCACTTGATTAGTGCACTCAGCATCTAAGGTAAGCCTTCCTTGACAGAATCCTGCAGTCTTGATTAGAGCCTTCCTGTATTATCTCCTTTCTGATTTACAGGAAACCTGCTCTGCCTTTCTAGGTTTATAGGTTCATAGGTGTGTACTAGGCTAATAACCCTGGGGCCTTTACAAGCCTAGCCCATAGGATTACCCTGGCATCGTGCCACATGACCTTAGTTCCCAGTGCCTATGTCAAGTAGAGCCACTGGAGTGATCCCCGGGGTGAATTTTCTATTTCCCATCCACTCCTCAAGATTTCTCTTGAAGAGGGTCAGTGAGGTGATCTGCTTGACATGTATGGGAAGTCTATTCCGTAGCATGGGCAGTCCCTGGGTTATGAACCTGTCCTTCGAGTATGTTCTGTTGATTGTGTTGATGAGGTTGAGGTCTCTTGAGCGTGTGGTGTGGAGGGATTGGGATTTCTTTAGATGTAGCATTTCTAACAGAGCTGGGTCAGACATGGCTTTGTAAATCAAGCAGAGATCGCCTCTGAGTAGGTGATATGAGACAAAGAATAGTTGGAGTTTTTTGAGTCTGTCCATATAGGGCAAGTGTTTAAGGCCTAGGATCCTCTTTGTGAGGTACTTTTGCGGCCTCTCCAGTTATTGCAGGTGTCTAGTGAGGTAAATGCCAAATGGGGCATTGTACTCGATGATTGGCCTAATGAGGGAAGAGTAGAGGGAGACAATGACCTCTTTCTTCCTGGATGCAAAACCCTTAGTAATGATATGTGCCACATAGAAAAACTTTCTGACCACAGTGGCAGTTTGGTGATCAAAAGAGAGATTGCTGTCAACCTACGTTCCCAGATCTCTTATAATGGCTTCTGTGTTCAGTGGACTACAGTTGATGTGGTAATTCATGGGAATGAGCATCATTGTATTAACGACCAGGAAAATAACTACTTTTTTTCTGCATTTCTTGCCATTTGCGATAAGCCCCTCCTCCCTATGAAGCAGTGGATAGAGCTTAGCCTCTGTATCTTCAAGAGCATAAATGTGACTCCCCCCAAAGAAATTTCTGTCTGAAGCAAATTAGACAAAACAGTTTGCATTCAGAATTCCCTTTCTTGCAGAGTTTCATTGCATTGCAAAAAGTTGCTTGTTTTGCACTTATTTCTTTTACTGGAGCGCCACACAGTACGACGGTGTCTTGTTCGATTCTCAGCTAGAGCGTCTTCTGTGTGGAAACATGCGTGAATGGGCGTACCTTCGTTGAAGGTTGTGCGTCAGGGCTGGCAACTCGGCACTTAAAAAATCTACTGCCAATCATTAGCGGACCGGAGTTTCGCTGTGGTGACCCCTATCCGGGAAAAGCCGAAAGACACAACAACTTTTTGTAAGTTCATAGGTGTGGTTGTGAACCAAAGTGAGTCTAGAAAGTATCATTTGGAGTTTTCCTGGGAGAAAGAAAATACAGGCTTTCTCAGTTCCTATCTGTTCTCTTAGCAGACCATCCCAGCCCACCATGTCTTTCATGAATGAACTCCACACAATTCACCATGTCAACCTTCTCAGGAATAACTGTGTGGAGTAGATTTTTATGCCTGTTTCTGCCAACTATATTTACAATTTTAGTCTCTAAAATTTCCAGCATTGCTTCTTGGGTAGTTATTCTGTTTCTCCACTTTCGTGTCCCCCTTTAAATCCACAAAAAAGTCAGAATTAGAACACATGGCTGCTTCCATGTCTTCCACGCTTTTTACTGATCCTTTAATACAGTTCAGTAAATGACAGCTATGCAGTTCTCTGACATTATTGATTCAACTCTCTGTCTTCTTCTATGTTATCCTTCATCTTTGTAGATGAGCAAATTATCAGTGTTAGTTTCTAGACAGCCCCCACTTAACTCAGGTTGTAGTCTGGCCTCATGTCAGCTGCAGACAACTAGCATCATTTTTGATTTTAATGTTATCATATATGCAGAATTAATAAACCACAGCACTGCGAAAGTTACAGAGAATAATCAGTATTGACAGTTGGCAGTCTGAGAGGGAGCTCTGCGCATACGTTCCTGACAGGAAGTCCCTTTCAGATTTTTTTAACTGCAGGTACAAGGAAAGGAATGCTAATACCACCCACTGCAGTTTACAGGTGGCAATATCTTTCCATAACAGAGTGTTAACAAGAAATAAGAAAGTACATTACTGTCAATTTACCTGTCACTTGTGAATGTCTATCTCCTGTTTTTTTGACTGAAATCTGTGCATGTCCATATATTGCTCTCATTATGTTACTTCTGGTACTTGTATTTTCAGCATTTCAGGAACATATTTAAATGAATGTTAAATGCATTACTAGTACAGCATGGGTTAACATTTATTTCCATCAAAATGCTTACAGAGTACTGTAGAGAAATTGGCATTATATAACTTCCTAGAATATATCACCTTAGATTTTTTCATTATATTATTGTCAGTTAACTTCTTCCTTCCACTATTCTGAGGGTCAGAGATCATCAAAGCTTGCTAGATAATACTGTGCCAGTGTTTGCTATATCTCAGTTTTGCACTGCAGTCCACACAGCATTTGGGTCTATTCTTTAACATTGTGTATTGTCATTTCTGTCACCCACTTGATTTTTTTTGTCAGTTTACCTTGTAAAATCAGCACCAATAATTTTTCTTCTCTTATAATGTGACCAGAATATCATAGTTTCTGTCACATTTACAAGCTAGATTCTTGTTTGATGGTCTCTCAGGGTCAATTCATTTGACTGATGTTGTGTCCACCTAACCCTCCAAATGTTGCAGTATCCCTGCATGTCAAAGGCTTCCATCTTTCTGATGTCTTCTTTCCTGAGTGTCCAACTCTCACACCCATACATTGCTATTGGCCAGACAAATGTTCTCAGCTTGGTGTCCTTCTGTAGACTGCAGTCTCTCCACAGCTGGGCGAGTGATCTGAAAGCTGAAATTTCTTTACCGCAGTGTATATCTTGGTTTATGCTGACGTCTAATTATTTAAAAGTATTCACTTGCTCAAGATGTGTTCCATGACAGTATGTGTTGAATGTTTTATTTTGTCATGTTATTGTCATGGTTTTGGTTTTCTCAGTAATTATTTTTAGGGAATAGCTTCTTGAGAATTTATCAAAATGATCTACTAAGTTCTTGTAAATCCTACTGCAATGTCACAGTGTAGACAGTATTGTCTACATATTGTGATTTATTAGTATTCCTTCCTTTTAATTTGAAAATCAGTTATGAATAATGATAGTAAAGTTGTATGTGTTTCATGTGATAATTCAAATGAGAGCTTTTATTCCTATATGTCTATCTTGAAAACACATGATTAAATTACACCATCTGTGGGTAGAAAATGCAGTAACTTTATTTCTGCATTTAATTTTGCTTTGATTATTGTGTTTAATGTTATGTTGATTTTGTGCACTGTGAAGGTATGCTGCAGTGTAACCTTACTAGATATGAATGTCTTACTGTTAAAAATTTACAGTACGACTTCTCTTGTATCATTAAGCTAGCAGGTAAAGCCCAATGTGTGGTGGTTTTAAACAGACCCAAGTATAAAGAGATGTGTTACCAACATTTACAAGACTTGAGCCATATTTAAGATGTAAGGGGATAAAACCAGAGTTGTTGGTTGGGGGTGGGGAGCAGTTCTTCACTAACACCTGGTGACATCTAGTTGTAGCAGTAGGCAATGCACTCTTTGGAGCTTGTGCGTAGATCATGCAGTAGGACAGTAAGCAGAGGAGTATTCAGTATTTAGCACGTGGAGGCAAGATTTACCTTAGAGAACAGCACATAGAGCATGGAAAAGATTCCTGAGAGGGAGGGAATGCTCCGCTGGGGGAGGATGATAGGCCATCCTGCAGGAGAAGCAAGATGACCCACTCCGTATCACTCAGCTGTGGTCATGTGGTCAGCGAGCAGCCTGGAATGCATAAGGAGAAATACAAATTACTAGGCCAGCTGTCCCTGTAGGCCATTTTTAAGCTTAGTCACTTTCCTTCCCAAAGGTGAGAATCAAGCCCTTAACTTTGTGTCTGTGAGGCAAATGCCTTAACCATTTATTCCAACCCATAACCAGTAGTTACAAGATGTGGTGTGGGGCTTAGGCTTAGCTTTGTGCTGCAGAATAAATGCGCCAGTTGGATGCAAGTAGAGGAGCTATCAAGCTAGGGCCTGCAGTGGGGATATTAAAAAAAAACATTTAAAGACAAAGGTATTTGTAGGATGGTACAGAAGAGTAAAGGGGCACTTTCTAGTAAGTTTTTTTTGTAAGATATTACACATATTAGGGAACTTTGATAGGTTCCATATGGAAATAGAGGATGCTTTGTGGTTTATTCACAAAAAATCAACCAAACGCCCATATAAACTAAAACAGTGTAAACTCCCAAATGGGCTTAACGTGGCTCCTTTAGGGGTACATGACTACTTTCCTAGTTCCGTCTTGGTTGGTGTTTTGTGATTCAGTGTTTTTTCCTTAACATAATATGAATAATCCAAAAAGAAAAGCAGTCACATCTAGTGCAGCCCCATTTGTAATACCAAAATATCAGCTTTATTGTAACCTAGGATCCATATAAATGATTTAAATTCCACTGGTAGACCCATTATGGCTGGTTATTCTAGCTAAATAAAGCAACTGGGTAAGATCACAAATCCTTTTTTTGATTATGTTACCTGCTATGTAATATTCATAATCTTATTTGGACATGTTACTTATTGATATGCTGTGGGTGTCAGTAATCACTAGAAGCTGTCAAATATCTATTGGGTGTTCAGCCTAAAACAACCTTTGTGATTCTAACCCATCTCTCTCTCTGAATAAAAACTGTTCAGAATTTAATGAGGAATTATTACAGCAGAAATATGTTATGGCTATGGGGCAGTCTTTGCAGGTACATATGCTAACTTTTTTATGATGTTGTTTGAAGATGAATGTATATATGTTCAACATTTCTGTGAAATATGTTATTAAACAGTGTTATAGAGGCAATCTCTTTATTCATATGCAAAAGGATGCCTTTAAGCAGGATTGTCTTTTCAGCAACTTAATAAAAGCAGATTTATTTGTCTTTTAGCCATTACAGTCTTGCAAAAACAGTTTACATTTTTTGGACCTCGTTTCACCTGTAATTACCAGGTTATGGAGAAAATATAGATCTATGTATGTTCTCTTTTTCATGCTTGTAGTTGTCATCCCCCTCAAGTCTTTGCCTTTACTTGGTGGAGAAATTTTACAGGTGAGATTTTGCCTGTAACTGTAGTTTCAGTTTTGTTTGAGAAGCTAAATGTATTACTGCCCTTGACCATCTCAAGGCTGATTCTGTATGGTGTCACTCTCAGTAGGCCACTTTCCCTCTTTCCCATTTGGAGATAGGGTGGCCTAAGAGGGCTTAAGAGTTATTACCTGTGCATCTCAGTTATCCAGCTCCAGTCCTGGATTGCATGCTTGATAGCTTCCTGATTAGCCCCTGCAAGTCATATGGTCCCCTGCCATGATATCTGGGATCTCAATCTTCTTTGAGAAGATAGAGGTCCTGTAGATGACACAAGTGCTTGGCAGAGAGCCTTTTGTCTTTCCAGGCTAATATGACATGGTTCTGTGTAAGAACTGTCTAGTCTTACCTTCTGTACTGTTAACAAGTGAGGTAGCTTCCCCAGCCTCACAGGATGAACAGTTTCCTTCAGGCTG
Source organism: Protopterus annectens (assembly GCF_019279795.1). Lineage (NCBI taxonomy): Eukaryota > Metazoa > Chordata > Ceratodontiformes > Protopteridae > Protopterus > Protopterus annectens. The sequence continues at coordinate 805,763,175 of NC_056735.1, read as the reverse complement.
AGGCTTCTGTTTCCCATCTTTGTTTTTTGGATTTTTTTGTGCAGATTCCTTGATGGAGCAGAGAAGCATTTCCATACTGTTATTTTGCAAAATGTTATGAAGACTGATGTTGGTGTTTGGGGAAGGAAGCTTCCTCCTCCTCCTCATTCTTCTTTCCATTAGATCAAGGTACTGATTATAACTTGGTTCTTCTTAGGGACCTCCTCTGACCTTGAGGGGTTCTCTGGGAGGTTCATTCTATCCTGTCTTTTTAGACAAAGTGCTTAACTATTGGTCTTTCCCTTATTGTGCTGCCACCCCGCACCGATGTGCATTATGGTCTACTTATTCCACAATAAGAGTCTTCTGAGCATCAGACTTGGGGCATAAACCGTGATGTAGTGGAAGTTCTCACTGCATCCTCTTTCTAGGAACTCTGATGTTGAGGTCGTGTGCTTGGATACCTATAGCAAGAAGTTTTCCTCTGGATTTGGGCTTTCTTATCAGCATTCGTTTGTAGATGTCCTTCTCAAGTTGTAGACTCTTGAAGGCTCATGCAAGAATGATCCTTACCAGGTGGGAAGATTTCTCTCTCTGCCAGTTGTCCTTCCCCTTTAAGAGGGACTTTGTTACTTGCTCTTGCACCTACTGCATGTGCAGGAAGAGTATGGAGGTAGTTTGATTTTTTTTTTTTTTTGCCAGACATACTTTCGGCACTGTTGCTTCCCTTCCTCAGGAGGTTGGGGGGGTTGTTGTCCCCATATTCATGCCTCTTGTTGCTAGAAGTAGAGGGGGCATAGACTCAGAAGTGTTTGCAGTTTGGGGTGACTCCTTAATTATCCTCATGTTATCATGTACTCCACAGGTTCACTAATTTGGTGGTCCTCATTGGGTTCCCCGCTAATCCTTGGATCCATGAGATAGTTTCTGGACTACCATAATTTTTGAACATGCATTCTTTCTTTCCTGCTTGATATAATCTTAACAGGCAGCCTATTTTCCTGTCCCTGAGCAGGATCACTGCCATCCTGTCTGTAAGGATCTGCCGTCTTCCTCTTACAAGCAGTCTGATTTGATATGGTTTCTGTCAAGAAGCTGTTTCAGGAGTAGTTCCTTTAGGCTGCCTCTTGGGTCTTCTCACTCCTGTCCCCATGCAGGATAAAGAAGGAAGTCCTTGAACTTGGTATGGAAAAGATAACATGAAAGAGACAAAGTTTTTCTTCTGCAGTACAGGATTTTATTACACAGAAGTGTGGAGAGATAGATAAATCTGTCCAAGCCTCCCCAGCAAAGAAAATCATTCATACATTTAACAAAGAAACAGTAGTGTAAGAGGCAGTGTAAGATCATACTATGTACAGATAGTTTACCTAACTTTGTGAGTTCTTGGTTGTAGCACATGCTTGAATATCATATTGCATACTGTTCCCTTTTTGTTATGTTTCATTTTCCTTTGACAAAGCACACCATTTACAAAAGATACTGTCATTTTCCAGAAAAGAAACCTAACCTGGACACACACTGCTGAATCCATTTTGAAGTTAAAATGGTGTTATTCTAATTCCATTTTGATTTCTTCCACTAAAGGCTAGCCTAGGATTGGGCCTTAAGTGGTGGGGTTTTCCTGGAGATACATTCTGTACACTTCAGGGGACTGTTGACCCACCCCTAGGTCAGAGAGGAGATTTCTGTTGATTAATTTTTTCCTTGAGTGTAGTTATTTCATTTTGACCCATTTGATGTCAGAAGGGTGCAACATATTACTTTTCAGTGACTTGCAGCCTTTGTTGGGTCTCTGCAGTTTTCTGTGCTTGATGGTTTTGATCCAAAACCCGAGTGTCTGGTTCAGAAATGTTATAGTTGTGGTCGACACTGTCTCACATCTAGGTCCTGTGTAAGGGCTATGGAGCTGCTGTAGAGTTTTCTGCTTGGGTTTAATTGGGAGCAGGTCTGTAGGCAAATGAAGAAGTACAATGTATCACCACATTTGGCTTTTGCAGGCACAAGAGGAGTCCTGCATGCCTGCATCAATGAATGTCCTAACCTTGGTCCCTAACATAAGGCAGGTGTGAGACTGATTTCTGGATGTGAGTGCATTTACTTCTACAGGAAATGCACTCACATTTTTGGATATCCTTTCCCTTCAAGGAACTTGAAGTTAAATCTGACAGATGTGCTTTTGTGTACCTTGTGGGCTGCCCATCACTTGAGCCAGTAATGTGGCTGGGGGAGGTTGTATCCAGAGCCATCCTGGCTCATTTAGTACTCACTGATGTTCCTCAAATTACTGCCCTACTCCCTCAGCTCTTCAAGTGAAAAACAAAAAGAAAATAAATAAATAAAAAGGAAGCATGCATCACCTTCCTATATCAGTTAAATTGCCCCCCCCTATGGACTTTTACTATAGAAAGCCGATTGGTACTTTTGTACCAGTTGACTTCCTACAGATCCGTTTTTCAGCTGAAGAGAAAAAAACACTTAACTGTGGCAAGCTGATCAGCTTACTGCAAAATATACTGAAATGCCTTTCTGTACTGCCATTTCAGTACAGAGAAAAATGATGCAGGAACTCTCGCTTGCACCCCTTTGCATCAGATAAAGTCCTGAACAAAGTAAGCACAAAAGTACTAAATAAAGTGAAATTGCTTCTTTTCACTTATGCTGTGGTTGATGTTTTTTAATGTTCGGTACTTCCATGCTGGTTCAGTTTTTTTTTTTTTTTTTTTTTATGTATATAATACTTCATCACAAATGACCCATAAAACAAAGATGCATTTAAATAATTTTTATTTTAAGTCAGACTTCTTAAAAGAAACAGTAACATAAAAACTGCTTTAAATCACAGGTACAGCTGTTAAAATAAAAGTTGTCTTCCAAAACTCCATAGTCAAATATAGGTGAGCATTAAAAGTTGTCATAATAATTAAACAGTGGTACGAATTTGTACCTTAGATGATTTTCATTTTAATGCACATTTAATGTTAACAATATCATTAAACCTGGGCTAACAGTAGCATGCAGCCTCAACTGTAAGCACAATTCATTCATGTCTCATAAAGTCTCACGGTCACCTCCTTATGAGTTTTTATCCACTAAATCAAACAAAAAAGTTACATTTTTTTGAATTGGAGACATACTGAAAAATGTTTGGTTCCAGATAGCATATCCACGCTCATGAATTCTTTGTGATGGCTTACAGGAAGTCCTAACAATGGAGGATGCCTTTCAGCTGCCACATAATACATAATAAAATCTGAATGTTGAAATGCTGTCGTAATGTACGTGTAGACCAGACATTTTGTTAAAACTGCCTGTAGTAATGTAATGCCCTTCATGTATAAGTCTGCACAATTTACATTAATCACCTTTTTATGCACAGTTTGTTTGATCACTCGCCTTGTTCCATTGTGATGCAGCTGAGATCTCTCTGCACATTGTTTCAAAATCTTATTCCTTCCATAAAGTTTCTTGTCACCCCTACTTCACTTTACAATTTCACATGACCTTTTAAAATCTTCCAGTTTACATCCTTAATAGCCAAGTTGCTGAATCTATGTTCAGGAACAAATGCATCAGAAGATTTGTTTAAATTGGTAAATGTGAATATTTTTCCTCCTTCTCTTCATGCCATATCAGTTTGTATACATAATTTCTTCCTTATTCAGAAAGTATCTTATTGACAAGGGCAGTTATAATCCCTGTCAGGGTATATTTGTTTAAGAATAGCCAGTTGTTCCTGCAAATGCTCACCAGGGTGCATATTAGTGTACATAATCATTTTTGCCTGTCCCTTGGTGACATTATTTTTTAATATGTGGGTGGATGACAGCTTTTGTCATATAGTTACGTGTTACTGAAGGTTGCTTGATGGCAAATGTTTGCACTTACAATGTCTGTAACCAGCTGTGTACAGGAGGTTATATCTAAAACCAGTTTGTCCAGGTGCAGTTCGCACTAGAATTTAAAAAAAAACTTGCACCATTTAAAAGTGTTCTATTATGTCTTCATCACTCTGCTAGTTCAAAAAGATGGCATTAGTAAACCTTATGGAAAATTTCACTTGGACCTAGAAATCATAATCATATAGCTTAAATATTTTCCATTGGTCTAGCATTAAGTTTGCAAAAGATGGAGACACTGCAGCCTCAATAACAAAACTGCTTACTTGTTTGAAATATTTCCTGATGGGGCGCGGAGCATGAATGGCCAACTGAAAGCTGCAGTATTTTAGAGCTCCATATAACTAGTTAATTAAGACAGGAAAAAATATTTCTTTTTTTTCTTCAAAGTATAAAATCTTATAGATAAAGGACTAATTTACATAATTAGATACTTTGGTGAAGTTGTACAAATAATTTCCTGTCAAAAAGCTTGGAGATATATTCGCTTGTTAAAATGAGCAACTCAAAGAATTCTCACCAGGATGCTGCGTTAAAGAAGGAACTACAACAAATGGCGTCTACCCTGCAGGAGTTGTCTTTGAAGATGGATGATTGTAAAGAGAACCTGGAAAATCTTAAAACAAGCAGTCAAAAACAGGCTGACACCCTCAAGGAAATGCTACAAAAACACCAGACAAGGATAACAGGAATAGAGGTTTCTCTAAATGACTTAGAAAGCAGACTTAAGGAAGAGGAAACAGAAAGAACTGCTTCTTAAACAAAATGGTTGGTTATTAAAGTAGATAACTTGGAAAATAGGGATAGGAAAAATAACATCAGGATTTTCAGATTACCTGAAAACACAGAAGGTGAAGATATTATTTCCTTTTTATCAAGCTGGATCCCTGGCTTTTTAAATTTAAAAGAAGGACTTTCCTTTGGCATTGAAAGGACACACAGAGCTCTTGGGAAACCTGCCACTAACTCAAACTCTTCTCCTAGGTGAATAATAATCAAATTTCTTTCATACTTGGACAAGGAACTGATTTTAGCATCTGCTTGGAGGAAGGCACCTCTAAAATATGATCAGAGCCTGATAAGATTTAATAACGACTATTCATCTAGAATAATGGAACAAAGGAAAAAAGTGTGGCCAATGATAAAGTTTCTGAAACAAAATAACATCAAGGCACAACTTGCATATCTTAAAGCTAAGATAAGAATACTGTATGCCAACGAGATGAGGAATTTATTGACTTAGAGGAAGCCTCTTCATTTATTAAACTAATAATGTGATTACTTTACCAGGAGATATGGATTGGATGTCACCTTTTTTCAAGAAAACAAAAGAAACAAATGTCTGGACAGATGTCAAAAAGAAGAAGCAAAAGACTGATACTGTTACAGCCAAATCTCTCAAAGTATCTACTGTGATATGAATTGTTTTAACCTTACTTTAAAGGACCAGTTTTACTGCTTGGAATTTTAAAACAAAGGTAACTAACTACTGGAATCTTTATCTATATTTTTTGAAAATAGATGACACATGAGAGTTTTCACATTACCTCAGGTATGTAAAACAGGGTACTTTTCTTTCACACAAGGAGGGTTATGCACATAAAATATTTATACTATAAATCAACATACATAGTATATGTGTATTTTCTTTTAATTTTCTCTTTTCTTTTTCTCTTCTCTCTTTCCTCATTATTTATTTTAACTGCATCTTGTCTCCCTTTCTAAATTCTTTCCTATTTACTATACTAATATAGTCTGTATATATTTAATAGCTCACTATCTATACATAGATCTTTTTCTTCTTTCGGCTTTTGTCTAAAATAATCTAGTTTTAAGGTAGACTAATTGGAAGAGTGAACTTAATTAATTGTTATTACAATATTTATTAGATTAATGATAGTCACTGTTATGCTTATTGGGATTGGGGACATGTTCGTGATTAACTCTGAAATGTTCCATTCATGTACATATGTTCTTTGAATTATTTCCTTTTAGTATTAACAAATACATTAAAAAAAGGAGGGAAAAATGTACTGTTGGTTAAGAGAAGTGTAGAACAAACAAAATGCACCAGATTTGCACTAACAAACTTGTATTCATTTGTAGAATAAAATAAAAAACGTAAGCGCTTTCACGATAATTCCTATCGCTTCATCAGACAACTAAACAACTAAAAGATACAGTTCATGTAGCATTTCAAACTTGTCAGCTGATATGAACAAACCAATAACAAAGGATCCAAATCTTAAAGGTCCACAACAACAATAAAAAACATATAAGAAAATTCATTGAGAATGTCATCAAAAATGTTCGTATATAAAAGAGTAAAACCATGAAGAAGTCTTCATGGATGCATAAAAAATAATAAGTGTATTAAAAAGTATATTAAAAAAGTATAATAGCATATATAAATCAAACAAGTGAATTCTTGAAATTTACACACACAATTGACAATAGGGGTATTGCTTATCTGGTAAAGGGTTTTCAATCAGAAATATACAGGAAAAGTACATATTTTAATGCATATTTAGAGTTCAATAGTTGTCATCCTAAGCATATGTTAAGAAGTATCTTTAAAGGCCAGTGTATTTGTGTAGCTAGAATGTCATCTACGTTAGACATTCTGCAAAAAGAAATGGATAATATTATAACCATGTTTCTAAATCAGGGGTACCCCCAGTCCTTGCTTCAGGATATTTCAACCTATGTGTTGAGTGAATGGGGGAAAAGATATACACCCATTTTGGGTATTGACATCAATAATTTTAAACAAACTGGAATAAAGGAAGATATAAATTCGAATAGAGTTTGTGTCTTGACATACACCCCATATGTGAAAGATATAGAACATATTATAAGCAAGTTTTGGAATATTTTATTAGTAGATGATGATATTAAGATAATGGTAGGAGACATAATGAAATTTGTATATAAAATGGGCTTGAATGCAAAAAATATCTAGAAAAGATGTCAAAGTCTAATTATATGGACAGGACTGGAAAATGTGCCAAGAAATGTGGGGCATGTAATCAGTGTGGATTTATAAATGAGAACGCAGGATGCAGATTAGGAGATTTGAACAGAACCTATGTAAAATTTAAAAAGGGGAATTGTAACAGTAGTAATATAGTGTATTTAGCTAAGTGCTCTGTATGCCCCGCCTTTTACATAGGAAAAACTGAAAGACAGCTAAAGAAACGAATGTATGACCATCTTTATAGGATAAAAACCAAAGATGTAAAAAATGCATTATATAGGCACATCAACAAATGTGGCAGCTCACATACTTTTAAATTTGCTATTATTGATCAGGTATACAGCACCCAACAAGGAGGGAATTTTAAAGCACTTTAAAGCAAAAGGGAAAGCATTTGGCAAATTTCTACAGATGCCACTAGAGAACCAGGCATCAATGATTTTATTTCTATAAAACCGTTTTTGTTATTGAAATAGCCAGCAAAGATGGGTGTATATATATATATATATATATATATATATATATATATATATATATTTATATATTTTTTATATTTTTTACATAACATCTTATACAAAATATTTTATTATATTATGCGTTTGCATATAAGATTCAGTGACATTTGCTATATGGTTTGCACAAGAGAGCATAGTTGTAGGCATTGTTGAGTATGCTGCAATCTATTTTTTACATATAGTTAGTAGGTATGAAGTTAGTTATTTTATACACAGAATGTTTTCACATCAAAGTGTATATGTGTGGGGTACAAACAGTTTTTATAGACTAATATATCTAATTATTTGAGGTACGCTCATCTATATTATTGTATGTTAAATGGATGTTTAGTTTAGTTACAATTCAGGTAGACATTTGCATATTTTTGTTGGATATGAGACGATCAACAATGTATGCCTCTGATAAGATATTGTTACAGTGTTTTGACTTTGTCATGTGCTATTTGGTTTAAGCAATTGATGGATTGGTTCTTTAAATGTATGTAGAGCATTTTCATATGTAGATGCAAGGGTTAAATGTATTTTTGCAGTTTGAAATTTGGCGCCCAAAAGTACTTAAAAACAGCCGTACTGATTGTGTCACCTGGTCTGATAAAATCTGCATGTTGCAGATGAAAGCGTGTACCACTGTTGTTTAAAAACGACGTGATTTTATTGAAGTGTGTGAGCTTTTCAAGCATTTTTGTGCATTAAATTTGTTTTTTACATCCTATTTGAGTCCGGTATCACTCACAGCCTTCTTTCAGTAGTTTGGACGGAGTACCGTCCAATTATTCGTTTCTTCAGAATATGGATCTTAGCTAATCTATATTGGTTCCCAGGAATTGGAGCAGGAATGGTTAAAAAACACCTAGAGTTTATTTCCAACAATTATAAAGGAAATCTTATACTGGGAGGAGACTTTAATTGTACCTTAGAAGCTTCTGAAACCACCAAGAAGTATTTTCGCATAGCAACTATTTCAAAATCCTTAAAAAAATGTATTGATTCATTTCATTTAATAGACACTTTTAAAGTAAAATATGATAAATCCATTATTTTCCCATAAAGACCATAGATTTGGAACACAAACCAGAATAGACAAATTATTCGTAGTTCAAGATTTACAAACAAAAACCCTCAACTTCTCAATAGTTCTATGCCCCTTCTCAGATCATGACTCTCTGATTGATAATGAAGCTCCAAAGAGAGTTAAAACCTTTAATCCTCTCCACTAGAATTCCATCATATATCACGAAAATTAAAGAATTCAGACCCTGGATGTTGTCAGAACTACAATTATTTCTTGAAATTAATAATACAACAGAAATCAGTAGAGTCATGGTTTGGGACTCATTAAAAGCGTATTTATTTGGTAAGACCCTTAGCTGGTACAAAAACAAAGTTAGAGAGTAGGAATCTGAATTAATAGACTTGCAGACCAGACTCTTGACAGCAAAATGTAAAAAAAAAATCAGAATTGTCCAGAAGTCAAAAAAGAAACAGAGGAATTAAATAAAAATATAATGAAATTCTAACATACAAAACTTGTCTAGCCTTGGAAAAATTAAAAATAAACTCATTAGCCACCTCCCCCAGATATCTATATAACTTATCTACAAGAATTAAAATACAATCTAAAGCAAATAACATTAGTAGTATATATCATGAAAAGAAAGGGAAAAAAGTATCAGATATAGGAGACATCCTTGAAGCATTTCGGTTCCATTATATGCAACACTTCAAAAAAGATTTAGATATCAACCAAATAAACTTAGATACAAACCTTGTCAATATAAAAAAAATTCCCAAAAACTTAAATCTAGACCTAAAAAAACATATATCCTACAAAGAAATTGTTGACAAGATAAAAGAAAGTAAATCTAACAAAGCTCCAGGGATAGATGGTACAATTAAGGAAATTTACAAACTCTTCCCTTCAACAGTAATCTCCCTTTTTCATAAAACTTTGCTAGAATTCCACTCAGAAGCAAAAATACCACCCTCATGGAAATATTCTCTCATACCAGTTCTAAAAGATAATAAACCATCAGACCTTTGCACCTCATACAGACCTATATCATTACTGAATAATGATTACAAAATATTAATGTCAATCCTAGCTAACAGAATTAAAATCCCACTTTCAAAGACAATAATGATCAAACTGGATTTTTATATAACAGGCACACACACATGATAATATTAAAAGGATACTTGCTCTTATAGATTATGCGAATAAAGAAGATAGAGAAACACTTGTAATCGGATTAGACATAGAAAAAGCCTTTTATTTCCCTCAACTGGAAATATCTATTTAAAACTTAGCATTATTTGAATTTTCTCCTCCCTTCATCTTATTAATAAAAAACATTTATATTAATAACTTAGCCTACATTAAATGAGGTCCTCTCACCTCAGCATCTGTCCATATAACGAAAGGTACTAAACAAGGATGCCCCCTTTCTCATATTTTATTTGCTTTGGCTATAGAAATACTTGCAGAAACAATACGCAATAATCCAAAAATAAAAGGAATAGAAGTCTATGACCAGTACATATCTAAAACAATGCTTTATGCTGATGATATTTTATTAACTCTATCAAACTCCAGAGAGTCATTAGGAGACCTAGAAGAAGTAATGGAGAAATTTTATAAGATTTCAGGTCTACATTTTAATAGATCAAAATGAAAATTTCTATTTTTAAATAAGAAAAAAGAACTACAAGTTACAGATAAAGCCATCATAGGAAAACAAGAACTTACACTAAATTATTTAGGAATAGTGTTATGCAAAAGTATAAAGAAACAATATTAATAAATTATAAAAACATTATTGAAACAATAAAAAAATATATAGAAAAGTGGAACAAATTTATATTAACTTTTGTAGACAGATTGCAATTAATAAAAATGGTCTTATTGCCAAACATACTATATGTAGCATTAGCAATACAGTTAATTCCTGAAAGATGCATTCTTAAAGAAATAAACTCATGTTTAATAAATGTTTTATGGTATCCCAAAAAGAATAGAGTAGCCCTAACTCGTTACATTAGACCCTGGAAACAAGGAGGATTGAACTTCCCAGAAATAGAAACATATATAAAATCATCTGTGCTTAAACCTACAATAGACTGGATAAACCCAAATTATGTTGCCAACTGGAAAGAATTAACAACGGCTATATTAACAAATTAATTTAATCTGTTAAAAAAAATTTAATAGACAAATCAAACAAACCCTTGTACATAGTATGCATAAGTATACAGTATAATATAACAAAACCTTCTAAAACAGCACTGATTAATCATTACATCAATTCCTTTAGGAAACTTATCAATGCAAACATAGATCTAAAACTTTGGTTTGACCTTTTAATCACATTTACCATCACTAAGAACTTTCTTCACAAAATATATAGGGTAACAATAACCTCCTTTGAACAAAATGGATTCTTAAGCTGGTTTCAATGTGTAAATAAATTAAATGCTTTAGATATACATATAATAAAAATTGCTTACAATATTCCAACACAGTACTGGTTAACCTTACAAAGCATTCTAATGTACACTCACGATTTATGCAGATTAATTAATAATTCCTCATTTAAAGATATTCCAAATCTAATAAGTTTTCTGTATGAATTTATATATAATAGTTGTGAAAAGAAAAATTCCATTTCAAATCTATATAAAGAGTTAATAACATATAAAACAATTCCCAAACCATCATACTGACAGTTCTTAACAAAAGGTCAGTCATTGCAGTTAACAGAAGAAATTAAAAGTAACATCTTACTATCAGTTAATTACACCTCTAACATACAGTACTGGAAAATATTTAACTGAAATACTTACATAGAGTATTTTTAACACCAGAAAGAATTAAAAAGATCAGTACTACTACAAATGTTTTTTTTTTGCTGGAGGTGTGAAAAGTCAAATAAAGCAGACTGGATTCATATTTTTTATGAATGTAATAAAATTAAATCATATTGGAATGGAATCAGTCATTTATTTACAAGCTTTATTTAATGAATCATTTACCTTAACTAAAGTATTGATAATACTAAATGTAAATGAAGGTCCCTACCTGAATAAGACAAATATGTATTTGTTATGGACAATACTTGCTATAGCTAGGAAATGTGTAACCAGAAGGTGGAATTCAAATGCACCCCTGAACTTGGAAGAATTCTACACTTTACTGAAGACAACTGCATTGATGGAAATAAAAATCAAAGAACTACGAATCTATCCCAGGCCATTTGTAAATAATCCTTGGAAGAAGGTTATATCTTTGTTGGACACTCTGCAATAATCAGTATTGTATCTCTGATAACTGATCTGTTAATTCTATATTTAGTAACATACAGTGTATATAATTAAAAGTCAGGCTATTGTAAATATTGTATATAGTTGTTTAAATGATACTTAAAAATATTGTGTACATATTATTTTAATTGAAAATAAAAAAAAATATTTGAGGAAAAAAATATTTCCTTTTAAAGTATAGGTAATTACTGTCAAGAACTATCTTCAGAAGTTCACCTGTATTGTTTATATAGTTTGTAACCATATTCAAACCAGTCCCCCAAAGTATTGCAGTATAGAAATCCTCAACAATCAATGATTACCATAAAAATAGTTTTTTTTTATAGTCTGTATTTTTAAGATGTCACAAAAATTGCCACAAATCATGTAAATATGAACTGCTTTTTTAAATTACCTTACTTAGTAACTGTTCAGCCAAAATCATGATGAGTTCCATTTTGGACCACATAGCTGACTGATAGGTCTGAAAGGAGGACTCTTAAAAGACTTGTTTACCTTGATGGCTAGGCTTACTTAGGCCCTTGGGCCGATAGCCTAGTACCTACCTATGTATGGTACACTGAAAAAAGAAAGAACCCTAGGTTTACCCACCAAAAATAATTCATATAATTCAAACGTGATTAAATTTATTTGCAATAGTCTCGAAATAGTTGAAAATTTGCTCTGTAAACCCTAATAATCAAAAATACTGACTTCCTTGTTAGTTACTTATGCCCTGTAGTAACTCTTCCATCTTGGAGATGTAATTCTCAGTATCCATCTAGACAACCCTCACTACCCTTTTATTATCCCTAAATTAAGATTGTGAGACCAAGTGTCCAATGCCACCTGTTCAGATCTGGTTATTGTTTAAGTTATTTTTTGTAGTAATTTGGATAAAACAGTACTTATGTCTGCTTAACACACAACTTCAAATGCTGCAAAAGTCTGACGTAGTGTTGGGTTGAATATAATTTTGCATTTAAATTTTGTTTGTTCAGATTGGGTAATACTGCATCATCTAACAAATAATGTAAATTCAGTTTACAATAAAAAATTTTAAGTTAAATCAGAGTTTCGTTAACTTTAGCTCCATTGCTTGCACAAAGCTGTACTTTTTCAGTAATATGTTCCACTCATTGTTCTTTATATTATTTGAGCTCAGATTACATATGGCAAATGGTAACCATATGAAATGCCGAGACTTAGTAGTGCCTGTCTTGGAATGTTGGTTTGTATAATTACAGGCATCATGAGAATCTCTTGTGAATTCCAGGTTGACTTTGCAGTACCTGAACATAAGTATTTCTGTCATGCTGTCTTTCTAAAGTGATAGTTGTCTGTTGTCAGAAGTTGTTTTCAGGATAGAGGTTGGTCAGCTGAAGAAATTGGAATGGTGATCTGCTGTTAATTTGATTGTTCTACTGAAACCAAAATAGAAAAATTAAATTTGTACTGTTCTCTTTGTTTCAGAATCATATATCAAACGGTGCAAATGGGATTAATCAAAATGGAAATGGGAGACACAGAGGTATGATAAACGGCAAATATTTAAAAGACATGCATATATTTCAGAGATGTACTGTTTCATTCAGGATTATCTGATTTTTATAGACTTACAGTACAAAATGGTAGTGCCCTATTTCCTCAATGGTGTGTATGACTTTCAGATCTATATTACTTTTTTTCTCTCTCCTTACATTCCTCTCTCTTCTGTTTCATAATCTCTTCGTCTGGCCTAAGACACTGACACATTCAAACTGACGCTGTTGAATTGCATTGTTTCACATGCTGCTTCCTTCTGGTTATTAGACAACTGGGCATACATTGTTGGTACTGCTGAAAGTGCCAAAATACTCCATTTCCTTTGACATTACTGATTCAGTATAATAAAATTCTATTAACCGCACTGATTGTATTTAGCGACCACCCAACTAAAGTGTAAATATGTCAGTCTGAAGGATGACATCTGTGGTTATATAATTATTTAATTTAATTTAATATTTATGTCATATACCAATCTCTTATTTCCTTCTTGATGTATACCCATACTTATGGGCATGTGAGACTAATCTGTCTACCCTCCAGTGGTACCTTTCTTGGTTGTACTCAACCTTTGCAGCAACTGTTGAAATATATATAAAAAATAGGAGTAAACAAGATTGGGTTAGTGACCTCAATATGTGTGTGCAGTGAGCTATAATGGACTGAAATATATAATATCTGCAGTAGGTTTCCTCATACAGCTTTGGTTTTGTAAGCAACTCAACCTCCCCCTTTATTTTGCATTTTGTTGTGTACTGTATAACCTTGTCATTAAGAAATGCAATAAGTCAGTCTGTAAATATAAACAAGAGTTCTACAGCATGGACTGCAAGGAAACAATTATGTTAACATTTCTTCTGTAACATAGAAAAGGTATCCCTCTTGCAAAAAATTAAAATGTGTTGCATGCCTTTGTTAACATGAGGGAATGTTGTACAAAGGAAGTTAAATTGTTACAATCAGCACTGAACTTTTGCATTTGATATATTTAGAGGTACTTTTGTTGGTGGGTGGATGACTGATGTTACTGATTTTGATATTGGTGAAAAGATTGCTTCCATGGCATCCACAGCAAATTATCAGATTCAGTCAGGACAGAATCTTGCAAGTGTTAGTGTGCCTGCAAACAGCTTTTTTGAGTGTCTAGTATAAGTTGTAAGGAGTAGTTGCCTTTAATGCTCACCTTCTGATTTGTGTATTTTGCCTTACTACTACTTCTATGATATTGCGATGAAGTTTTCGTCATTAATCAAAACTGAGAAAATATATTTCATTAACCAGTGCCTAAACATTGCAGTTTGCTTTAACACAAACCTAGTGAAGAATATGTAGCTCAATATCCCACCACACACACACACACACACACACACACACACACACACACACACACACACACAAGCATACACACATGGTGTTTGGTGTCTCTGCATGTAGCATTTGCAGAACTTTAGGCGAATTGTAAAAATATGCAATACATTATCAAACAGCATTTCACATCTCTCGGAGAAAGGTGCTGGCCCTTGGTAGCACAACATATAAATGATACCATTTAAAATACAATCTGACTGGAGTTTTCATTTTCACCAGACAAACTGACTTCTGACCATCTTAATCCAGCACTGGCATTGTACAATACAGTGAACAATGGGGAGTTTGGGAAACCCAGGCTGAATACAGGTAGTTCATGTCGCAACTCAGGATGAATGCCTGAATGCTCTAAATTGGGCAGTTTTGTCATTATTGGATCATATATTTTGTTTCATTGCTTACTGGAAAATGTTCAAAACAATAAATTTAAAACACGCTCTAACAAGTTTGCTGTATTATACAAGGAATATAATTTAATACAATCAGGAAAGTGAATCAACGAACACATGTATGTTTGCATTGTCCTAAATATGTGTACAAGTGGCCTATGATTTGAAAACAGCCCACAGGTAAACTTTATCCACCACTGGCCAGATGCATTTTCTTTGAATGTGGGTTTCAATGCTGTTTCAATGAATGTAAGTTTCAAGGGCAGAGAAGTTTTAATGCTAAGTCTGTTGTGAGCCTGTATTACTTTGTTTAGCAGATGTCTTTCAGTGGGCGGCCGCAGTGGTGCAACGGTTAGCATTGCTGCCTGACAGCAAGAGGTTCTTCAGTTCAATCCTCAGCTGTGGTGCCTTCTGTGTGGAGTCTGCATGTCCTCCCTGTGATCAATTGGGTTTCCTCTGGGTGCTCCAGTTTCCTCCCACATCCCAAAAACATGCTGTAGGTAGATTGGACACTCTAAATTGGTTCTAGGCGTGTGTGTGCCTTCTATGTAAGGTTGGGTGCTGGGCTGGTAACTCGACACCATAAAACTCCACTGCCAGTCATGAGTGGACAGGTGATCTGCTGTGGAGACCCCTAACTGGGAAAAAGCCAAACGAAGAAGAAGCAGATGTCTGGCAGTATTTGTGCAATAAAATAAAAGTTTTAAATTCTTCTTCTTCTTTCGGCTTTTCCTTGTTAGGGGATCGCCACAGCGGATCATCTGTCTGCTCATGATTGGCAGTGGAGTTTTACAGTGTCAAGTTGCCAGCCCGGCGCCCAAGTTTCCACAGAAGGCACACACATGCACACACTCACACCTAGGGCCAGTTTAGAGTGTCCAGTCCACCTACTGCATGTCTTTGGGATGTGGGAAGAAACCGGAGCACCCAGAGGAAACCCACGCAACCAGAGGAAGGACATGCAGACTCTGCACAGGAGGCACCCTAGCTGAGAATTGAACCAGAGAACCTCTTGCTGTGAGGCAGCAATGCTAACTGCTGCACCACCGTGGCCACCCAAAATAAAAGTTTTAAATTAAATCCAAATAATCATTGTAGAAGTAAAGCATAAAACAGTAAGCACATTAGTGTTTACGGTAAATTGGAGAGAAAGACCCAAGTAAAGAGATACTGGCATGGCTGCAGGGGCAGAGGGCTGTGTATGGGAAGGGCCCCCATTTGACCATGATTTTGTGAGGGTGGAGGGTCGGCAAACTCAAAGATAGCCCCGGGCGGCACAAATTCTAGCTACACCACTGCCTATACTTGTGGTAGTGCAATGGTCACCCATGTTGGTGAGGACCAGGTCGAGAATATTTGAGCCCCTTGTGGGGTTGCATACTATTTGTTCCAGGGTGTTAGTGTTAACAAACTCCAGGAACCTTTGTGTGAGCATGTTGGTACACATATAAGTTTCCCAGTCAACGGAAGAATAGTTAAAATCGCCCATGATTAGAGTGTTTGATTGTAATTTGATTGACTCCAGTAGGTCCAAATAAGCAGTGTGGTATCTTGGTTCATTGAAGGGTGCCTATAGCTAACGATGACTTAAAGGGAGGGTCTTACCCACAGTTAGTTGAACTTGGAGTAACTCCATGCTTTTCCTGTGTAGCCAGTCTAGAGGAGTATTTATCTTTGATGAAGATAGATAGTGCTCCTCTTTTGGTTCTCACATGTTCATTTTGTGGTCTGAAAGTGTGGAAGGCATTGTAGCCTTGCAAGGCTGGGGTACTGTCAGTGACCCTGAACCAAGTTTCCGTGACTAGGTAGATGTCAACATCCTCCAAGGACAGAAATGCTTCCTGAGACTGCAGTTTCTGATTTAAACTCCTAGTATTTAAGAACATAACCTTTAAGTTATTTATGAGTGATATTTTCACATCGGAAATTTTGTTCTTGAGACCTTGCATAAAAAAGATACTAGGCAGGTGCCTTAGCCAGTAACCAAAAGCCTAGAGGTGACAGGTGAAGATCATCTCTGGCAAAGCAGCACAGATTATAAACCATGTCATCGCAGGCTGACAGGAACTGGATCCCCTTAGAATGACACCAGAAACTAAGCCAATTGTTGAAGTCAATCATTTTTATTTATATTGTGGTATCATCCTAGGTGAGGGTAGAGTGCTGCTCAAGGCTAGGGACATACCTGCCTGGGACACGTACTCATAAATCTCAATCATGTCTTTCTTCATATAGTGCAGTGAGGTACTTCTCAAGTCATTCACACCAACATGAACTATGAAGGAGTCATAGTGGTACTTACTGAGACACTTGAGTACATGTGTGATCTGACAGATCCTGGCACCTGATAGGCAGCTGACCGTAACCTTTTCCTTGTTCAGCCTGGTTAGAGGGACATCTGTGTCTCACATTGGAGTCATCTATGACTAAAAAAATTGTTTAGATGTGCTTTGCCTCAGGGGCTTATTTGGTGAGACACTGATGCTTGTGTTTTTATGTGTTTTGAGTGCTGTAGGTGTTGTATTAGATGTAGCATGTTTGTGTTTGGAAGGTCTCTGGTGTTTAGGTAGGTTTCTGGTGAGTACCTCTGCGTATGATGGCTTATGTGTTGAGTGCATGGTTTGAGTAGGAGGTGTAGTATTTGAGCTGAGAACCTGTTCAGGGTTACTATTCTGTGTACAAGAGAGCAAGGATTCCAGATTCTTAGTGTAGATGCATCTCTCACAAATTGTACTTGGGGATTTAGGAGTAGAGGGTTGTCAGTGTACATGAGGTAGTTGCTACATTGCCTCAGGATACCCATGTCAATCAGGCTAGTAGGAGAAATAGAGGGAATCTCACCATCCATAATGCAAGGTTAAATCCTGTTTTCACAGTGGGGAGTGATAATGAAGGGGTGTGGTTTTAACTAGGTGCTCTAAACTGGGTCTGTATTAATGGAGTGCTCTATAAATGGTCTGTATTAGCGGGTGTTTTCTAAATGGCATGAGGCTATTCTAGATTTGATGGTTTTGGGACAATTTAAGGGTCAAAAGTGCAGCTGAGGTACTCTCTCAGTAGCTAAGCGCAATTTAAGGACTTCTCGACTGGATCACAGGCAGCTACTAAGGGAAAATGTATCCATCAACGTTTTTGCATCTGTAACCACCAGTGGTTACTCCCATTGCGCAGTAGTGTGTGATAGTGCATGAAGGTGAGCTACATGTAAACAGATGAATACAGCAGAGCAGTGGCTGGTCGCCTACCTCTGTGGAGCTGTGTTAAAACAAGCCCAAACCCCCGGAAATGTGGGGCTTATGTAGGAACAGTGAGCAAACTGAGTTAAACAATTTAACCGATAAAAAAGCTCAAAACCGAGCCGTGTGCCAGCATCCTTCAATCAGATGAGTCCAAACTGCACTCTCCTGCCACAAGGGTGCAGGGGGGCCCTCTCCAGCAAAAGATAGCTTGGTTTAATGCTCAAGTTAACAAGCAGAACCAGATTCAGTGGGCCTGGATCTAGTCTGTGCTACAGCAGACAGAAAGTGCAAAAAATCAGCAAGAACAATTTTTAAAAAGCAATATAGCAAAAGTACAGTTTTAAAGTGCAAAATACAGTATAAAATTGCACTTATGTTTAGCAGAATATAACTGGTTCCTTGGATTGTACAGATGAATACAGCAGAGTAATGGCTTTAATTGTAGGGCATTGGGCTTGGATTTTGTATTTGTAATATAGTGATGGGGTTGGGGAATATGCCCTTTCTCCAGTGTTGTGTGATCTCATAGTTGTTAAATTTAATTAGCTGGGGGTATGGCTTGGCCCTCTGCCAAATGTTTTTTGTTTGTATGGTTAGAGAATTGGTATAGGTGGATGGAAATATTGGTGTCTGTATATTTGGTTGACTATTTTAGATAATCTTTTTTCAAGCTGACTTTTCAGATTTAGATTTTTTTTCAAGAAACCCAGTGTGTGTGTGTGTGTGTGTGTGTCTGTGTGTGTGTGTGTGTGTGTGTATTTATATATCTATCTATACACACACACACACATATATATATATATATATGTATATATATATCTATATATATATATACACACACACACACACACACACACACACACACACACACACACACACACGTAGATACATATACACACACATATATGTGTATGCATATATACGTTATACTACTTTTGTCACATGATGCTTTAGCCAGCATCTGTTTAGTCGGCACAGTTTGGTCGACTAAACAGATGGAGGAGAGTAGCAGATTGGAAGACTCTCATGACTGGCAAATCCACCCTTTCCCAGAGAATTGTGCAGTCTCAGAGTGTGGATATATAATTAACAGGGGGTGCATAGGGACTTGATCCCCTCCAAAAAAAAAACAATGCTTTCTTTTGTTTTTTGTTTTTCAGTCTTTGCATATGCCGAGATGAATCTCAGTGCATGTGTAATAGTGTGTTAATGTACATACTGTTGATCATTTGTTGTTGATATTGTGCACATTGATATTAGTGCCGTTTGACAAACTTAAATAAATCCACATGTGTATGATCAAGCCAAATTCATGTCGAATTGAAAACACGGACAAAAAAAGTTCGAACATACACAATACCGAAAACAAAAATACTGAATGAAATAGTATCAAGAGAGGAAAACTATTTCCTGTCCTGGTATTAAACAAAAGCCCCCATAACACTAGCCTCAAATTTGTCTGAATAGTGTAAGTAATGGTTGCTAACTCTAACCCTAACTTTGCCCCCATCTCTCAAACCTAACCCTACACCTTACCTTCATAAAACCTTCCCGTAACACTGTCACTACACAAGACACACTCAGGCACACAAACATTTAAAAACACACACAAACAACACTATATCTATCCCCTAACCTAACCCTGACACTAATCATAAAATGCACAAACTTGCACACATACACCAGTTCTTCAGTCATCCCTGACCCTAAACCTAACTCACATTCAAACGCACAAACACTCTCATTCCTCCAACCCCACTTTTTCTGTCCCAACATTACACACCATCTACATTTCCACCACTCGGCTATCCATACTGTTGACATTTAAGTACACTCTTGTTTGTCGAAGAAATGGCATTTGACAAAATGCAGGATGTATATTATATATATATATATATATATATATATATATATATATATATATATACACAACCGTGTGGGTGGGTTGGTGTGTGTGTGTGTGTGTGTGTGTGTGTGTGTGTGTGTGTGTGTGTATGTATATATATATATATATATATATATATATATAAATTAATATATATGTATATAAGATGCATAGGTGTAGTAAAACATCATATAATGTTTGTTCATAAGGTAACAAGCATAATGGAATACTGCATAATAGATACAGCAGTAATAATAAGAGACAGTCATCGGCATGTAATATGTTAAATACTCTACGCAAATGGCAGTAGAGCATTTCACATTCTGGAAGAATTCAGAAGAGCCTATAACATTGTACTGTTGTCTATTATCTTCTAGAAACAGATACAGTATTGTATGAGGGATGAGGATTGCAAAAGAGGATATATTGAGTTGAGGCTAAGTTAAATTAAGTAAGAGGTATAATACAATGCCAGGGACTTAGAGGTGATTAACTAAGGAACAGTAATTGTATCTAAAAAGTCCTTTGTGACTACATAGAAAAAAGGAGACTTAGATAATGAGAAGGCTGTCAGAGATATAGGAGATGTATCTGGGGAGTACTACATTGACAAATCCCAGTGATATTGAGATATACTTTTAGTGAGTACTTAAAGAGTTTGAGTTTGTTGATCTGCCAGATGGAGGTTGGTAGGCAGTCACCAGTTTTAGTAACATAAGTATAATAAGGGAGTCATCGTGGAAGGTATGAGAAGCAGCTTTATAGGTCAGGAATTTATTGGAGGAGAGACATTTTCTAATGAGATTATACCATTTAGGGAAATTCTTAAGGAAGGGGTAGCTGTCTGGGATGTGTAAAATTTTATGTCCTTTTTGAGTTATCAGTAGTTGAGGAAATTTCGGTAAAAAGCCAATGGGGCTCTGTTATGGTGGTGCTATGTGGTTCTTTTCTTTGCATTGGTAGCCCCTTAGTTGCTTTTTTGTAGCGGTGCTCAAGAGATGTAGGCTGGGTTGAGTGCTAATGTGTGAAAAATGGGGAGCGTATAAGAGTATGAGAAGTAACTAGGCAGCTCCTTGACATTTGTATGCGCAATTTGTTAAGTAGGATTTTGCCGTGGATAACATTCCACGTTTTTGGTTTATTTTTTTGACTGCCTGTTGGGCATGGATCAAATTTTAGATTTTCATCAGAGATGACAGGTAGCATTTTTATGTGTGAGAAATAGTTGTTACCATTGGAGTTAAAACAAAGGTGAAGTTAATTTCTATGTCAGAGTTTGTCTTGGCAAATAGCATTAGCTTAGTCTTTTAGGGCCTAGTACAATTGGAACAGTTTGAGTCAAACTTCAGTGGAGGTAAAGGAGAGTTGGGTGGTGTTCTGAAGCTCAGGGATTGTTTTGGGTGTGCAGATAATGGTCAAATCATCAGCAAACAGATAAGGGTTGGGAGGGTGGCCTAATGGTTAAGGTGTTTGCCTTACAAACACAAGGTGCAGGGTTTGAGTCTCACAAGGGATAATTGGCCAGGCTTAAAATGGCTCGCAAGGGCAGTAAGCTTAGTACTAATCTATGAACCTATGAACCTATGAAGAGGAGCCGAGCTAGTGGAGGCAAGTGGGAAGTTGAATACATATGTTAAAAAGCAGGAGGACAACCATTGAGCCTTGAGGGACTCCAACTGGCATGGGATGAAAGATGGATTTGGATTGTTACCATTTTACTCTTTGGGTCCTATTAGCGAGGTAGGTATTAAATCATTCTAGAGTTCAGTGAGAGCAATCAAGGAATGAGTGAGAGGAGGCAGAGTAGCTTGGAGTGAGAGACTGTATCAAAACTTTTTAAGGCAATTCTTGTTTTTGTTTTTGTGAATGGTGTTAAGGAAAAATAGAACAGCAGTGTCAGTGCTGTGTGAGTGAAGCAATCCATATTTGGTTGTGGAGAGGCAGCTGTTTAAAAAGCAGGTTAGTAGTTGAGAGTGGAGGCATTTCTCCAGGACCCTAGACAATAGAGAGGGTATGACAAGTTAGGGATTTAAGTACAGTGACCACCCTTTTGTAGTGGTGGGATATAAGATTGTTTCCATGAGGTAGGGAACATTAATTCCAGTACAGATCTGTTTATATGTCTAGAGACAGTGTAGGCAATGATGTCATCAACTAGCTTGAGGTATTTTCTAAGAAGGCTGTGGTTGTTAGTTGGAATTTAGTGTGATATTGCTTTATTGTGGACAGACTGGAGAATAAAATAAAGAGTTGTTAGTAGGTGGAGTTTTGTGCAGTGGGATTGAATTGGAGTGGTGTTTACTAAGTCTTGTGGATACATGTTTCTGTGTAGGGTTTGGGATGGATGGATTTCATAGGTTTCAGGAACTGTGTTGGTTGATCAGAACTTCTTGGAGTTCTATGATGTAGATTTTGATGATTGTATTTTTTTGTCAGATGTGACTGTGACTTTTGTTTTATTTCCTAGGGGATAATAGGATTGGTAGTCTGCAAAAGTTTTATAGGCTCACCAGACATTCTGTAATTTATCTCTGGATCTCATTGTTTGTTTGTGAGTTTTAGCCAAGGGGATGGATTACATTTAGCCCTTTTCTTCCTGAGAAGGTCACCAAAGCAAGGAATGAGGGAACATTGTTCACACTGCCTACCCTTGACCCCACTCAGGCATTGCTGACAATCTGAAGAGGTTAGGTACAAACCTGTATGTCACCTGGTGGATAGGCAACTGGCTCACAGATGGGACACGGGAAGTTAGAATTAGGGAGTCCACCTCTACAAAGATGGCAGTCACAAGTGGAGTCTCTCAAGGATCAGTCCTTGGACTGCTCCTTTTTGGCATTTACTTCTCAGAAGTCAAGACTAAATTGGCTGACTAAATTTGCAGATGATTGCAAATTAGGAGCTGTCATTGAATTTCACACTGACACAAATGATCTCCAGCAGGGGCTGACACAGACAAATAACTGGTGTCAGAGCCATGAACTAAAACTAAATGCCAAGAAATGCATAATAGTATCTTTTGGGAAGTCATCCATCCCAGGTAACAATCATATTGACAACACACACCTTACAGTTGACCCAGTAGTCAGGGACTTAGGGACACACATAGATAGTAATCTAGCCTTTGATCATCACGTGTCCAGTGGTGAGGAAATCATTCTACTGTACGTTGTGCAATGTATAAACAAAGATATGGCATCTAAGTCCAAGGAAGTCATTGTTCCACTGTATTCGGCATTCATCAGACCTATCATTGAGTACAATGCCTCCTTTGGTATGTACCTAACCAGGTATATGCAACAACTGGAATGTCCACAGAGGTTTCTCACTAAAAGAATACTGGGTGTAAGTAAAATGCCCTATGCAGACTGCCTCAAGGCCCTATCCCTGTATTCTGTCTCCTACAGACTTTTGAGGGGGGATTTATGCCTGGCATAAAGGGCATTGTCAGACCCCACTCTGATGGACCTCCTGCATATCCACAAAACAAACAACACCATAATTACCCATTCTGAAGACTTAAACCTTGCCTGTGATATAAATAGGACCTGCTGGAGTGATAGGTATGTATCCCAGAGACTACCTCATCTATGGAACAAGATCCCCATGCATGTGAAGCAAAATTTCTCCCTAACCCAGTTCGAGTGCAACTTGGAAAATTGGATGGGAAACTGAAAATTCATCCTTGGTTTGGCACCTATGTCTCTAATGGACACAGGTAGCCTGTAAATGGTTCATCTTCTAGACCCATGCTTGCACTTATCAAGGGTATCAGAATATGTCAGAGATTTGGGATGCATGGCTAGGATTTAAAAGGCACTTGTGGTCATTAACCACCTATGAACCTATGGGCCTATGAGTGAGACTTGTTCATTTAGGATGTTTATAAAGGTATAATTGAAATGTATGGCATAATTTAAGGTAAGATATTTTAATATTTTCTAATTGTAGAGTTTCAGATTATTAACAAAAGTATCTTTGTTAAGTTAAAGTAGATTCCTACCTAGGTTGAATTCGGTGTGTTTGAAAGATTTAGTGAGTATGTGGATGTAGTGTATGTGGGGTGGTGGTCGTTAAAAGAGTATGTCAAAATTCCAAATTTCCCTTTGTTTTCTGTTTGTGATTATGTAGTGTAGGGCTGTTTCTATACCAGTGGTTTTGCTGACGTTAGTAGAAAGTTTTATTAGTTTGGTGGAATTGTAAAGGTGACAGCAGGAGAAGGAGTAGGATGTGTTTTGATTGGATGTGTAGGACAAATGATCAGAGATAGCCCAGTTTACATTAACTTCACCTAAGGTGATGGCTTCACTGAGTATATGTATGTTGAAGCCCGTGAACACATATCTTCAGTTACTGTCTCATGGATGGATTGGTTGTGTTAGGGAAATGTAAAGAGCTATTATGCAAAGTATTTATGGCTGTTGATATGTAAGGCTGTTGTCCGTATTTAAGATCTGGAGAAGGTTTGTGTTGCTCAACTGTGTATTCAAATAAGATGATGAGGCTTGGGTGTTCATTTAAGATATTTATTACACACAAACACATCAGGATGGATGACTGGAATGTAAAATTTAAACAAACTAGCTAACTGACTGCTACACACATTCATGCTTTCACTCTGGCTTATTACAAAAAATGGCACTCTGCTTGCACATGCCCAGTACTTATATGCACATGCCCATTAACTACAGTGGCTTTAAAGGTGTAACACACACACTATGATCTGCATTCTCCCTCTTAGATAATTTTGTCATGCAAATGAAAAATAATAATCAGATATGCACGCAAATTATACAAACACATAAACAACAACAATCATGTCCAGGTTGCTGTGTATCTACGATTAGGTCCTGAGATACGACCTGACCTTGTTATATAATAATCAGTACCGGGTTTAACAACAGAGACAGTATCTGAGAATGCCCTTCATTAGGAACTGTAGGGATACTTTCAAGAACAGGAAGAAAAGATTAATTGTTCCCTGGAACATGAACACTAGATAGCATACTCTTAGAATCAGAGTCTGCATTACAGACAAAGATACTGTAACACTGGTTCGGACACCAACACATGTTTCTGATGCTGCCTAAATTCCATTCCTTGTGACTCAGTGATGTACGATCTCAGTTCCTAACATAGATGTTTCACAAGTCCTAATTGATCAAAAGCTTTTGCTGTCTGCGTCCTCAATATCTCACCTTCTTTTAATGGATTGAGAGGTTTGCTGGTTTTGCCATAATGGAATTTCTGTGGCAAATGCTTTTCTTGAGTTGGGCTTTTGCTGCTTTGTTGTTTTTAGAACTTGGAATCAACAGATTGTTACTGATTGCTTGTGTAGTTCTGGTTTGTCTCAACATAAGTCTCTGAGTAGGTGAACCAAGAAGATTGTCACGAGGAATGTTTCTGAGATTAAGCAAATTCAGAAAAATATCGGGGTTATCTCTTTTGGATTTCTCCAGCAACTGTTCTGCACATTGAGCTGCACTTTCAGTCAAACCATTAGAGTGTGGATACTTAGGACTACTAGTAACATGAACAAAATCCTATGTCACAGCAGATCTCTTCAACCGTTGACTTGTAAACTGTGCACCGTTTTCAGAAACGACTTTGTGCAGATTACCATGGACAGAAACATGTCTCTTCAGTTTCATAATGACAGTACTGGAAGTTAGGTTAGGAAGTAGGTCAATCTCAAACCAATTTGAATGAGAGTCTACTACTACCAAGTAGTGTTGACCATTCCATTTGAATATATCTGGGGCTACTGTTAGTTAAGGAATCTGGTTTAGCTGAAGTGGTTCTTTTTGTTGATGCAGTTTAGTGCTGTTACAAATAGAACAAGCTGAGATTTCCTAATCAGTATCTTTTGACATAGAAGGCCAAAATACCATTCCTCACACCCTTCTTTTGGTAGAGTCAGTTCCCGGGTGACCTTTATGCAAGATTTTAATCTAATCTTGTTGCAAGGATTTTGAAATTACCACTTTGGACATTTCATGATGATACCATCTTCCATCAAAATATTGCTGCAGATCTAATGGTAAACAAGATTGTTTTGCTGGGCATCCTTGACTGATAAAATAGTTCAGCTTCTGGAGAACTGGATCTGAAGTTGTGTGATTTCTAAGCTAATGTGTGGAAGAAAATGTTTTGACTTTCATGACTTCAAAATCAGCTTTCTCATTCTCATGCCTGTCAGTGGTTTGTCTAGGCGATTGAGATAAATTATCAGAAAGATGAAGAAGTTTGCCTTTTGTGTAAACCATATTATTGGATCATAGGAAGTTACTAGGCTAGTGGTCCTGAGGCCCTTATAAGCCTAGCCAAGAATTTAGCCCATATTCTAACAAGTCAGAACCCTATGGCACTGTCCAGCAGACACAGGTGGAATTCCAGGGGTGTATTTTCTGTTACCCATCCAGTTATCCAGGTTGTGCTTAAAAAGGGTTAATGAGGTACTCTGCTTGATATGGAGAGGGAGTCAATTCCACAAGTGCAGGTTACTCAAGTGGAGTTTGACTTGCGGACATGGAGCAGCCCCATCAAGGCGAGTCAGAGATTGCTTTGTATGTCAGACAGAGGTTACCTCTGAAGAGTCTGTAGGAGCCTGAGTAAAGGGGCAGAGCCTTTAGCCTGTCTGTGTAGAGTAGATGTTTGAGGCCCTGGATTCTCCTGGTGAGGAGTCTCTGTGATCACTCCAGCTGCTGCATATGGTTTGTGAGGTACATGCTGAAAGGGGCATCGTACTCAATAATGGGTCTTATAAGGGAAGAATACAGGGATGTTATGACCACCTTGTTCCTGGATGAGGTATCCTTACTAATGAGGTGGATCATGTACGTACAGCGGAGGCAATATGGTGGTCAAAAGTCAGTTTGCTATCAACCTGGATGCCTAAGTCCCTCACAACTGATTGCATGCTTAGGACCGTATTATCAATGTGATAATTTTTGTGGATGTCAGTCTCCCCAAAGAGGATGATGATGCATTTTTTCGCATTCAGCTTGAGGCCATGTTTCTGACACCCATCATTCGTTTGGGTGAGACCCTCTTGGTGAATGTCCACATCATTGGGGGAATTGATGACAGCACCCAGCTTGCAGTCATCTGCAAACTTGGTCAGCCATAGCCCACTGGTTTTGGCCTGCACTTCAGAAGAGTATATCCCAAACAGCAGAGGTCCCAAGACTGATCCCAAGGGTAAATCACTCATTACGGGTCTACTGCTTGAGGTAGCTTCCCCTATTTTGACTAGGTGGGTTTTATCAGTGAGCCACTTTGCTACTTATCTGGCAACATATGGATTGATGCCTAGTTGAGAAAGTTTATGTATTATACCTGAGAGGGGAATAGTATCAAAGGCTTTGGCTAGGTCAAGGTAGGTGGTGTGCACCATCTTCCCCTCGTCCATGGCCTTGGTGATTGTCTCAAAGAAGTCAATCAAATTGAAAAGGCATGACATCCCCTTAACAAAACCAAACTTTGTGGGGTCAAGTGTGTGGAGGTTGCCAGTGTCCTGGTTAATGAGGTCCATGATAATCCGCTCCATGGCCTTGCAGATCAGTCAAGTTAGGCTGATGGGTCTGTAATTTCCTGGATCTGGGACACTCCACCTTTGTGAAAAGGGATGACAGTGGGTGTCCTCCACTTGGCTAGGATGAAGCTGGTACTCAGGCTTTGGTTGAATAGGGTGCCTAATGGTGCTGCATGTTCATGCATGAGTTCATGTAGGATGCAGCCTGCGATGTTATGGGTCCCATGGAGGCCGTATTTTTACCTTTGAGAGGGCAGTGATGACTTGCTTCTTAGAGATAAGGGGTTGGGGACAGTTATTGGGGATGTTCTGTTTTACTGATGGGGGGAGACAGAGGGGTGAAGTTTTCAATGAACCTGTCTGCCAGCAGGTTGGCTATATCTACAGCGTTTGTGTATGTAGTGTCCTTGACCACCAGTTCTGAGCAGATTTGGGTACTTCCCTTGAGATTGCAGACATATGTGAAGAAGGCCTTATAATTGTATTTAGTAGATGGTGGTCAGTTTGGACTCGAAGTTTGCTTTGGAGGATTTCACTAGTGCTCTTATTTGCTTGTTCAGGCTAAGGAGGGATTGCTTCCAATTAGGCACCTGTGCCTTCTTGGTCCTGGACAGCATTTTTTTTCCTTTTATTGTAGAGTTTATTTGTTGCAGATGTCTACCATAGGTTCATAGGTGTTTACTAGGCTAATGACCACAAGGGCCTTTTTAAGCCTAGTCATGCATCCCAAATTTCTGACAAGTTCTGATACCCTTGATAAGTGTAAGCATGGGCCCGGGAGATGAACCATTTACCAGTTTGTATTAGAGACATAGGTGCCAAATCAGGGATGAATTTTTGGTTTCCCATCCAATTGTCCAAGTTGCACTTGAATTTGTTTAGGGAGGAACTCTGCTTCACATGGATGGGGAGCCTGTTCCCTAGACGGCATAGTCTCTGGGATACATACCTATCTTTCCAGCAGGTCTCATTTATATCACAGGCAAGGTTTAAGTCTATAGAATGGATAATTATGGTACTGTTTGTTTTGTGGATATGCAGAAGGTTCATCAGAGTGGAGTCTGACAATGCTCTGTATGGCAGGCATAAATCTCCCCTCAAAAGCCTGTAGGAGACAGAATACAGGGATAGGGTCTTGAGGCAGTCTGCATAGGATATGTTACTTATGCCCTGTATTCTTTTAGTGAGGAACTTCTGTGGACGTTCCGGTTGTTGCATATGCCTGATTAGGTACATACCAAAGGAGGCATTATACTCAATGATAGGTCTGATGAATGCCGAATACAGTGGAACAATGACTTCCTTGGACTTAGATGCCATACCTTTGTTTATAAGTTGCTCAACATAGAATGATTTCCTCATCACTGTAGACACGTGATGATCAAAGGCTAGATTACTATCTATGTGTGTCCCTAAGTCCCTGACTACTGGGTCAACTCTAAGGGTTGTGTTGTCAATATGACAGTTACCAGAGATGGATGACTTCCCAAAGGATACTATTATGCATTTCTTATCATTTAGTTTTAGTCTATGGCTGTGCCACTATTTTTTTTCTGTGTCAGCTGCTCCTGGAGAACATTTGTGCCAGTGTGAGATTCAATGACAGCTTCTAATTTGCAATCATCTGCAAGTTTAGTCAACCAGAGACCACTGACATTAGCCTTGACTTTTGAAAAGTAAATTCCAAAAAGGAAAGGCCCAAGGAATGATCCCTGAGGGACTCCACTTGTGACTGGCCTCTTTGTATAGGTGGACTCTCCAGTTCCTGTGTCCTGTCTGTGAGCCAGTTGGCAATTCACTGAGTGACATACTGTTTTGTACCTAACCTCCTGAGTTTGTCAACAATGCCCGAGTGAGGCATTGTGTCAGATGCCTTGGCCAGGTCAAGTTAGGCAGTGTGAAAATTTTTGCCCTTATCCATTGCTTTGGTGACCTCAAAGAAGTCCACCAGGTTGAGTAGGCATGATCTGCTCTTAATGAAACCAAACTGGGTTTGGTTCAGTCTGGAGGTTTCGTATATCTCTGTTGACCATGTCCATGATAATTCTTTCCATGGTTTTACATATAAGACTAGTGAGACTTATGGGTCTGTAGTTTCTAGGGTCTGTAGATGGCCCAGCTTTGTGCAGAGGGATGACTGTTGCCTTTCTCCATTCATGAGGCACATAGCCTGTTTGGAGGCTACAGTTGAATAGTAATTCCAGAGGCCCTGATAGGTCATGTTTCATGCTATTCAGAAGGCATCCAGGGATATTGTCTGGGCCCGTTGATACAGTGTTTTTGGTGTTAGAGAGAGCATTAAGGACCTGTTCTCTAGTGATAGTCGGGGGCTGTATAGTTGATATTTCCTGAGGGAAGGTTGAGGGGGAGAGAAGAGTAAAGTTGGAGCTGAATTTCTCAGCCACGAGGTTTGCTATAGCTTCTAGCTCACTATAGGTGGCTCCATTTACAGTGATCTCTGCACACAGTTGTGTATTGCCTTTGAGGTAGCAAGCATAGCTAAAAATGCTTTGTTGTTGTCCTTGGCCTGGGATGCCAAACTTACCTCAAATTTGGCTTTGGTAGACTTTATTTGTCCTCTAAGTTTTTTCTTTAGTTTGATGAGAGTGCTTCTATCCTGCTGGCTGCTGCATCTCTTAATTTTTGCCATGATTTTCTTCCTCCTGTTATACATCTGATTGATTTTGTGATTTCACAAGGGTGGCTTGTTTTTTGAGTTATTTCTGAACTTCTTCCTGGTGGGTACAGTTGCTTCTATGCAGCTATTAACATGCTTGTACCAGACAAGTTTACTCTTCCTTGAGGAGGAGGATTTCATCCTGTCAGGTATTCCTGATTCCATGCAGCTATATAAATGCTCATATAATACTTTGTTGTAGGTTTGGACGCATGTGCCAGTTCCTGTGGAGGGGGAGGGGGCTGTGAAGCTGTTGTTTCTACCTTCCCTCAGGAGGTTGTAATCAGCTTTGGAGAATTTTTTTGTTTGACCGTAGCTGGGGGGAGTCGGTGGAGATGGTGACTTCGAAAGTGACCACTTTGTGTTCGGATCTTATCAGGGATGATGACACTGCAGGGATGCTGCAGGGGTTACTCACGTTGGTTAATACTGAAATTGTACTTTTGCAGTTTTAAATAATACGTTACAGTCTAGCTGGAGCTGTATGCATTGTTTTTTTCAGAATAGTAACCAGAGGCTGGTGGTCAGTCTCATCCTGAATAGGTCAACCATAAATATAATCACTGTACTTCGAACATGCAAACACTATTGCCAAAAGATCTTTTTCAATTTGTACATACTGCATCTCAGTTTGGGTTAGAGTTCTGGATTCATACGCTACTGGCCTGCCCTCTTGAAGAATAACTGCACCAAGACCA
The DNA here is from genome assembly GCF_019279795.1 of Protopterus annectens. Lineage (NCBI taxonomy): Eukaryota > Metazoa > Chordata > Ceratodontiformes > Protopteridae > Protopterus > Protopterus annectens. The sequence goes on along the minus strand of NC_056735.1, from coordinate 805,732,174 downwards.
TATTTTGAAACATCACAGGAAAGAGTTACAGGTTTGTGAACATCATAATATCTCAAAATGTGTGGACTGGCAATTTTCTATTTCGGGACATTAAATTCTCTTTGGTGTTGTTCCAACCAGGACCAATTTACATCTTTGTGTGTCAGCTCTTGTAGCGGTGCTGAAAGCTCACTCAAATCAGGAATGAGCTTGCCTAAATTGTTGACTATGTCAAGAAAATCTTGTAAAGATGTGGCATTGTCTGGAGCTAGCATCTCAAGAATTGCATCTTGTTTGGATGGATCTGGTCATAAGCCTGAACTGGTAAATAAATGACCCACATAAGTAACTTCTTTCAGCCTGAATTTACATTTCTGAGGATTCAGCTTAAGATTCACCTTGCGAGAATGATCCACAGCTTTCCTGAGGTTTCTATCATGTTTGAGTTCACCATTGCCTCCTACAAGAATATCATCTGCTATAAGAGCACAAGGGTAGCCTGACAAAATTTGCTCCATCATACATTGGAATAGTTCACTGGCAGAATTTATTCCAAATGTCATTCTCAGAAATCTGTACCTTCCAAATGGTGTACTGAAAGTGGATACCAAGGAAGATTTTCGATCAAGCAAAATTTGGCAAAATATACTTTTTGCATCTAAGACAGAAAAAACAGTGGCATTTGGCATGAGAGCATCAACTTCTTCAGCTTTTCGCATCAGATGATGAGGTCATTTAAGTACTTTGTTCAAATCTTTTGAATCAATGCATATTCGAATGTCATCTGAGCTTTTCTTATGAGCTACTATCATGGAGGATACCCATTCAGTTAGTTCTTCCCCCGGACAAATTACTTCTAAATGCACCATTCTGTCCTGCTCAGCTTCTACTCTGGCCTGAATTGCTACTGGAATGTTCCATGCTGGTCTGACAACTGGGCTTACTGCGTGGTCTGACTTCATGGAGTACACAACTTGGAGTTTGCCAAGCTCGTCTTTGAAAATAACAGCATATTCTGAAATAATATTCTGTATGAAACCTTTGTTGTTATTCATGCTTACATGGTGGATTTCTTTATTAAATGAAATCAGTCCCATTTTCAAATTATCTTTGAGGCCTAACAATGACTGCATGTGTCTTTTGACTACGTAACACTGCAAGTCATGGCTGTTCACAGAAGAGTAGCATGAAATCACTCCTAAGCCTTCAGTGTGAGTCTCTTCAACACCATAAGCAACAAGCTTCACACACTTTGCCAAATCAAGTTTCTCACCAGTTTTTACCTTATCAAACATTTCTGCTGACATAACATTGCACTTTGAACCATTATCAGCTTTGAGCTCTACAAGTCTCCAGTTGATCAGAACAGTACAAAATACTTCCCTGTTTGCCGACAAATATACTGCATTAACCTTTTCCTCAAGCACAGACACACCATCAACATAAAAACTACTCCCTTTCTGCCTTACTCCACCTCTCTCTCCCTTTTCTCATCTCTCTCCATTCTCCTCTCTTCAAAGCTTAATCCCCTTTTAGTACTTCCCCCTTATTTCCTTTTATCAACTATTCCCCCTTTTAATCACTCCTCTCTTATCCTTCCTTACAATCCCCATCTCCTTCCTTAGTCTCTCCTACCTATTTCCCCTTTTCCTTACCATCTGCACTGCCCTCTACTCCCCAACACTTCTCATCCTACTCTATAGCCTACTGCATCCTTTGCTGGCCTTACTATATCCTTTCTGCATGTGTATTTTCTTCTCTTCCATGCTATAATCATTGACCTACAAAACCTGAATCTAGCATTCAAGAAGACCTATATTTGTTACCAACTACTGTAGGTACAATTATCCTACTGTGAATGTAACTTAATTATTAATCACTTCTTACTTGATTAATGTCTTATTACTCCTGCCAACTCCAAAGTGTATTGATTTTCTTATTTGTAAATAACTTGTATATATTTACCTAATATGTAAACCCTTTTTGTTACAATGTACAATGTGTGTATCTCTATTGTGGAGCTTTTCTCCTCGGGTCTCTGCTGAAAATGAGCCACAAGCTCAGGCAGACTAACCTGGTCAACAAATGTAAAATAAAATGAAATAAAAATAAAAAAGTAGGGTTGCAACTTTCTATTTGCTCAACTTGCTTCTTTGAATGCTCTCTTGTAATAAAAGAATGTGCCTTTTTAGATTTACAAAGCTTTCTGAAATGATTCCACTTTTTACATCTGTGGCATTGCTGATCAAAAGCTAACCACTTCTCTCATTTAGGTTCATGACTGCTTCCACAATTACTACAGTTGACTATGTGGTTTACCATGGGTTTTGATTTATCACCCCTTGATTTTGCTGCATGTGCCCTGGGTTTCATTGTGGGGCAGCTCCCTTTGGCCTATATCTCTTAAACTCTTGCTGCATACTGTCAACATTTGTGCTGGAAGATACTGCAAGCATGCTCTTCTCATTCGTAAGCATATTCGTGTGCTTTTCTGTAAGCTCATATATCTGACAAATCTCTGTGGCTTTGCTTAAAGTTAAATCACTGTCTCGAAGCAAAATCTTTCTCACTGCATCATTATTAGCATCACATACAAGCCTGTCTTTTATCAGGTCATCTCTCAGATCTTCATATCTGCATATTTTTGCCTTGTTTCTCAAGTTAGTTATATATGCTGCAAAAGTTTCACCAGGCTTTTGATCTCTTGTGTAAAATAAGTGCCTTTATATTGTAATATTCATTTGAGGGTTGCACATTTCTTTAAATTTATGTTTTAAGCACTCAGGGTCTTCCCATGTTTCAGCCTGTACCACATTTGTGTATGCACCTGCTATTTATGCAGAGGCGGTCTTCCCTCTCCTCTGCATAAATAACAGGTCCATACACAAATGAATGTTCTCTCTCAATGGCTTCTGAAACAGCTAAATTGAGGCGAATAAATGCTTTTGTGCATGTGTCTTTATCAGAAAAAGCAGCCTGTATGAAAATGTCATATTCTTGCTCAAACACTTTCCAGTTTTCTGCAATATTGTTATCAAACACAAATGGACTTGGTCTGCGAAATCCCTTTGCCATGCCAACAAATTGCTTTTAGACACAGTAAAGACCTGGCTCCTGTAATTATGTACAAACACACACCAGGTACTTGTAATTATATTCAAGTGCACAATAGTCTCTTTGAAATAACTGTACTCTTTGAAAAGACTGTGCTGTAATACTGCACCCACTGCCAACACTTGGCCCACTTCGGACACTTCAAATAGCTTTAGTTAATGGGTAAAAGTAGTATATTGCAAAAAATGTGGTCATTTTATATGATTTGGATATTGTTTCAAACGTTTTCATAATTATTTCAAGTAATTTTATCAATATGTCACAGTTTCAAACATTTTGTTTATTCAGTAATTCATTCTGAATGTTTTGAATGCTTTGCCTTATATTTGTCAAGTGAAAAATCATTTAAATGAGTTTAAGTACCTGGAAATATTTTCTGACCTGCTTGCAAGTCGTTAGCTAGTCGTTTGAGCCACTTGTATATTCCTCCGTTATTGACTGTGCACCTCACTGGGTGGCCACAGTGGTGCAGTGGTTAGCATTGTTGCCTCACAGCAAGAGGTGCTCCGGTTCGATCCTCGGCTGGGGTGCCTTCTGTGCAGAGTCTGCATGTCCTCCCTGTGGTCGCATGGGTTTCCTCCCGTGCTCCGATTTCCTCCCACATCCCAAAGACATGCTGTAGGTGGATTGGACACAATAAATTGGCCCTAGGCGTGAGTGCATGCGTGTGTGTGCCTTCTGTGGAAGGTTGGGCACCAGGCTGGCAACTCGACACTGTAAAACTCCACTGCCAATCATGAGCGGACAGGTGATCCGCTGTGGTGACCCCTAACTGGGAAAAGCTGAAAGAAAAAGAAGAATTGACTGTGCGCCTCATGGTTTTGACTTTGGATCCCAATCTGACACCATGTCGCTCGTCTTGTGTATTCAAATAAGATGATGAGGCTTGGGTGTTCATTTAAGATGTTTATTACACACAAACACATTAGAATGGATGACTGGAACATAAAACTTAAAGAAAATAGCTAACTGAGTAACTGCTACGCACATACATGCTTTCACTCTGGCTTCTTACACAAAATGGCACAATGCACATACTCAGTACTTACATGCATGTGCCAATGAACTACAGTGGCTTTAAAGGTACAACACACACACTATGATCTACAGTTTGAGTTCTGTTGGAATTGAGACTTGTTTGAAGATTGTCTGGAAATATAACTACAACACCCCCTGCTATTTTGGGGGAGGTGGTCTAGTCTAAAAATGTAGCCTGATGTGAAGTAATTGTAAAAGTTTGGTTTCAGCCAGGTTTCAGTACGAATGAGGATACTAAGGCTCTGGAGGTGAATCCAGGTATGAAAGTGATTCTAATCACTTGCATAGACTTTTTCTGATGTTGAAGTTGAGTAGTTTTGAGTGTTGTAAGGGGGAATGGAGAAGTGGCTAGTAAGTATTTTTTTATTACATTATGATATAAGACACAAACAATAAAAAAAAATAACGTTTTCTCCTTTTACATACATTATACACAACATATTTTTTCTTTATTTCTGTCATCAGCTGAACTTTACTTAATTTGTTTAATTCCTGCCTTTGCTTAAACCACACTCCTCCTGAACATTTCTCCCACAAATTCCATTTGCTTCAATACAGTTTGCTTCCTTTTTAAAGATCCCTCTTCCAGTTCTTTTTTTCTCTTTTATAATATTCAGTACTTCAGATACAGTTGTTTTAGAATTTGATTTCCATTTTCTAGTAATTGCTTTTTTGGCAGCCAGCAGAATTAAACTTAACAGGAACTTACTTTGTCTAGGCAGTTCAGATCCTGTGTCCCAGTTCAAAAGAATCAATTCCTAAGTTACAGCCATCTGCTTGCCCAATATTTCTGACAGAGCATTATGTAGGGAATTTTTTAAATCTGCCAACTCATTACACTCCAAAACGTATGTCCCAATTCTCACTTTCTTCCCCATCACACCTCCAACATTTGCTATCTACCTGAGAAAAAAATTCTTTAAAGTCTGCTTGGGATTTAAAAATACCTATGCAAACACTTCCAAGCAAAAATCCTAAACCTTCTGAACTTTGTTGTACACATGGGAGCCATACATATGTCCTCCCATTGCTCCCTTGTAAATAGCTTTTCCAGTCTCTCTTCCCAATCCTTTCCAGTCTCCTCTAATTCATTGTTCTATTTATCATGGAATTATTTGATATACCTTACTAATTAAAACAGATGTTGTGCACTCACCATAACAATGGATCTAAGTTGTCCATTTTCATTTTTCAACTGATGGGTTTCATATCTGACCTTGGATCTCGCTCGGCCACTTTCATTAGATTCATGGATCCAACTCTCGAGCTCTTCCCTTACCACTAGTACACCACCAGGCTAACATACAGATTGAGTTTACTGTCTCCAGAAACAAATGGTGTATTCTATACAGAATCGGTTGAGAAGAAATAGCAGAGATAAAGCTGGAGCTCAAACAAGGAATGACGTTTTCCCAAAAAATCCCTCAGGAATCCTCCAGGGAGAAAGAGAAGGGGGTTAGGAGGGTGGGGAGTTGTGAAAGAATGAAAATAGACAACACAGATCCATAATTATGGTGAGTACATAACTTTTGTATCTGATGTCATTTTCATTTGTTCCTGAACTGATGGGAGAGAATTCCCCAGCTTATTCCAAAGGCAACTTTGTTCCTAGAAATCAAATCCAATTTGCAGTGAGCAATAAAGGTATGAGCACTGGACCAAGTGTCAGTTGTACAAACGTCATCTGTTGAAGCTCTTGACCAAAAGGCTGAAGAGGTCTCCATAGACCTCATTGAATGTGCTCTTGTCAGCTTAGTAAAGACAAACTTCTCTGTTTATAGACACAGGATATGCAATCAGTCATCCGTCTGGCTATAGTCACTTTGGAAGCTGCCATGGCAAATTTGTTATGAGAAAAAGGAAACAAAGTTGCCTATGCACTTCCAAAAGATGCAGTAAATATTCACCTTTATTGGAAAATTGTGGGCAGAAAACTGGAAGGTTAATGACCTGATTAATGTTTAGACTCAGAAGCCACCTTAGTCTGTCTTTAAGAAAAATCAGCTAAGTACTTGGATGAAAGGGCCTGGAGTTCAGATACTCATCTAGCTGACTTAATGGCAACTAAGAAAAAGGTCTTCCAGGACAAAAAATTTAGCTCTGATTTGTTGGAAGGTTCAAATGAACTTTGGGTCAAACTTGAAGTAAGATAGATAAGTCCCAAGGAGGAGTAGGGTCCTTGATTGGGGTCCTAAATAAAAAGGTGTCTTTCAGAAAGATTTTGCACATCTTAGAAGAAGACAAAGAAACATGATTTTTGCCAGAATGAAAATTAGAAATGGCAGCTAGCTGGACTTTGTTAGTAGAGAAGCTAGCCACCTCTTTGAAGAAAAAATCTAGGACTGTGGCAATTGGGGCAGAAAAAGGATTCAGATCTCTCTAGAGGGCCCAAATAGAAAATCTCTTCATTTACTTCTGTAAACCTTTCTAGTAGAAGCCTTTTGAGAGGGCAAGAGGATATGTCAGACCAGGGAGGAAAGTCTGGGCTGTCTAGCCATCAATGGAACTGGAGAAACCATGAAGTTAACTTATCCAGGGTGAATACAGAAGATGAGGCCACAGAAAGGGAAACCAGATTTGATGAAGCCAAAAGGGTGCAATGAAGATAACTGTGTTTCTCAATTGCTATGCTTTCTGTAGAAACTTGGGAGTAGAGGTAATGGGGAATACACATAGAGGAGACTGGGGGAAAATCGTGAACTATGCCATATCTCGGTGACTGCCCCAGAGGGAGAATCAGGGAGAAGAACCTGCTGCACTTATTGTTGAGAGGGAAGCAAAGAGATCAAAACATGGCTGACCCCATCAACAGAAAATTCTTTCAGCCACTTTGGCATTGAGAGATCATTTGTGAGGCATCAGAATGGACCTGGTTAGTTTTTCTGTAAAGCTCATTTGATTTTACTGGTATATGCTTTGGAATGAGAAAGCGCCTGGAAGAGATTGCCCATTGCTACACTCTCATTGCCTCATGACAAAGAGAACAAGACCTGGTTCTTCCCCGTTTGTTTTTTTACCAGACCACAGACCTGTTATCTGATTGGATCACAGTTGTCCTATAAGGAAGAGCATCTTGAAAGGCCTGCAATGCTAGAAGGGCTGCTCTCATCTCCATGACATTGATATGCAAATTGGTTTCTTGAGGGGACCATGTACCTTGGACTGTCCTTCCCATGTAATGCCCCCACACACACCCCAGATGGGAGGCATCTGTGGTCACTGTGGCTACTGTGAGAGGTAAAACAAAAGGACAGCCCTGAGAAATTTCATTTGAATGGATCCACCAAAAAAGTGTTCCTTGCAAACTTGTGTAGGGTAGAATCTGCATATGATATCTGGTCAGTGGAACTAGAGTTATCGCTGCTGCCATGGTTCCTAAGGCTTGCAAGAATAGTCTTGCTGAAGGAGAGGACTGTGCAATCACTACCTGGTATCTGAGGGTCTGTACTCTTGTTGCAGAGACAGAGAGAGAGATGCTATCTGATTTGAGTGTGTCTAGATGAGCACCTATGAACTCCAGGTTCTGTGTAGGAGTCAGTTATGACTTGCTGCTGTAGAATGAGATGCCCAGATGGTGAAACAATTTGAGCAGGTAGTCCCTTGCTTTTAAAAGTTGATGTCTGGTTGATGCAGTTAGAAGCCAGTTGGCTAGATACAGAAACACCTGTAATCCTGGCAGTCTCAGGAGATCTGCTACCACTGCCATTCATTAGCTGAACATCCTGGGGCTGTGGTGAGACCAAAGAGCAGTGCCAGGCAGAGGTCAGGGAGGCATAGATGCACTTTCCAAATCTGTCCAAAGCCTAGACTCTTTGTTAGGAGGATGGACAGATGTGCTCTGTTGTGTGAGTTGTTTCTTGTTGTCTACTGCTACAAACATGGCAGCTACTGGGATCCCCTTGCTCCAGTGTGTGCTGTCCTTCGGGGGGGGGGGGGCTAAAAATCTATCTGGTAGTTTAGGAATTAGCTTCCTGATATCCCTTCCTTGCATGGCGTGAGACAGGATCTATTAGCTCATCAGCTAGAGTGGTCACCTGAGACATAGCTGGGCCAGACATGAAGGTCTCCAGGAACACCACCTCTTCCTGGGAAAGGGAGGTCAGAAGACTATCCAAGTTTTTGGCATAAAAGTTTCAGTATTCCAGTATTTCTCCAAAGGAGACATCCTCAGGTGGAAATCTAGGAGACCCTTTCCCCTTATCAAAACCAATGTCCTCAGTGAGAGATTCCCAAGGGAAATCCAAGTATCTTCTTTGACACATTTTCATCCTAGGAACTTCATCAGTGGGATAGTCTGGTGAGGTATGGGAAGTGATGGGGGTGTCCCTTGAGTTTGACTGGAGGCTCATTCCAGCAGTCCCTGTGGGATAGAGGGGAGAGGCTCAGAACTCAAACCCGATGGTGGAACAGAAACAGGATTCGAGGGGGCCAAGGATTTCCTTTCTCTAGACAGAGAGAAAGCTCTCTCCACTACCTAAATCTGGTCTAAATTTGAAGCAACAGTTATGTTACCCGAGGGTGTTTGTACCTGGGGGAAATGACTACTTAGGAACACTTGCATGTGGGAAATGCAATTACTGAACATTTATAGATGAGTCTAGATATTTCAGACACCCTGACACTGGATATCTATGGCATCTTAGGTGTAATGTTGATTGTAATATGAAAAATCTTGGGTACATTGCCTATTGTACTACTTGTTTTAAATTTTACTTAGGAAAAACAAATCGCAAGTTAAGGGAAGAATTAGGGACCATGACTACTGCATAAGGATGAAACAGGAGTATAGTGCCATAGCTAAACATATATTGACCGAAAATGGGAGTCATCAGTTTAAGTTTCAGGTCTTGCAAGTCATACAGGATAGTCCAAGGATTGGGGACATAACTAATAGAACTGAAACCTATGAGCTGAAATGGATTTTATGTATGGGAGCCCATAGGGGCTCTGGACTGAATGATATGGTCCCTTTGAAACCTGTACTAAAGGGAAGTAAAATTAAAAGATGAGTTATTATGTCTAAACAGGATAAATTATATGGGTTATATATACATAAAAAATATATGTTCATTATGATCTTCAGATGCAGAATGTTATGTCATGCAATATGACACACTAGTTTATTAATGAGTTTTAATGCATGGAGTTTTTACATTATGTTTTTCTGATGTTTTAGTTGTTGTCTCTTTAAATCTTAATTGTTTTTTTGGTTTTTAAAAAATGGAGGGAAATTGTCAGATATGATTGGTTTCCTTACATGTTTTTGATGTATTTATATGAGATGTTAATATGTTGGTTTTTATGCATATGTGGAAGTAACTGATGTTATGAAAGCACTTACGCCTGTTAAACGTTTTTTGCATTCAGATTGGAGTTGACTGGCTATTACTGCTTGCTGTAGCTGCCTTCTATTTGGTTCGGAGGGATTTATTGGAACTTAGCTACTCACCTAACCTGTTGGGACTTGTCTTTGGGACTTTTATTACATGTTGATAGATATGCTTGTTCAGAGCATTCTTATTTTTCCCACATAGAAAGTGGGACAAGATGCACATGTAGCCAGGTAAATAACTTTGAGAAAAGCAGTTATATGCTCCATCATGCACAGAAGAATCAAATCTACTTAAAAGGGTGCCATTGTAAGAAGTGTTGATGTAAGGGCACTGATGACAATGCCCACATTTCCTGGTAGATAAAAATCCCTTATGATGATCAATTGGTTTCTCAAGAAGGGATTTTATGTTAGATTTATTTTTATAGGTAAAAGATGGTGGTGTAGAAAAAACTGTTTGATGCTTTCATCAAATTGTAGCATGATCCAGATGTTCTTCTTGTTTCACTGTTGCAGTCATTACATTTGGGTAATCTGCTGGCAGGTTGCCCTCAGTCAGCCTGAATTCCAAAGTCTTGGGTCCTGTGTCGGTTGCTGTCTCTTCTTCCATGACGTCAGGTCGTCAGGTATAAAACATGCAGCCAACGCCATTTTCTTCAGTCTTTCTTGCAGTGCGGTGCCCGAAGCAGAAGCATTTCGCAAGCGCCGGTCGGCCGACTACTGAAATATTCGAGTTAGAGTTTCAGAACCGAAATCTTCACTAAAGCTAAGTACCCCGTTGGGGAAACTTTTTTCTTGCTCCACACTGATGTCAGAAAAAGTTAATAATTGTATTACTTGTGGGAAGCAAATACCTCATAACGATTTCTATTTATACTGTATTCCTTGCCTATGCCCAGATCACAACGTGCCTGGCTGTCGGTTTTGTGCTAGATTTAACCAACGCACTATTAAGCATTGGTATATTTTTGCCTCAAAGTATTTTGGAAACAGATTTAACTACCCAGAAATGTCGGATAGCAATCCGACTACCGGAGTACATAAAAAATGCAAAGAAAAGGACAGAGAAAGGCAGTCGAGATCCAAAACTGACGACGAAGCTTCTCCTAAGCCAGTCGCCAGTTCGCCAGTACTCAGTGAGGCGCTTTCGCAGCCCCTGATACCCGCAACCTTCAAGTCGCAGGCCTCCACCGACACCCCATGTGGAGTCCGGCATGCCGCAAGATACTCAAGGTATTGGACCGACGGATGTAACTCCCTCAGATGGGTCCGGAGCCGCTGAGCAGGCACCGGCTTTTGAGGGTGTATTCAGACCTCAACATTTATATATCAAACCAACGACAGCTGCAAAACCAAAGACAAAAGCAACTTCTAAAACTAAAAAACTGACGCATGAGCCACATGCACAGGCCTCTATGCCTAAAAAACAGATGATCAAAATGGCTGAAGACCTGATTACCTTGATCAGAGGTACCCATCCCCCTCCAGATAAGAGGCCTAGGCAAGACACTGATTATGAATCTTTAGATCAGGTTTCAATTTCTTCTGATTCCTCTTCTGATCAGGAATTATCTATACCTCCCTATGAGGATTCTGATGCAGAGGAGTCATACCATCTGCTTCTCCTCCTGAGGATTATTCATTTGGGGAAACCTTGCATACTTTGAGGGAGGATTTTCACTGGGAGAGTCAAGACTTCTCAGAATCAAAAAAGAGGCTCAGGGATTTCCTTCTTCTCCCTCAGCACAGGCCTTTAGCCATTCCCCCTGTTTTAGACATTATGGATGATGTGTTTTCAGAGTCCAGCTTGACCTCTGACTCCTTACCTCCGGTTCCCAGTAAGCCTGACATATATTACAGGGTCCCTGACTCACAAAAAATTTATTTAGAAACCCTGCTGCTGATCCTGAAACTATTTCACAGAGTCCAAAGGGTGTTAAGGCCTCAACAGCAAAAAATCCTACCCCCTCTGACAGAGATTCAAGGGCACTGGACAGATGGGGAAAAAAGGTTTATACATCTGCAACCTTGGCAGTCAGAGCATTAAACTGTCAATTTTATATGCTTAAGTATCAGCAACATGTTATGGGATTGCTGAAACAGAAAATTATGTTGATTTCTGAATGTGCAGAAAATAAAGAATTGCAGGAATTATTGCATGCAGCTGAACAGGTTGGAAAGCATACTTTGCAATGTGGTTTTGACTCCTTAGAGGCCTCCTGCAGGGCCACAGTTACTGGATCTGTGATTAGGAGGCATGCCTGGCTAAAGGAACAACATTTGCCTGATCATGTTAAAGCTAAATTGCTAGATGCACCTTTACAGCATGATACTCTGTTTGTTATTAAGGCAGAAGAGGTTTTAAAGAAAATGGAAGACAAAGCTAAGTCTATGCAAACTGTTAAAGACTTCTTACAAGTGCAGCCACCAAGGTTCAGTAGACACTGGCCTACAAAAAAATCGGTCCTTTCCTGTGTCAGACAGAGCTCAAAGGGGAAATCCAGACGCTCAAAGGGTTCCAGATACCGGGCGCAAGATTCATACAGGTCAAAGCAATGGGGCGCATCTACCTGCAAATCAGGAGGAGATAAAACGCAAACCTACAGAAAACAGTCCCAGTGACTTCCCTCTGCCTACACCAAGCACTTATTTTTGGCAGCACCCTTAAGGGAAAAATTAGCACTTTTTGCTCAAAATTTTGCAGTTAATAACCCAGGACAAGTGGGTACTAAACATAGTATCACAACGATACAGATTCCATTTCCACACTCTGCCAATGGCAAACGGTTGTCCAGATCTGCCCAAAAATCAGTGGGCAGAGGCACAGAAACAGGTTACTTCCTTCATGGATGTGGGGGTCATTCAACCAGTACCAGAACAGGAAAAAGGACAAGGTTTTTACTCAAGACTGTTCTTGGTACCCAGAAAGGACAAGGCCTGGCGGCCAATACTGGATTTATCAATTTTGAACACATACCTGGACATTCCAAAATTCAAAATGCTGACTTTGCAGCAGCTTCTGCCCATGCTGGGCAAGAATGCTTGGCTGGTGACATTAGACCTAAAAGAGGCATACCTGCATGTCCCAGTAAGACAATCGTGCAGAAGATACCTCAGATTCAAGGCTGGCTTAATGCATTACCAATTCTCTGCACTGCCCTTTGGCATATCTGCTACGCCCAGGATCTTCACAAAGTGCCTGGCACCAGTAATTGCATTTTGCAGACAAAAAAGTATACAAATATACCCTTACTTGGACGACTATCTCATTCAAGCAGAGAGAAAGGACATTCTTCTTCAACACCTGGCGTTTGTGAAAAGGCTTCTAACATGTCTAGGGTACACAATAAACGAAAATAAATCACAACTGGTACCCTCTCAAAAGATAACATTCCTGGGTGCAAGCTTGACTACAGCTGCCCAGATGGCTTACCTCATGCCAGACAAGCAAAGGCAACTGACTACTTCAAACTGATGGCAGCAAAAACCCAGTTATCTGCAAGACAAATTCTTCAGGCTTTGGGCTTCATGGCATCCTGCATCCTACTGATTCCTTATGCAAGACTGCATATGAGGATACTTCAGTGGTACCTAAAAGGTTTATGTAGTCAACATTCTCACAGTCTGGAAACAGTGATTCCTCCCATTCTCTGCCTACAACAGGAGTTTCTGTGGTGGGCAAAGGCATGTCACCAAAACATGGGCTTCACTACCCCCAGCCAAACCTTAACAACAGACGATCAGGTTATGCCTGGGGGCCCAGGAAGATGCATTCAGGGCATATGGACCCCAAAACAAATGCATCTACATATCAACCAGAAAGAGATGCTGGCTGTTCAAAATGCCCTAACAGCCTTCAAGGACTTACTTCATCCAGGACAACTACTGATAAAGACGGACAACACCACGGTCATGTGGTATATAAACAAAGCAAGGGGGCACACACTCATACCCCCTTTGCAGATTAGCCATGGCACTGTGGGACACAGCTTTGACCTACCAAATACATCTTCAAGCTCAATTCCTGCCAGGAAAGCAAAATACTCTGGCAGACGATTTAAGCAGAAACCTTATGGACCTTCACGAGTGGAAACTAAATTCACAAGTCTTCAGCATGATAACAGAGAAATGGGGGAGCCCAGACATAGACCTATTTGCCTCTCCTCAAAATTATCAATTGAAAAGATTCTGCACAAGGACTTATCACAGACAAGCATGGAAAGTGGACGCCCTATCCTTCAGTTGGAAAAACCTATCAGTGTACACCTTTCCTCCTCTGCCTCTTCTTCCCAAGGTCCTCCTAAAAGTCAGACAAGAGAAACCAAAGATGATACTAATTGCCCCGTACTGGCCCCACCAGTACTGGTACCCAGTCCTAAGGAACTTGTTTCAATACCCAGCTTGGACCTTACCTCAAAGACCTCAACTACTGTCCCAGCAAAACAATCAGATCTTGCACAATCAACTCCAGACACTGAACCTGGCGGCATGGCTGATCACAAACAACTCCTCTCAGTAAAGCTGTGATGGATGTCATTTTGGAAGCCAGAAGGCCTAGTACTAGAAAATCTTATGCTGATAAATGGAAGAGATTCTGTGCTTGGAATCAAGCACAAGGAACTGATACAGCAGAACCAAATATTCCTCAGATATTACAATACTTAACTGAGATGCTTGACAAAGGCCTATCTTTCTCATCAATTAAAATCCATGCCTCTGCCATTTCGGCTCATTACAATACATAGCCCCCAATCTTTTCTCATCCTTTACTAAAGCAGTATCTTAGAGGAGCCAAAAATTTAAGGCCTCCTAGAAGATCACCATTACCTGCATGGGACCTCAATTATGTATTGTAAAAGCTCATCCTGCCTCCATTTGAACCAGCTGCTACCGCTGATATAAAGTTCTTATCATAGAAAACAGCTGTGCTACTAGCAATTACTTCAGCAAGAAGAGTTTCAGAGCTACAGACACTCATGGCTGTAGAGCCTTTTATCATATTTTACCCAAACAGGGTGTCTCTGAGGACAAATCCTACATTTATGCCTAAGGTGGTTTCCAGTGTGGCTCTTAACCAAACAATTCATCTGCCAACCTTTTATCCAAATCCGCAGAACAAAGGGGAGAGAATTCTGCATTCCTTGGACGTACACAGAGAGCTAAGATTCTATTTGAGCAGGACTAAAGCTCTAAGAAAAACTGAGCAATTACTAGTAACATATGCTGCAGGATCAGAAGGCAAGACTATTTCGAAGCAGACAATTTCAAACTGGATAATCCACTGCATCCGTTTCTGCTACTTACACCATATAAACCTGTGCCCAAGGGCATTAGGTCTCATTCCACCAGAACTGCAGCTACTTCAGCAGCCTTTCTCAGAGGAGTACCAACCAACCACATTCTAGAGGCTGCTACTTGGAGTTCTGTTCACACTTTTACAAAGCATTATCATTTGCCTCTCTCCTCTAAGTCCAGGGCAGGCTTTGCCACTGCAGTTCTGCAGGGCTTTATAGCCGCACCTAATGCTGTTTCGCTCCAGCCTCCCAACCAAAGCTTTGGGATTCTACCCAAATGTAATGACTGCAGTAGTGAAACACGAAGAACATAGTACAGTTGTGTACACTTACCATAAATGTAGATGTTAGAGTGTATTCACTGTTGCAGTCCAGGTTACCCTTCTGCCATCCTCCTTTCATTCTGCAGTTTATCTTTCCTTCTCTATCTTCTACAACCTATGTGGTGTATTTGCTTGTAGATGAAGGTAAAGTTTATTTTGATGCATGTATATATGTGTGTGTGTGTGTGTGTGTGTGTGTGTGTGTGTGTGTGTGTGTATATATATCGATATATATATATATATATATATATATATACATATATATATATATATATATATATATATATATATATATATACTTTTTTGCTACCTTTTTGGGGGCACCTGACATCTTGGGCAAGAAAAACTAAAGAAAATGGCATTGGCTGCATGTTTTATACCCCTGACAACCTGACGTCATTGAAGAGGAGACAGCAACCAACGCAGAACCCAAGACTTTGGAATTCAGGCCGACTGAGAGCAACCTGCCAGCAGATTACCCAAATGTAATGACTGCAACAGTGAATACACTCAAACATCTACATTTATGGTAAGTGTATACAACTGTACTTTCTTCCACAAAATCTTTTCAACGTCCTTGACATCCATAGTGTAATGCAGGACCATACTGATTTGGCCATTAAAACCTGTTTGATCGTCTTTCTTGTCTAGCTGATTCAGCCCTGTCTTGATGATGGGAGCATACTTAAGTGTTTCTCTCTCCCCATATCTCAACTCTGATTGAATCCAGAAGTGGTGGGGGGTAGCCACGGTCCAAAATCATTGATCTTAGAATGTCAAATTGTTCAAGACATACTATGTCATCCGAGGTCAACCAAGAGGTTATGATAAATTGACTTTCTACTACCCCTCTTCTGATGAAAGGGGTGGCAACTAGTGAAAACAAATATGTTATAATAAGTGGACTTCTGTAAATCCTGGTAGTGAATTCTTCATTAACTCCTTTTCTGATGTCAGTGTCAAGATAATTAATCTGGTCACGTTCAAAGGAATATGTGAACTTTAAAAAGGATGTGCTGGCTTGTAACTGTTTTATGAATTCTTCAAATTCTTTGACACTTCCTTCCCAAATGATGAGTAGATCATCGAGGCATTTAAAGTAGCCAGCACATTTGCAAAAAAGGGGGAGTTTAAAAAGTTATTCTAATTCCCATCTTAATAAGATTTGCAAACATAGGGGTGCATGCATCCCCCATAGCCACTCCAAGAATATGCTTGTAAAATTCACCCTAAAAGGTCAGAAAGTCGTTGTTTAACACCAAGTCCATGAACTCACTAACCAATTCATAATCCGTTTCAGAAAATAAGCCAAGTCATTTTACAATTTCTTCGAACCGCTCCAACTCCAGGTCATGGGGTATTACTGTAAATAAACTTTGTACATCACAAGTAACCAAGAGGAATTCATCTCTTGCTAGTATTCCCTTTAGTTTATCCAGAAGGTCCTGTGAGTTTCTTGTAATGAGTGGGAAGGAAACAAAAGGTTTTTTTAATTTTTGGTCTATAAACTTGGCCAGAAGCTCTGTAACTGATCCACTAGCAGCTACAATTGGATATAAGGGGGGTCAGATGGATTGGAGTGGATTTTGGGAATACCAGAAATCTTTGGAATAATAGGAAAATCCACTCTAAGGAAGTCGTATAAGCCTTGTGGAATTTTATTGAATAACAAGAACTCATCCAGTGCCACTTTAATGACCCTATGGGCTATATTGATTTCATTTGTGGAAACAGCACTGTACACACAGTTATCATGCAGAAGATGTAACATATGCCCAGAGTAGTCAGCAGTGTCCATAATAACCAGGCCCCCCACCTTTGTCCAGTTTCATGCATCTAATATTATAATTGTGAGTAAATTGCTGGAGAAGCTGATTTTCTTTAACCGAAAGATTAAAAATTTTGTTTGTATTGTTTTGCAACAGTGTGCATATTTCGTTTTCACATTGCTTCTCAAAAACATTGATAACTGGGTGTAAAGGGGGATTTGCTGTACTTTTCCTTTTAGATAACCAAAATACCACTTACCTGACTTTCATAACCACTTAGCCACACTACGGCATAAATTAAAGCTGAAGCAAATTGCACCCACCCATGTGAGGCCTTTGCCCCCCACACTCCACTAACTAAATATACCAACTCCAAGATCGCACTACAGTGGGTGTAAGGGGCAAAGTTCAACATGGTGGCCAAGTGGTTACTTACCTGGAGATTCCAGTCAGTGTTCTGGAAGGTTGTTGAAATGAGGTTGTCAGTAAAGTTGTCTCGGCATTATGAAAGTCGGGTAAGTGTTATTTTAGTTATCTAAAGTAGACTCATATATATGTATATATATATATATATATATATATATATATATATATATATATATATATATATATACATATATATATATATATATATATATATATGTGTGTGTGTGTGTATATTTGTATATATATATATATATATATATATATATATATATATACATATATATATATATATATATATATACACACACACACACACACACACACACACATATATATATATATATATATATATACACATACACACACACACAGACATGTACACACACACACACACATATATATATATATATATATACATATATACATATATATATATATATATATATTATATACAAATAGGGTTGCCATCTTTCTTGTGGGCTAAACCGACCATCACACCCACCACCCACCCATAACTCACCCATTCCCACCCCCCTCCTCCCCCATCCCATTTCATTTTATCATCATCACTGTGATGCCTGTTTGCCCTCCCATAACCATAAGCAATATAAGTATCTTCTAGATTTATTCATCCTTTTGCCACACACACAGCACATGTCCAACAACATTAGTTGCAAAAATTAGCTTAATTAAAATAATAATATAAATAGAAATATTTACTACTAAAGAATCAATATAAAAAGAGTACAGAAATTTTTTACTAATTTAGTACAGCATCTGCTAGAGCAAACCCCTACACCTGCAAAATAAGACTGCTCCATAAGAAAAAGTACCCCTTATTAATTTTTTACAACACTTTTTTTTTTTTTTCACGGATTTTTTGAATCTAACTCTAGCTAGATGAGTAGTGCTTATGCAATATAGAGAATTAAAAATGAGTACAGTTTTATTAGTCACTGCTGTGTTTTGACATGTACAGGACAATCAATTTTTTTTTTCACATTGAGTTTTTTTTTACATCACATCAATCACATCACATCACATCACGACTTTTCCATGTTGGATGCATCAGTTACAATGCAAAAGACGCCAATTTTAATGAGCTTTTTATATGAGCAATATTCTTACAACAGACTAGAATTACTAATATTATCAATACAAATAACATCCCAACAAAAATTATCAGGGCAGGGTTTCAAAACATCAAACAATTCACAAAAAGAAAAACTAACTAAATAAATAAGTAACTATAGGTAACTAACTAAATGCTCATATTATTGCATTTAAATTTTGTTGCACAAATGCGAAGTAATTACTGCTTAAAGACGATACTTACCAACTCAAAGTACAAGAAAAAGTTAAATAACAGTAAAAGTGCAAACTATTTGCTAAAAACTATTTAAAAACCATTCTGTACAAATGTCAACCTACTTCAATAATATAGGCAATACTATAGTGCACCTACTTCACAATATCACAGCAGATTATATAGTGCAAACTAGATGTCCAATGTAGGTGCAATGCCCAATGCAAAAAAAGAAATCTACATAATAAACTTCTTCTGTAATAATACAACAGTGTTACTTCATTTTCATACTTGTAAGAAACAGCCTTACAAAATGAAATACTTTGATGGAGACTCGAGTTAATAGTTATGAGAGGATGGATGGAAATTGTTTTTAATTTTTTTTTACCTACTGGAGGAAGCAGAGCACCAGACTCAGAGTCAGAAAAGTAAATGTTATCATCATCATCCTGCTGCAAAACAAGGGTGGGGGGCACTGAACTCTGCAGATTTGCAGAACTTAAGTTGTATGGATAGCTGGGCGCTGATACTACCGCTATATTTCTCCAATTACAATTCAAACACCAACCCAACCAAAACACCAACACACTTATTGTGTTGTTGTGATGTCACACATTAAAGCTGATACACGCATCGTGCGTGGTGCGATCATCCATAAATTCATCCATAAGTTAAAAAAAAAAAATAAAAAAAAAAAGAATTAATGATTAAAATTAATATTCTGTGGGCCACTCTGTGTGGCACAAAACCGGGTTTGAATGAAATTATTTGTTGAAAATTTTATAGAAAATGTACAAGGACAATTTGTCAAAAAACGGAAAAACCGGCCAAAACCTATATACAAATCGTAAAATAAGCTAACTCCAGATATTAACTGCTTTTCTAATTTGAGAAAGAAGTATCTTCCCACTGTTCCTTAACTAATCCTTAACTAATCTATATTCTTCAAACTTAATTCCTAACAACTTTATTTCTGTCATAGAAAATTAATACAATTTTCACATTTTTTGTATATCCTTTATATTTTTCCTTATCCATCCTTAAAACCTAACTTACTCATCAACCACCCTCTCCCTTTTATGCCTTCTTTTATAAATCCTTTCCCATTTACAGCAATCAACAAATCATGTGCATAAGACAAATAAGTTGGAATATTCACTCCTTATTCTTAACTTAATTTCCCTTCACCCAGTCTTATTTTTGACATTTCTATTATTGCATTGATAACTAATGCAAAAATAATACTACTAAGAGGATATCATTGCTTTAACCTCCTATTAATCTTTGATTTCCCCATTAAACCATCCATTCACATTTATCCTTACATATAATTTCTCATGCATAGACTCAGTCAGTCTTACAAATCTATCATCAAAACCATAACAACAGCTAATGATCTCTTAACATGTTTGTGAGTATCATATCAGGTCTATATTAAATGTTCAAAGTCTGAAAACTTCGAATCTCATATGATCGACATCATATGAGTGAAGTTTTCAAACATCGAACGTTTCAACGGAGATCGCCGTAGGGAATTCTTCCCTTCACTTCAATGTAGTACGATCTCGGAGTTGGTATATTTAAGTAGCAGGGGGTGTGGGGGGTGCAGAGGGGTTTGCCACCCCCCCCCCGCATAGAGCATTCTGGTTGTTTTTTTGTTTTTACTTCGTTTACATTTTAATTTCGATGTTTGAAAACTTCGCTCATATGGAGTCGACCATATGAGATTCGAAGTTTTCAGACTTCGAACTTACAATATAAACCCATCATATCATATGTTTTTTCTACATCACGTACAGTTACTCTACAACTTTCCTTTCCTTCTTTAATATTATCTGCTACTTTTCTTAATGTTATCATATCCTTACTTTCTCTTCCCACTATTTATATACTCCTACCCTGATCATCTGTTCCACAATCATATTAACTCCTTTTTGTAAAAGACTGTAGTATTCCTTCATTGTTATCTTCTTGTCTGTCTTTCTTATATATGAACAGCAATTTTCCTTGCTCTCCATAATGTATTTCCCTCCATATTCTCTTCTTTCTGTAACTTTTAACATACATCGTTATTTCCTTTATTATATTAGTTATATTTTGACACAGTTTTCCCTTCTGATTCTTAATACAAGTTATCCTTCCTTCATCAAATTTATTTTCCCTAAAAAGAGAGAGATACTACTTCACTTGTCCTTTTTAACAAAACTATCCATCCACCCACAACCCCTTTTCCCATTTTGTACATGGATGGGGTCGGGATGCAGTTCAACAGTGACAGTCATCTAGAATCAAGGTGTACATTACCGGGTGTCTAGCCCTGCTGCGGTAGTTCTTCCATGCCACATACTCACACCTGTGGCCAGTTTAGAGGGTCCAATCCACCTACTGCAAGTCTTTGGAATGTGAGAGGAGACTGGAGCACCTAGAGGAAGCCCGCATGAACACAGGGAGGACATGCAGACCACCTCACAGAAGGCATCCTAGCCGAGAATCAAACTGGGGGACATCTTGCTGTGAGGCAAAAACACTGTCCACTGAACCACTGTGCCACCCGATATTTCTATTTAAACATCATAGAACTTATCTTTTATAGTTTGGTTATTTAACTCCTTGCCTTTTGTGTTCTTTCTTCTCTTCCATTTAACATTTCCTCATTTCACTTAACAATTCTTCATATTCTTGTTTTTATATACCAAAAAAAATTCCAACTTTACATACTGCCTTTATACTTTTCTTTATAAACTATCTGCTGTTTTTATAGATATTCATAGAAATCTTATCATAGTTAAATGATCTTCCCACAACTTATCCTTTTTCTTTTTAAACCAGTTTTCTTTCACAACTTCACCATATAATTATTTATTCCTTTTTTCTTTCTTTTATTAATTCCCTTTTGCTAGATATAATTGATTTTATAGCACAATGATCTGAAAAAATCAACATCTATGACCTGTACAACATTTTTCTGCAGTTTTGATAAAACATGTATTAGGTTGTCCCCAGCATTTTACAACACCCCTATTCCCCTCCACATTTATCATGGTTGATATATATATAATTTTTATCTTTCTATTTTTAACACAGTATTACAATTCCAGCTACCGATCCATAAATCCCTTTTGTCATAAACTTTTGCAGTGTCCGGTACTTCTTTACGTAAAGCTTTCAAATGCCCTATCAAAGTCTTGTCTTTTTACCTCTGTTCAAATTGTACCTAAATCTTCTTTTTTGTTTCCCTGTTACATGTGTTTATCACATAAAGATTCCATGGATTACAGTGTTTCTTTTTATCATATTGTGCAAGAAAATTTTCCATTGAAAAAACAATCTCAACTATAATGTCACAAAATGTCTCTGTTAATAAGAATAAATGCCCATACCTCATGTGCTTTTATACCAAAAGGAGCTATTAAATTGTCCCACACTGCGTACCTGACCATTTCTTTGTCTTCTTTACTTTGAATTCTTTCCACGTACTTCCGTTTTTATTTTCTGCTGCCTTCCTTCTGCTACTCCACCTTTGCCTTCTTTTACTTTCTCTGCATATGTTTTCTTTTCCATCTCAACATTATTCTTCAGGATTATCTCTGCATCCTCCTTTTGTATTTTCTCCATAATGTCCCCCCAGGAAACATCTCTTTCATTTTCTGCCTCTCTCTGCAATATTATTTTTTTAAATAAATCATCCCTCAACCCTCCCGACTGGAGGGTTGTAATTACACATCAGTCATTTCCTGACTCATCTCCATCAAACAGGTTTCTTTGAAACATTTCCTCAGAATCCTGCACACATTCTCCTGTCTCATTATTTGCTTTCTCCTTCATTTCTTCCATCACTTCATCATCTCCTTTTTTCTCCATCTCCCTCACTGTTTCTCTGGGCTGCCTACATACCTGGAAAAGAAACAGGAAGTGCTTCTCCAAAATGGGTCCTAGTCACAACAGACGAAAGTAGGGGATGTTCCCCGATGTCCTGGCCAAATTTTACCAGTAATACAATTAACCACTTTGGATCTCCTCTGAAAAGAGGCAACTAGTCCCGTAGAACTAACAGGATACAAATAAACATTAAGGCCCAGGATTTAAGTATATCTTGTCAGGCCATATGTCAGGCAGTTCACTAGAAGGAAGAACGTAGAATTAGTCTTTTTGAGGGTGATGGAGATATTTAGGTTTTGGTGAGGAAGAACATTGCTGGATACCTTATGGAGGTGCAACCATTAGAATTTACCGTGGACATTATGAGTGGAGTCCCCTAAAAAGAGGTCTTTGAATCACAAAACATTTGTCCCCTCCTTCCACCCCTCTATACAAGGACTTTCTGAAGCAGACTGGTATAATATTGCCAAGGGCATGTTTAAAGCTATCCACTTCACTCCATCCTACACTTCCAGTTTCTACCCCAGTCAAGATGAAAAAATGCCCATCTTCACACATTTAGAGGAACAGCAACACAGACAGTGGCTAAAGGAGGAGGTGTCTCAATCTACATTAGCAGCAAATATAACTCTAGGTTGGTTAAACAGGATGATACCCTGGAGTTCATCCACATCAAAGTTTCCATAGACAAAATTCCATAGTATGTACTGGCCAGGCTCAGGTCGACCTGCATGACCCACGAAGCTCACAACTGTTAAGCAGACCTACTAGAGGCATTCACCATCCAACCCAAAACTTATTCATGGGAGACTTTAACTACCCCCTTCTTCTTCTTCCCCTCCTCTATAGACTGAGAAATATATGCTGCCTGTAAATCACAGGCACAACGCTTCCTGGGCTTTATCAGCACAAGCACCCTGGAACAGTTAGTGCAGCCTCCAACCAGACGATCAAACATATTTGACCTAGTACTTACCAACACGGGAGTGCATTGCACCCTCCCATCATGTCCTCATTAGTGAAGTTGGACCTCAAAACTGTCTCCCTTAAAATAAAAATCAAACCGGAAAACCCAACTAAACCCATAATGGTTATGAACTATGCTGAAGCAAATTACATCTTATTAAGCAATGGTGTGTCAAAATTCACAACTTCCTCAAACTCGGAGAATCCAGCTATCTATGCAGAATTATTTACAGAAACCCTATATAAGTGTGTAAATGGCTGCCATAACTACCAGAAGTAAGCCGAGGTCTAACACCACAAATAAACCACACTGGTGGATTCCTTACCTTAATAGTACATATAACAAAAAGAAAAAAAGGTCATAACCAAAATCAGAAAGATTAACTCTCATAGAGACAAGAGTTCTCCAGTTCAACTAAACAAGAGATAAAGAGGGCTAATAAAGTCCAAAAATGCCAGTTACAAGTTCAGGAGAACTTCCCAGGCTAAGGACAATTACAAGGCCTTCTTCAGCTATTTCAGGAATCTTAAAGGTAATACTCAGCAGTGTGCAGAATGGGTGGTAAATGGCACAGCTTTCACTGATCAAGGTGGCATAGCAAATCTACTGGCTGATAAATTTAGCTCTAATTTCACCCCCCCCACTTCTTCCACTATCCCCTGTGAAATCTCTTCTGTCATATCTGCCCCCACCTATCAACAGGGATCGGGTACTTGAGGTGCTTGCTAAGGCCAAAAATACTGCTTCAAAATAGGGTACATTTATTTATCTATTTCCAGTTTGATTACCGGGGAAGTCCACTGGGCCCTGAGGACCCATTTTCAGTGGAGGCCCGGGGAGAAAAGCTCCAAATGTACAAATATAAAATACAGAAATATAAAATATGAATGATACATTGAGATGACCAGTTTGTACAATAGGAACATTCATTATTACAACAAAGTCAACTACAACTTCACTAAGGTTATTCTAAAAGGTTATACAATTATAAGATGTTCTTATAGGGTAATTTAAGACAATGCATTATTTGAGCACATAAGCACATTCTTAGAAGGTTATACATTTGTAAAGGTATTCTTATAGAGTAGTTTGAGAAAATGCATTATATAAGCACATAGAGAAGAGAGTTAAGAAATCTATTTACAATATTTACATGAAGGGGTACGAGGATAAGTCACTGGGACATTTTGAGTGCAATGGAGCACTCCATGTGGTATGAATATGTTCTTGGATAGTTTTTAGTTGGGGTGGACTAAAGGACTGCCTCACTTTTTTACACTCTAGGTAGGATATTGGTGAGTTTGTGAATAGTTTTAGGTAGGGTGAAAGCAGGAGCATTTCCACTTAGTGGACAGATGTTTGAAGAGCTGAGTTTTGAAATTTTCAATGTTTGATATTGTTCTTAGAGAGGAAGGGAGAGAGTTTCAAGCCTTACCGATAGTGAAAGAGAGGAGAAGTTGGCCAGCAGGACTTTTAGGTTTGTAGATAGCAATCAGATTTTGATGTTCAGATCTGAGAGATCTCTTAGTGGTATAGGAAGAAGGATATTAGCTAGAGCAGGACAGTTAGATGGCTGAAATATAAGTTTGTGTGCTGTTGTGAGCTGCAGATAGGTTAGTTTGGTAGTTCTAGTCAATTTAGGGATTGAAGAGAAAGACAATGATGGGTGGAGTTTTTACAGTTGGAGGCAAATTTAGAGATTTTGTTATAGCAGCTTTCTAGTTTGGAGGTGATAGAGTATGACAAGTTGGTTAAGAGAGGGGCTCCATAAAGTAAAGAGGGCAAAAGGTAGGTAGTGGCCAGAGTGTGCCTGGTGGTAAGAGAGAGAAAGTGATTATTCCTGTATAGCATGCCTAGTTTTTGATGTTTTTTTTTAATATTTTGTTGAATGTGTATGTCGAACTTTAGGAATTCGTCAACTGTAACACCGAGGAGTTTTGCAGAGGGAACAACTTCAATAGTGGATTTAGAGTTGCTAAGGACTTTGAAAGTGTCTTTATCGAAGGAGTAAGATTTTCTAGGGGAGAAGAGGAGAATTTTGGATTTGTTAGCATTAAGGGAGAGGTGGTTTTTGTGCATCCAGTTTTCAGTGGTTGAGAAGGCAGCTTGGGTTTTGAGAAGCAGTTCAGAGATGTTTGAGGCAGAGCAGACTACGGTTGAATCATCTGCGTATTGAATAATTTTGGCATTGGGGATAGCAGAATGAAAGTTATTAATAAAAATATTAAAGAGCATGGGTCCCAGGATGGATCCCTGTGGTACACCTGTTGGGGTGGGTTGGAAGGAGGAGATGGAGTTTTTCCATTTGACTGCCTGAGACCTATCAGATAAGTAGCTAGAGAACCAGGATAGAGAATTAGGAGATAGATGCAGGTTTGATAGTTGAAGGAGAAGATGATTATGAGAAACAGTGTCAAAGGCTTTAGAGAGATCAAGTAAAGACCAGGTGACCTGAGTCTCGGGCTTGATTGATAGTTTCTAAGTAGGATAATAGAGCAGTAGTAGTGCTATGACCAGAACAAAAGCCATGTTGGGTAGGTGTTAGAAGATGGTTTTGAGTTAGAAAAGGCATAAGTTGGGAGTGGACACACTTTTCTAAGATTTTAGAGATAGGTGAGAGTAGAGCAATAGGGCGAAAGTTTGAGATGTTGTTGTTCTTGCCTCCTTTGTGCAGTGGAAGGATATAAGATGAGCGCCATAATTTGGGGACGTAAGATTTGTTAATAGATCTGTTAATGATGCTGATTAGGAGTGCTATCCCATCTGCAGCACATTTTAGAAAGGAGGAGGGAATATTGTCAGGGGCATTAGAGCAGGGTTTAAGTTTAGATAGAAGTTTTTTTATGAAGTTAGTAGAGACAGGTTTGAACTCAAATCTAAGGGGAGGGTTATTGGAGAATTGGAAGGAGAATAAAGGGGAACAGAAGGGATATTGGTAGGGAAGGTCTTAGTTAGGTCAGATATTGTTTGTAAGAAGAAAGAGTTAAATTCTGAGCATAGTTCTTGGTCAGATTTATTTGGGTCAGGACAGGGATTATTTTTGGAACCGGGATTAAGGAGAGAGTTTATTGAGTTCCAGAAATTTTTGGGGTTGTTGTTATTGTTAGATTGGAGGTTGGAGTAATAGGATTTTTTGTCTTTGGTAATTTGTTGTTTTACTTGGTTACATAGTTGCTTATATTGGAGCAAGGTGTTGGGCAATTTATTGTTTTGGAACAGCTTCCATAGTTTATCCCTTTGATGCATAATTTGTTTAGTATGTTTAGATAACCAAGGAGCGGTATTTATTTTTACCCTTTTATTTCTGATATGGGCAAGAGAGTTAAGTGTATCTAAGAAAACAGAGTTGAAGTAGTTGATAGCAGCATCAAGAGGGAGAGTTCTATGGTCTTGCCAGTTCATTTGTTTAAATAGGTTTGAGAAGGTTATAGGGTTGAAGTTACTAAGATTACGAGTTAGGATGTATTGATGTTGGTGAGGGGAAGAGTTGGTAGTGATTTGAATGAAGGTTGGGAGGTGGTCACTAATGGTGTCTGGGATTGTTCCAGAATTAGTGATTTTGTTTGGATTGGAGACTAGGATCCAGTCAATAGAGGAACCTGGGGGATTAGTTTTGTTGGGTCTAGTTATATGCTGGATTGTTTGAGTGAAGTTATAAAGGTTGATGGCAAGGGAGGGAGAGAGAGAGTTAATTTTATTCCAGTCGATATTTACATCACCTAAGATGTATGTTTCATAGTTAACTTTAGTAGAAGCCCATTGGAGAATGTCTTCGAGGATGGGGATATTATTTCCAGGGGAGATATATAGGGCAATAATACAGATATTTTTGTGTCTATTTAGTTTCAGTAGTCCAGCTGTAAGTTCAGTATTTTCAAATTGAGGAACTGGAATTTGGAGGGGAATTACAGTTAGTGATTTAGAGTAAACTGTGGCAGAGCCTCCACCTTTTTTTATAGGTCGGTCATTTCTAATAATGTGGTATCCAGGGGGAAGATTTCTGAATCAGAGATATGGGGTTTAAGCCAAGTCTGTGAAATAGCTAAGATGTCTGGTTGGTTGTGGGTTAACCAGGCCTGGAAGAGGTGGACTTTGCTATTGAGACTTTGGGAGTTCAAGGTGAAGATTTTTAATATGTTTGGGGGAGGGGGAGAAGGAGTTGGGTGATTATTGTTGGCAAAGAGAATGGGGCCAGGATTGGGGTGGATATCTCCGGCTAAGAATATATTATTGAGTAGAAAAGACTTAAGAAATTTTGGTATAGAGATAGAGGGTTTAGTTGGATATAAGGTTCATTTATGTGTAAATGTAGTAGCAGTAGTGGATAGTATTTTATAGTGGAACAGATAAAGTTGATTGGGTGGGATAAGATAAGAAGAGATAGAATGGAAGTAAGAGAAAGAGTTATGGTGAAGGGAGTTTGAGGGGGAAGTTATTTTTGTTGGGGGAATTGTATAAGCAAAGGAAGAGTAAGAGCTGATATAGCATAAAGGAATCAGAAAGAGAAGGAGGAAGCAGGGGACTTTAAGTTGTTGAAGGATCGAGGAAACCATGGTTGTACAAAGTGGGAGAGAAGGGAGAGCCAATTGAAGTAAAGAGTATGTTAGAGGTGAGGAATGAAAGTATGGAGAGAAGTAGTTTATCTGAAGTTGTATGAAGGAGGCAGGGATAAAGTAGTAAGATGTTTGGGGAGTAGGAGTATTGAGAGAGAGGTGATAGAGGATATGTATGAGAGGAGACTGATGAGATTGGTAGGAGGAGTGGAAAGGAGAGCTAGAAGTTGGGTAATTTAGAGTGGGTGGATTAAGTGTAGTTGTAAGGTGGGGAGAAGAGCTAATTGGTTAATTGGAACAAGGCGGAGGAGAGATTGAGGAATAAATGTAGGAGTGCTAGGGGCGGATGGGATTTGGGGGCAGGGTAGGGGAGCGGAGTGAGCCCGCAGGGCCAATGGAGTGGGTTCAGACAGGAAGGATGAGAGAGTCTGAGAGAACAATCAGTGAGCAGCAGGCTACTGCAATTCACCTTACTGGAAGTAAGGGTGAGTGTTGGTTAAAATTATCTGAGGTGGTGAAGAAGAGGGGAAGCAAAAGGGCAAAAGTTGAGGAGTGCAGCAAGTAGACTAAGAGGTATATAGGCAGTGTTGTACAGCAGAGCTGTACTTGGGAGATGTAGCAGGGTGACAGAGAAGGGTGAGAATATAAGGCAGGACTAGTGGAGAGAGCTGGCCTGGAAGGAAAAGAGAAGAGTGTAGGAGTTATTCAGGGGTGAGGGAGAGACTGAGAACAGAGTTAGCTATTTTATCAAGAGAGGAAGGGGCACTTTACAGTTATAGAATGGGTTAGCAAGGGCAAGATAACGAGTAAGGCAGGGCTAGGAAGGAGTAAGGCTGCTGGGTAACCTGGCTAGGTAGCAGAACTTTTAATACATATAGGAAGAATAACAAAAAATTGAGAAAGTATCAGTTTTACTACTTGGTTGGGGAAACACGTACTTTATTGCTTCCCAAGGTACAGGGCTCTGGTATAGGACAGCAAGTAGCTTTACTTCTTAATTGAGGAGGCTGGAGTTATTTGCCTGTTGTCCTTAGTCTTCACTCAGGGATGGTCCTTTAGTCAAGAGCAGATGCCAGATGAATGGACAGCTGCAATGGTTATCCTTCTTTATAAGGTACACCATCAACTGACCCCAAGAACTACAGACCCATCAGTCTGACAAGTCTAATATGCAAAGCCATGGAATTAATTATCATGGAAATGAACAACAAGGATATTGGCACCACCCTACAGAAACTGGAACCATCCCAGTTTGATTTTGTTAAGGGAAGGTCTTGCCTACTTAACCTGGTAGACCTCTTCAGCAGGGTCACCATGTCTATGGATTGGAGGAAGACTGTGTATATCACCTACCTTGACTTAGCCAACGCATTTGATACACTAACTCACTCAAGTATTTTTACAAACTCTCAGAAGTAGGCATAAATCCCTATATAACTCACTGGATTGCCAGCTGGCTCACAGATAGGACACAAGAAGTCAGGATCACTGAGACCACCTCCAATAAGAGACCAGTCACCAGTGAGTACCCCATGACTTTGTGTTGGGCCTTCTTCTGTTTGGCATCTACTTCTCAGATGGTTATGGATCTGGGAATATATGTAGACAGTAATCTGGCTTTCGACCAACATATAGCCAAGATAGCAAGAAAATCATTCTGTGTTGCCCAACTCATAAGCAAGGGTATGGCATCCAGGACCAAGGAAGTAAATATACCAGTCTACTAAGCCTTTATCAGAACTGTCACTGAGTACAGTGCCCCCTTTGGGATGTACCTAGCCAAGCACTTAGCACCAGAAACACTATATCAAAGGACTTGAACTTTGTCTGCAACATAAATAGAACATGCTGTGAGGACTGATTTGTGTCTCAAAAGGATTCCCACGCTGTGGAGTAAGCTCTCCATCTATGTGAAGCATAGTTCATCCCTGAACATGATCAAAAGAAACCTTTATCATGGGATGGAAAATCGCAAATTCACGCCTGACCTGGCCCCCATCTTTTTGAAGGACAGAGGTTAACAGTAAGTAAATTAATCCCAAACTAACATACCCCCACACACACACATAACCTTTAGCCACCCCTTTACTAACATACCCCATCATGTAGGTGTCCAAGGAACTCTGGGTCAAAACTGGGTTGGGCTGCAGACCTAGGCATGTAAAGACACTTATGAATATTAGTCTAGTATGAACATATAAGAAGAGGGATCTTTCTGAATGAGATGCTGAGGGTCTGGACTATACCTCACATATATCCTCTCCTACTTTTTGTGTGACTGAAACTGAAGGCACCCCTTCTTCAGACCTCTAATGAAGAAATATCCTTTCAGGATAAAATTTCTAATATGAAAGAATGTTTAAATAGGAAGGAAATAAGGTATCACAATCAAAGAAGAGATAAATGAGTTAGTGAACTGTAAACGATTAGCTGCCTCCCATATCTTGGGAGACATAGAAGATGCCTTTGCTTCTGCCTTTGTTTCCCCAGATTCCTTATCCCCTGCCCCCAAGAAAACTGACAGATTATACAGAGTGCTAATGCACATAAATTTCATTATAAAATTATGGGGCAGACTCTTCTTGTATTTCTGATGATGATTATAGACCTTTCAAGGCCTTGACAAAGGCAGCCATACTTTTGATTGATTTAAAAAAAATGTATAGAAATTCCACCTTGGCATTCAGAGTAATAAATTGTCAGAGTCACATGTCCAAGTACTCATTTTTGTTAATGTGCAGCAAACGTTATATTTGTTACTTAACTCGTATACTAAATTTTCCCCTGTTGGAAATGTTTTTCAAACCTTTATTAAGTCTTCAAATTTTAAACAATGACATAGGTACACATACATTAATAGAAAATAAAACAAACCATAATAACATTTTCATTACTTTTTTGCATTATATATTAAGACAGAGATGCCCATTTCTCGGAATATTCCTTTTTCTTCGAGGTATAGCAATATTTGCCCCCCCACACACATACACATGGAGAGGAAAGGTGTGCTTGCTCTCCTGCAGAAAAGAAGTTTACAGAAGAAGAGCAATGTCCAACATCTGTTCTTCTCCTGTATTTTCAGTATTTTTCTTGGCATTTCAAAACATGGCATTATGAGTGCTGACATTTAAGAAGGAAGCCATGTTTTCTTTTGAACATTAATCTTTTCCTTCAACATTACATTAATTGCTCAATTCCTTCCATCGTTTAAGTGTCATTCCTCCTGAACATTATTCTCATGTATTGTTTCCAAACTCCTTTTATTTCTGTGTAGTATTTCTTTCCTGATTATGTTGCAAATAAACTCTGCATCACAGGTTGCTAAAACGTTATATTAAGTGCACTTATATGATACACTGGATGCTGTGCCCACGGCTTGTGCTACAGATACAGCAATGCACAGGAATGCATGGGTATGATTATAGAATCCTCTGTGTCCGAGTCTTAGCTGAAAAGGGTGTTCAGATCAGTCTACGTAGCCAGTTAACAAATAGAAGTAAATAAATAAAATAAATATCAAGGCTCAGCTTCTGACTGTACCTCTTTTTTTTTTTTTTTTTACTGAAATGATTTTTATTTTGATGAAATAACACTAATTTAATACATTCATAACATTCAATAACTATTTACAGTATTTACATTCAGCCTGACAAAAAGGATTCAGATAAAAACATTTGTAGTTAAATAATAAGTTAATATATAAACTATGATAGTTAGGAAGAGTTTGGTTTCATCTGTAGGGTATCAATCAAATTAAAAACGTTTCTCCACGGGATATTAACCAGTGGCTTAGGAAAAGTTCTTAACTCTTTAGTTCTTTTCTCCATTAGTATGCATTTCATCAGTGATGATAGGAATTCCTCCATTGTGGGTGCTACATTAGAGTTCCATCTTCTAGTTATACATTTTCTGGCTATTGCTAACATTGTCCACAACAAATACAGGTAATCTTTCTTCATATTATTACTATTAACAACATTCAATAAAATTAAAGACTTTGTCAAAACAAATATATCAATATAGATAGCTTGAAGAAATTTGTTAATCTCATTCCAATATGGTTTAATATTAGTGCAGTCATAAAATTTTGAGACCGGTCAGCATTAGTGGATAGATGACATCTCCAACATAACTCGCTGTTTGAAGGGTTCATTTTTGAGAGTTTCTCAGGTGTCAAAAAGGATCTGTGTAGAAATTTCTAATGAAAAATCTTGCAGAATTGTGAGTAAGAAGTTTATCTGAAAATAAAATGCTTGTTTTATCTTCCATTGATAATGATACTTGAAACCCTTTAGTTATAGACTTAATTAAGACATTAATAAGCAAATGGAATCATTTGTTTATAACATTTAATGACAGGTTACAACTGATAAAAATGGTTTTGTTACCTAAAATATTATATATAGCACAAGTCCTTATACTTCCACCAGAAAAAAAATCTTTAAAGAAATCACTTAAACTCTGATGAAATTCCTATGGTACCCCAAAAGAAATATAGTGGCATATTCTCATCATATCAGAAAATGGGAACAAGGGAGGTTAAAATTCCCAGAGATTGAAACTTATATAAAGGCATCTATAATTAAAATAGTGATGAACTGGATAAATCCTAGATACTCTTCCAATTGGAAACAGTTACACTCCATTATAGTAATGAATGAAAATTATTTATCAAAGAATGCTTTGGTAACTGACAAAGATAACAAGATATGGTACTATTAAGTTTAAATTTACAGTATAGTACAACAAAATTAACTAAACTAACACTAATAAACAATATTTTTGATGTGTTTAGAAAATTAATTAACACAAATTTAGATATAAAACTGTGGCGTAGATTTTTAATACCATTTACTACTACAAGGGATTTCCCTGATAAAACACATAGAGAGATTTTTGGTTTATGGGAAAATAATAACCTATTTTGTTGGTTGCAATGTATTGAAAACCAATAAGCATTGAACACACAAAGTATATTGTCAACCTATGGCCTATCTCCTAATGATTGGTCGGTTCTTTAGAGTGTCACAGCATATACTAACGATCTGTTTAGAATAATACATAACTCATCCTTCAAAACCGTACCAAAAATTATAAACTGGATTTTTGGAATTCTATATAATAATATCAGTGTTAAGAATGAATTATCATATTTATATAAAACTTTAATTGTCTACAAGACAGCTCCTAAAGATTTTTTCTGAATGTACTTCTTAATAGGGACTGTTCGTTTGGATCTTCTTCAGCTGAAGTACTAATGAAAGTGGAAGAAAGGGAAACGTTAATGCAGTGAGTCAAACAAATATTTTTGTCCCCTGTTCCGAAATACCAAAGAAATTGCCCTTCTTTTTCCTATCCTTTTTTTTAAAAGCCTTTTAAATCATACCAGCAAAAATATACCGAACAACAATTCAAGAAAAAAGATGTCAAAGAAATGGATGACAAAAAGGAGAGGGAAATCTGAAACACTATCAATGCCCCCCTTCAGCAACTCACCCCAGCCTTCCTACACAAGATGCTGGCAATCTCTCCTGCTTCCATACCTTGTGGAAACAGACAGTTTCATAGGAATCATAAAAGTCATAGGAAATACGAGGCAATTGAGTCTTGCAATCATTTACGACTTGCCGGTTACCACCTTTAGATTGTACCTGTTTTTTCAGGGAGAGCTTGGCCAGTCATGCAAGGGGTGAATTTATAAATACTCATCCAAACATCTGGTTCCCACTTGAAGGAAGATGGTGTGTATCATCACTTGATTTGCTTGGTTTGTAAAAATAAAAATAAATAGTTGCAGACTACAGTGGATATCTCTTTCATCTCAGTTGGTGATCCCCCTCCTTCAGAAAAACAAATCCATCTATTTCCTCAAATCCTGTCAGACCTTTCACAGAGGTGATAAAAGCAGTTCTTTTTCCCCAAAGAGGCAAAGGCTATTTTTCAAGAGTATTTCAGGTTCCCAGTAAGGAAGGCTCATGGATACCTTTTTTGGATCTCTCAAAGGTTTGGTTCCAAAATTTAGAAGGCTGCCTTCACAAACTATTTTTCCTTTTCTGTTTCGCAAGACCTGTCTGGCTGCTGTCTACTTCAAAGGTATCTGCATACACATTACAGTTCACAAAGAGTAAAGGTGTTATCTAGGATTCTTTACATTGGGATTGCACAACTTTTCTTTGATATTTCCACTGCTGAAAGAGTTTTCACGAAGTGCCTTGCTTCAGTCACTGCCTTTTGCAGACTTTAGGGCATTCGTATCTTCCCC
Organism: Protopterus annectens; assembly: GCF_019279795.1. Classification (NCBI taxonomy): domain Eukaryota; kingdom Metazoa; phylum Chordata; order Ceratodontiformes; family Protopteridae; genus Protopterus; species Protopterus annectens. The sequence goes on along the minus strand of NC_056735.1, from coordinate 805,697,932 downwards.
AATTTGGATGGCTGCTTCATTTCTGCTCCCTCTGTCCCAGACACCCTCAATATTCAGCTGTTCAGCAGCCTGGGTTTCAAATGTAATCTGAAAAAAGTCTTGTTTAAACTCATCTTGCAGATTTCTGTAGTGCCTTCTTGACATCTCTTTATCCATTGCTTATTTCCCACCAGACCAAATATTATATTTCCATCTTCACATCTTGAATCTGTCCCATCAAAATATGCCCGCAACAATGGAGTTCCTCACAGTTCTGGACTAGATGGATTTTTTTATCCATTCTGATGTGCTCATTTGACAGATTACAGAGGAGGATTTTCTAAAGGAACCTATCAGTTTGTTTCCAGTATCTTCGCCCCCTGTCTTTTCAAATTCTAGTGCTCAGTTTCACCAAGAAGGAATTCCTGTGGTGGGCCAACCAAGTCGGCTAAACCTAGAACTTCCATTTTCTCTTCCACTCCTGCTCAGTGAGCCATGGCAGATGCTTCAGACTTTGCATGGAGGCAGTTTCTCAAGGCATCAAGATCCAGGGCACTTGGGAACATCATTTTGGGAGCAAATAGAGAGATCTCAAAGAGTTAATGACTTTAATCTAAGCTATCAAAGCCATAGACTAGTTCTGGACTCCTATTAATGATTGAGGACACCAGCACAGTGATGTGATACATAAGCAAATAAGGGGAACAAAGGCATACCCCTTTTGCAAGCTATGATTATTTTGGAGTTGTCGGTAGAGAAAAGTTTCAGTCTGCACACCATACACATTCTGTCAGAGCTGAGCAGATGGAGTATAGATCTCACAAGTTTATTTTACATCCCGAGGTCTTTCAGGAGATTTTTTTATCTGTGGGGAACTTCTCAAGTAGACCTGTTTGTTTCTTATTCCAATAAATGACTAAACCAGTTCTGTTCCAGAATAGCATGCAAAAAGGCCTGTAAAACAGATGCATTTTCTTTCTCATGAATGGGAATGTTGACTTTCCTCATTTTCTCTGATATCTAGAGCTCTTCTAAAGATCAAAACTGACTTGATGCTTCCCTTATAGCCCAAACAACACTGTTTCTCCCCTCGTATGCATCTGAAAATGAGCAGTTACCAGAAACTCTTTATAGAGTGGATTTGCTCACACAGGACAAGCGATCCTTAACTCACCCCAACATGCAAAATATCCATCTGGCAGTATAAATTCATTTGTAGGTTCATAGGAAAGTACTAGGCTAGCTGCCCTTGCAGGCTATCTTAAGCCTAGCAAATCTCTCTTTTTGTGCTTGAAATAACCTATCCTATTTGGTTATACATTGGCTTTACCCATCCCACTAATTATATATTACCTCAATAAAAATAACTGGGACTATACTTTAAATAATTTGAGGGGACCCATACATGTGATAAAGGAGCTGCATCTATCAATTTGCAGTATGGGTGCAGCCCTGGGATAGTTTTTCTGGTTTCCATCCATAGATTTTAAGTTGCATTTGAAAATGGACAGGGATGAACTTTGTTTTATCTGTTCCATAGCAGCGGTATCTTCTTTGAAATATACCTGTCCCTCCAAACCATTCTGTTGATGTTGCAGAAAAGGTTTGTATCCCTCGACCAAGTATTTCTGATGCCATTTGACTTGCTGATGTGCATCAAGTCCATCTTAATAGGTTGGAGGATACCTTGTATGCCAGACACATTTAATCTCTTAGCAGTTTGTAGGATACCATGTATAGTGACAGGGCTAGGAGTTGGTCCATGTAGGAAACGTTTTTTAGGCCTTGTATCCCTTATCTCTGTGGGTGTTCCAGTTATTGTTTGTGTCTGGATAGATACATGCCAAAGAAAGCATTATATTCAATTATTGGCCTAATGAGGGTTGACTAAAGGGGAACAATGACATCCCTTGATCTAGACACACTCCCTTTGTTTATAAACTGTGCAGTAGGAAATAAGCTTCTTACAACAGTAGACACATGCTGGTCAAAAGTTAGGTCACTGTCCACTTTATATATATATATATATATATATATATATATATATATATATATATATATAGCTATAGATGATAGTTTTTTGATCCCATTTAAGCACCAATTTTCTAAGGACAAGCAGTAGGTATTTGAAAACAATCCAAGCTGTTTTGTAAATAACTTAAGAAAATACATCCCCTTAGACAGAGACCAGTGTGGTGTCAGACCAGGTTATAATATTATGATATCAGTCTACTCAGTGACTAATAGAATTTATGAAGCCACTGAGGAAGGAAACTTTACAGGTGCCATTTTCAGTGACATTAACAGAGTTCTTGAACCTGTGGACTGCAGCTTCCTACTTTACCTTAACAGAACTGGGTTTATTTGAGTCTTTCATCAGTTTGTTCTTCTACTTAACAGGCAGAACTTTCAGTGTTTTCATTGGAAACACTTATTATTAAGGCAATTTCAGACCTGTATTCCTACAAAGCACAGCCTTGGACTGAGAACTCTTCTCCATATTTATTTATAATCTGGCTTTGCATGTACCCACCATCAACTGCACACTGTATGCAGATGACATGATTATATTACCATCTAACTGATCTGCTTATTGTACCACTGACACTGTGACATACTTAAAAGATGCTGCCAGGTTTACTGGCTCTTCAGATGTGTGTATATCTATAATAAACTTATCAGTTCAGTGTTCTGTGTTCATATTATGTATTCGTTTTGGGTGTTCTGCATTGTAAACTATTTTATGTGAAGTATATAGTAATTTCTATAATGACTGTGACTAAACAGTATGCTGTCTTTGCCTAATGTCTCAGCTTGTGGCTAAAAGGGGTCTTGACTGAGCACACCTACCTGTTTTACAAAGTTAAATAAATGCATACATTCACACATACATACATACATACGTGCATGTTCCTTGAAATGGAGGCAATGTGAAGTTACTTCTCCTGTTGGCTTATTTGAAAACCCTAAGGTGAATTAAGATTGTGGGATACATTCCATGAAATGTTCTCTCTTTTTATGTGGTCTGACAAATTTATTTTAGTGTTGCCATGTGGGTTTGGCTGTGCTATGAAAGTACATGTTATGATACTTATTAAAACAGATATAATTTGACATCTAACTTTAATAAATGTTAGGATCTTTTGTGACTAAGGGAAATAGAAGCAAGACACAGTGAGAGGGTATCAGCCATTCATTCAAGGTTACATTTATACAAATGTGTTATTCTCACTGAAACATTGATATGACTTTTGCTAGAAACCCACTCTTGGTGTACGATGCAGAATTGCCAGATGGGGAGATGAGAGATATGCTTTTGTACTAGTAGGTGTTGAATCCCATTTCACCAGCACAAAACTCACTAAATTCAAACAAAATCCAAAACATTGGAAGCTGATTGCAGACTTCCACCAAAAGTGAAGAAATGAAAACTAACTTTCATTGTCTCCTTCAAAAAGTAACATCGTTTTAGGTAGGAGAAAATACCATACACTCAGGAAAATGCTGTCTCAACAGAAGTTGATAGTGAAGTGTTAGTGATACTTATATGTGTGACAAGGTCAGAAGATGTGCTTGTCTCAGAATTTCTGTGTGACATTGTTTTCAGTGGATGATATACTGCATAAATTGATAATAATGGAGTGTGAGTGACTGGTAGTGTGAGGTAAGTGCACAAAATCTGAAATACATTTATAACTTTACATATTTTATCAATCATTATTTGATATGGCTTTTTTATTGGTTGTGAATGTAGGCTTGATTATAAAGTGATTAGTATCACCATGTTTTTTGTGCTGTCATATTTCTCTTGCAACTTTTCACAGCTACTGTATCAGCTGGCATGCAAGCAGTGTCAGTTGCTGAGAGAGGAGGAATGACGAGGCGTAACTATTTTGATCTGGGAATAAATACTAGAGAAACCATGGCACATGTAAAAGATGACAAAAAAGGTGAAGTATTCAATTCACATGTGAATATGATAATGGTACCATTTTTCCTTTCCTTTGCATCATTATTTTGTCATTTTCAGCTTTATTCTTCCTCTAAATTGTCTTCCATTAGATCATTGGTTAAACAATAACTTGCCAGCTTCAGTAGTTTATACAGATGAAGCCCTGACTATGATCCAGGTCACCTGATATCAATTAGCAGTTCAAGTGATTGATGCAACTTACAGAAGAGTGGGCGACATGCTTATTTTGAGGAAGAAGGTGGGGAGAAACCACCACTGTCCTGAATAGGTCATTTGGAAGAAGGGGTCAGAAAAAATGTGTGACTTGGGTGTTTACATTAGGCTTACCAAGCCACCGATGGATGATGGCCTTCAGGGTGGCTGTATGGAAGCATGCTGTCACGTGAGGAAGGCATTATGAGCCTCTATGGTGTTGTGTGTTGCATGCCCTTCCACATGGGGGATGGTGATAGCCCATCAGAAGTGCTTCATCTTGGTGGAATGATGGCAAAAATTACAAAACACCCTCATGCCTGCCTGAATGACATCTCTCCTGTGACCGCTCAATTCCATCTGCAGGGGTGGGAGATACATCCTATTCTACAGGGACTAAATGGGCCCTGTCGCATTGGAGGGAGGCTTGATGGTTAGTAGACAGTGGGCAAAAATGATAAAGGAAAAATATCCAAGCAGTCACTAGTTTACCTTCATTGCCTCACTCATTAATTCATTCGTACATCTATTTGTTCTGCATTTAACTTGTTTTTTCTAGTTCAGGGTTGCGTGGAGTCAAAGCCATCATGGCACTCAGTAGAGAAGAAGCAGGACACTAACAATGGAGAGGATGAAAGACTGTCATGGAATGCACACGCCTACACACACACACACACACACACACACACACACACACACACACACACACACACACACACACACACACACACACACACACACACACACACATATGCATGCACGCACACACACACACACACACACACACACACACACACACACATATATATATATATGCATGCATGCACACAGACACACGCACACACACAGATTTCCCCATATGCAACACACATGCCTAAGGACAATTTGGAGGAATACCAGTTCACATACAGCATATCTTTGAAATGCCTGTGTAGGAAGACTGAAACACACAGTAAACCTTACAGAGATGATACTGAGAGCCACAGAGATTGCTGTACAGCTGACAACTGATCCAGAGATCTTTGCATATTGAGACAGCAGTACTAACCACTGAAACACTATGACACCCAGCAGATAATTTCTTGCTGCCAGTAAGCTTGTATGATAACTGCATTCTTTCTTTTGCATAGCCTGTAGAGGGTAGTATCAGAAAAGTATGAAAGGATGGTTAAATGCATCCATGTTAGTATTTTCACCTGATCTTCAACCTGAACTGGACTCTGGGGACTGTTACGTATTTGTGTTTTTGTGTGTTTAGTTCCATCTCTACTGCTTCCAGGCACTGACTCAGTACTAGTCATACATTTATTTTATTATCGGTAATGTGTCTCACAAATTAATTTTTCCAAGTCTTTTGGGTATCCAGTACCATGGGCAGGACTGGATGCCATTCCTGCTTCAGGGTGCAACTAAAGTTCATGAAAACACTATTGTTTCAGTGTTTGTTGTTAACCAAGGATGCCCTTCTGAGCATCGACAGTGTACCCAGAATTGTCTCCACCTGCTGGGTTACATGTTTTGGTATCATACTTTAGGGTTGTGAATGTGCTATTATTATTTAAAAGGTAACTGTTCGCAGTCGAACCAGGCTGTAAATGAGTCAATAATAGCTTCAGACCTTCAGATCAATACTAATCCAAGCAAAGAATAACTGAGAAATCCAACTCAGTTTCTGCATAAACGAATGAAATCATTAGGACAATTAATCAATAAACCAATAAGATAAAATGTTCCTTAAAGAAACACCAATTTAAAAAGCAAATACTTAGTACAATGAACAATGAATACTAAATATAAATATAGAAAATATATATATGAATAAAATAAATAAATAAGATAAATACACATCTAAAAACTTAATAATAATTTGTACAATTATTTCACCTCAGTCTTTGTATTCCATTTTTGAGAACAGGTTTCAAGGGAATCCTGTCGTTAAGCCCAGGAAAGATGTGAGCTTGTAACTTGATGATCCATTTGGTTTCTGCTTGCTCAGTGTAATTCTCTAGATCATAGTACTGAAAACCTAAAAGTATGCATAGCATTATTTTGTAATACATGCTTAGATAATGCATTAACTTCAGACTTAATACGAATTTGATAGAGGTGTTCCCTCACCCTTTCTTTTAACTTTCTTAGTATCACAGTTAGCATTAACATTGCTGTTCTCCAACAAATTTTTTAATTTCTGGATCTATTGTAAGTAGATCCCAATGCTTACTAATAATCCCTTTAATCAGTTTGAATGTGAGAGTGAAAATAAAGTTAACTTGTGCTGCTGCTCACTGGCTGTGTTAAATGCAACATCAACATTTAATTTGTAAGCTTCCATTCCTGCTTCAGAGAAAATGGGGCAGGCTCTATTTGTTCTGATATCTCTAATATGAGTAAAAAAATTTTCTGTTTCTGCTGACTTATAACTTCTAGCACGTAACCTTGCACCCAAATCACTCAATTCTTCTTCAAAGTCATTCAATCTGATACCTTGTCCTTTGATAATATTAGAAAAAATATGACTAGGGTGCATTCTGTTTCTATGCAGAAGTGTATTTTTGTAACATAATTTTCTGTGCACACCTGTATTAAATTGTCCATTTTCCAGCCTCCAAATGGATACATCAAGAAAGTCAATATTCTGATTTTCTCAAACCTTTTAGTTCTTCTAAAGTACCCTTCCAAAGAAAGAATTTCTGCTCTTCCCATAAAGCCATTACCAAGTTGGGGCGGCTATTGGCACAAAGTTAGAAAAGGTCATGGTTGAACAGGAACACATTGCTCTCTAGAACAATTTATATTAGCGAGCAAAGGAAATCTATTCTATCCGATGACATATCAGAATGTAAGGCTAGATATGTCTGAATACTTTCCAAACCTTAAACATTAGGAATATTAGTAAATAATGACTTGACATCCATGGGAACCATTATTGGTACTTGGTAGTCAGACAAATCTTTGGTCGCTTTATAAAAATCCAACAAAAACTGCTTGGAATCTTTAAGTATAAACTGATTCAGGTCTACAAACGGTCTTAAAGTTTTCTCTATAAAAATAGATAAATGTTCTGTGACCCATCCTCGACCAGAGATGATAGGTCTCATTGGAGGATTAATAGGGTCCTTGTGGACCTTGGGTAGACCTTGGATGACGGGGATCATAGGGCTCTCTATTAAAAAGTACTCATATAACTGAGAGTCCAACATACCCAGCTTGTACAAATCATAAGGGTGCTATATACCTTGGCTACAAGATCCTGAACTTCTAGATCTGTGACAGGGCTATAATAGTGTGTATCATTCAACGTTTCAATCATACTAGTGTCATAAAAAACTTTATCTAATATGACTATAGGACCTCCCTTATCTGCAGGTCTACTGGAAATGTTTCTATCATTCATTAGATCATGCAAAGCTCTAGTCTGCCTCGATTAGTATCTGAAAACAGCATTTTCAGCTGTAGATTTCTCACAAAGAGTTTAACATCCAAAATAGTATCTGTTAAACTACTCCGTCTAGAAGGGATAAAAGACAAACCCTTATTTAAAACTTCCAGTTCATACCTATCTAATGGCCCTGTGTGGAGATCCACACTATGTATCCTTTCCCTTTTTTTTCTTTTTTTGGGTAGTGTTCATTTTGCCTGTTAATGCCTGGTATGTTTCTGCTATTGGGAAAGGACTAGGTGTCTCTTGTTCTTTACTAGTACCACTCTGTGTGCTGTATATCTTACTACGCACTACTGGACCATTACTGCTAGAAGTACCACTATCTGTAGCTTTTATGCCAGATGTGTTAAACATTATTAATCATACCATCATCATTGCTATTGTTCCTAGGTCAGGTAAAGACCTGGCCATGCAAAAAAATCATTAGTATCTCTCAACAATTTATGTTTTTTCTGCTCAAGAAGTCTCTTTCAAAGAGGTGGGCATTGTCAATTAAACGATCAAGTCGTGGCTCTACAACGTTACTACTAAAGTCATTGTACAAGTCAATTTGTCTCTTCTTGATAGTGCCGGTAGTCTGCATTTCAATACCCTCAGTCCTCGGCGTATAAATCCTTTTGGCGGATGCAAACTTAAAACCGAGTTTCATCTTTTCGAATCTCTTCACTACAGCGCAATTCCAAGTTATTGTCCGGTTACTTCCCCATCAATCAGCCATGGGTACCACTGTGGGTATAAAGACCAATACGATAAATAATAAAAAAAACAAAAATACCACCAGTGGATGTCAATAATAGTTAAAGTATACTGTTCAACGTCTTTTCAGACCTTCAGATCAATACAGATCCAAACAATCGAACCAGTCTGTGAATAAGTCAGTAATGATTAAAGTATACAGCTCCACGTCTCTTCAGACCTTCAGATCGATCAGAAAAAAGCAAGAAGAATAGAAAGCCAAACTCATTTCTGAGCATAAAAAAAAAACTTAAACTTATTAACAGCAAATTCAGTTAAAAGTGCTTATATAGTGTTTCTCTAATGAAATCATTAGGACAATTAATCAATAAACCAATATGATAATGAACTACTTGCAGCTATTTTGGTCATTATTTTTAAATATTTTATGTAACATTCATAAAAACTAAAATTCTAATGAATACTAAATATAAATATAGAAAATATATATGTGAAAATCGGATAGAATAGATTTCCTTTGCTCGCTAATAGAAATTGTTCTAGAGGGTAATGTGTGTGTTCCTGTTCACCCATTTTTTTTTTCTTACAAAGGCAAAGAGCGGCTATGGGCACTTTTGCCAGCCAATACCCTTACTTGTAAATTAATGAGGGAAAAGAGCATTTTCTTTTTCAGAGTTTATTTTTTAGAATATTTTTATATGAAATTATGTTTTTTTTTATTTTTTTTTTTGTTTTTTGAAGAACTAAAATACACATAAGACACTGTAATCACTGACTTTAGCTGTTTCAATGAGCAACACTGCTTTTGTCATTTTTTTACTGGACTGCTGTATCCGGTTTTATTAAATCTGTTTTTTGAACCGGATGATCCCATGTGATATAAACTTCATCATTGTTGCTAATGTTGTGTGGCTCATGTTGACAATGCTTCCTCGAGTCTTCTGTATTATAGTGTTAGAACAATCCACAGTGCAACAGTCTTTCCACATTAAATGTCTTTCAGTGTACATAACTTCAGCCATGAGAGTATCACCCCAAGCAGTGAGAAGTGCGACTGTTTCTTGTTGCATTTTACAGAACCTGCATTTGTCTATTTCTGTCACTTTTTCAATGGACTTTGTAAGCTAGAGTGTATGTAGCCCACTATCTTGGGCCACCATTATTAACCTTTCATCTTTTGCTTTCAATTCACCTCTCTTTAACCATTCCTGTATCATATCCTGGTCAACATGAGGTTGTTGCAGGAGTTTTCTATACTTACCACTATATTTGTGGCTTTTCCAAATTTTTTCCCTTTTCTTTTGGACCTTTTTCTTTATATTGTTTCTTTTTTTTTTTTTTTTTTTTTTTTAACACTTGCAGCGTCAGTCTTTTTTTTGCTTAATTTCCATATGCTCCATATCAATGCAGAAGAGAAGAGAGACTTGTGCAGTGTAAGTTGAGTGCCCTTGTTAGGGTATCCTTTCAGAGTTAATATTAAGGAGACCTATTTTTGTAACACAGAAATGTTTATGCCTCTATATATTTCATGAACTCAGCAACGTATAAATGTTATTCCTTTGTTCTGTTTTTTTGGCACTTTTAGCTGCAGTCTTTATTTTTTGCTTCCCTTCCGGTTTGATTTCCATATCCTGCATATGAATGAGAAGAGAATAGAAACCTTTGTAATGAAACTTGAGTGCCCTTGTTAGGGTACCATTTCAGATGTTCTTCTCATAAGCAGCAGGAAACTTTTATATATACAACAAAAATCAAGTCTGAAAAGCAGTTTATTACAAGAAAAAAACAGCCCTTGAATAGACCTGAACATTCAGTCAGCAACAAATGACAGTGAAACTGTTATAAAAAAGTGCCAATGCAATATTAAAAAAATAATTTAAATAATAAAACCATTTTCCTAATACCTGTTGTTTAAACCTGTGGATCTCAGTGATACATATGACGTTTCAGTATGTAATAATGTGTTTCTAATTTCTTTAACACCTTCATACATTACGTTTACTTTGCGTTTCCTTATAATTACTTGAATGAAGTCTATAAAACAGCAAAAAAGAAAAAAAGCTACAGGATTTTTATGATTTTTTTCTGTTTTAAGTTATGGACATACTTGCACAGAGACACATATTACAGCTACCCTTCTACATAACGTATGCATATCCTGTAAATGTACAGTAGATAGTAAAGATAATATTATATGTTGTAGCTGTAAAAGAGCAAAAGCTCAGATCAGCCATGCCCCCTATCTTTCTCCTGTGGTAGTTGCTGCAGTTGTATTTACTGTGGAAATATTAATAACAAAGTTGTTAATACTAAAGAGAATTATTTTTGTAACACAGGAAATGTTTATGCCTGTATATAATTCATAAACTCAGCTACTTATAAAAGTTCTTCCTTTTACAGCTCTTAATACTAAAGCCAGAAAGAATCAAATATTAGTCATAGTTATGTATTTTAGAAGTCATCTGGCTTCCTTTCCTCATTTCTCTTGTAAATCGGTTCTTTACCAAAAGCTTTTTTCCTGGCTGTTGTAGTCAAGGTTCTTGACCGATTTTAATGCTGTATCTTTAAATGAGAGGCACTAGTATTGTAGCAGTGGTCATAACATGAGTTCACTCCCAGCTTGGGGCATCTGTTGCTTATGTAAGTGTGATTTTGTTCTTGACCACTGATTGGTGTCTCCTCGTTGCTAAGTGCGTGCTTGTTGTGATGTATCATTGCACATCTTAGCGAAGCATTTATTACCATGTTTCCCTGGAACTTCAGCGTACGTTTGTACAAAATATTATTTGTCAAGGTCTGTGTTCTAGCCATGACCAAAATGTTCTGCTCTAATTAGATATTTTTTGAATGAATCATCATTACCATCAGCCCCCTTTTTCCTATTTTCTACATGGCGTCAGGGTATCATGTTAACTGTTGTCATCTCTCTTGATTCAGTGCCACACTCCTGCCTTCTTCTACACTCATGCCTGACTGTCAAAGATCTTCTTTCACACAATCTATCCCCCTCTCTCCTGGATGTCCTCATTTCCTCTTACCTCTTTCCTGTCCCAAATCTACTTCACCAGATTGTCTTCTGCTTTTCTGCACGTGTCCGAACCACCATAATCTGTTTTCTTTGATCTTTTCTGCAGTTGGAGCTACTTTGGCTTCTGCTCTTATGTCCTCATTTCTTCGTCTGTCCCACAGTGTGCATCCTACCAACCTTCTCAGGCACTTCATTTCCATCACCTCAAGTTCTTCATCTGCGCTGCCTTTACTGCCCAGGTTTCTGTACCACACAGTAGTATTGGTCACACCACTGTCTTGTACACTTTACTTTTCAGCTTCTTTGGCATTCTTCTGTTATAGGCTACACGTGAGATTCTATGCCAGTTGGCTGCAGGGCCTCTGATTCTAGCTTTGACCTCTTCATTCAGACTTCCTTTCTCCTCAACCACTCCTCCCAGATACTTGAAGCTATTTACCTGTTCCACTACCTCCCTTTCTGTCTCAGTTCTTACCATCTTATGATTTCCCCAATTTGCTGACATTACCACTGTCTTATCTGTGCTTAGTTTCATCCCATGTGTCTTGAGATTTTCATTCCATTTCCCTATCCTTTGCTGAAGTTCTCGCTCAGAGTCTGTCTGTAATGCCACATCATCTGCATACAGTAACTTTGTTGATCTGTCCCCTTCAACCTGTTTGGTAATGTAGTCCATCACTAGTATGAACAACAGTGGGCTCAGAGCTGAACCCTGGTGCACACCCACTCCCATTGGGAACCCCTCTGTGAGGCCGAACACTGTTTGTACTTGAGTCTTTGGGTCCTTGTTCATAGCCTGCACTAATTCTACCAATGTTTCTGGGACTTCGAACCACTGCAGCACTGCCCAGATCAGCTTTCTTGGGACCTTGTCATATGCCTTCTCCAAGTCTAAGAATGCCCACTTCTCACGTATCTGTCTGCAAACATTGGGTCACTTGTGCTGCATCCTGAACTGAATCCAAACTGCTCATCTCCCATCTTACATTCTACTACTCTGTGTATCCATTTATAAATCACCGTCTCTAGAACATTCATGCACTGTGGTAGGAGTTTGATGCTTTTGTATTGCCCACAGTTGTGGATGTCCCATTTGTTCTTGTACACTGGCACTAGTATGCTTATTTCCAGTCATCTGGGATATGCTTTTCTCTCCACACTGCTATGAGTACCCTCAGGAGCCATTTCTCCCCTATCTCACCCAGCATGTTTATCATATCTGTGACCTCGTCTGAGCCTGCTGCTTTCCCTGACTTCATTTTCCTTAGTGCTCTTCTTACTTTTCTAGCGTGGGCTCCTGTTCTTCTCTCATTGTAGGCTGTTTTTGGGGCAGTACAGCTTCTGTGGGGTTTTCTTCATTCAGAAACTGCTGAAAATACTCCTTCCATCTGCCTTTGATGTCCTGTGGACTGTTGAGCAGGTTGTTGCTGGCATCTCTTATGAAGGGTGTCTGACTATCTTCTTTGTCTTTCTGTCTGTGCTTTGCAACCTGATATAGTTTCTTTGTACCACCTATTGAGTCACTTTCCAGAAGTTGGTAGAGTGCCTCCAAGGCCCTATTCTTTGCTATTGCAACTCCTTTCTTAGCTTCTTTGTTAGCCAACCAGTATTCCTTCCGAGCCTGGTCGGATTTTCTATCTCCCATTTTTTCCTGCACTCCTTCTTTCTTTTGATCACTTTCTGGACTCATTCCACCACCAGCTTTCCTTATGTACCTTATTTCCATACCTGGCTCGGCCACCTGTCTGTTTTGTAGTCCTAACACATGCTGTTGTGAGGCGCTACCATTCTTCTTCAATTCTACCTATTTCTTCCTCTTCTTGGGCTGCTAGAGCCCTGAGTAATTCCTTGAACTGTTGTACTTTCTCGCCAGACAACTTCCAGGTATTCAGCCTGGTCTCTGTTGACCTTAGAGCCTTCTCTGACCACTGGCTGCAGCTGATTGTGGCAACCAGTGGTTTATGCTGTGGGCTGTCTGTTTCACTAGGAATGACTTTGCAATCATGGGTTCTACCCAAGTGCCTTTTCCTTACTACTACAAAGACTGCCAGAGTTGCATGTTGGCTACTCTTGTATGTGATCTTGTGACTCTCTCTCTTTTTCTGAACCATTTGTTGGCTACTATCAAGCCATTTGCTAGACAGAAGTCTACAATGACTTCTCCTTTATTCCTGTTGCCCCATTCATGTGGATCTAGGCAGTCCTCACATCCTGTACTGTCTGTCCTGATATGTGCCTTCAAGTCACCCATTAGCAAAACCAATTCATGTTGTCCTGAAACTGCTGTCTGAATGCACTCTTTTTATCAGTATTACAACCCTGCTGTGGGGCATAGGCTGAGATTATGTTACTGCCTTATCATTACACTGGAGTGTGATTGCCATGAGTTTCTTATTAATTCTGATGATATCCCTCACTGACTTCTGAAGCCTCTGATCACCACAATTTCCACACCGTTTCTAGCCTTTCCTCCTCCTGAGTAGTAGACTCTGGTTATCAAGTCAAGTGGCTTTGCTGCACTGCTCTTCCATCTTGTCTCTTGGATACATAGAATGTCTAGACTCCTCCATATCATCTTGTCATCCACTTCCAAGCTGCATCCTGTGAGTGAACCTACATTAAGTGTAGCAATTCTCAGTATGTTTGGCAGGTTGATTGGTTTTATGTCCAGCTTTTGCACAACAGAGCTATCCCAGGTAAACCAGGCTGGGCAACTAGACAACAGCTGTCCAGTAGCTTATTGATCCAGAGCTGCTGGGCTTTATGTCGGGCACACACTGGCAAATAGGGGGCACATACACCGCTTCCACCATTAGCATAGCTCCCTGGTGTAGGTCGGAGTAGACTGGGTCCTCAACCCACTTATCTCCGATATCTACCCATGCCCATTTTGCGACATTAGTCAACATGACCGAATCACCTAGAGACATATTTTACACTGTTGAGAGCTAACCCTGCCACAACGTGCAGTCGGTGATCCATGTTCTCGTATCATGAGGATACTAAGCACCACAGTAGATGTCCAAAATGGCTGGTCTTTACAACTCTTCCCCCAATAGAACACCATGTAGAGTCTGTACTGCTGGCCACAGCTCCATTCATTGGTGAGTTTTGAGATGGAAAAACTCAGCATGTTTTTCGAAGTGGGAGGAACCCCAAAGAAACACAGGGAGAACATGCAAACTTCAAACAGGCATTGGTTGGACGTCAGGATAGAACCATGTAACTTGTGCATGGGAAGCAAAGACTTTAACCATTATGCTAACTGGTCTGTGTTTTTAAATGAGTGAGGTAAAGAAAAGTTCCACCATGGGTAATGATCTCTGTTGTGCAGTATGGGTACTGTTTAGTGCTATTTTTGCTTTTCTTGTTTTCTAAACAAATCTTGCCTTTTGTGACACAGTCAGTGGTGCTGTGGGGAGAAGGAGTTGAGGGGATATTTTAATGCAGCTATAGAAATACCATGTGTGTGTTAGGGAGGGCTACATCTGGAGAGCTTAGTTTTGTGGTGGTACATACATGCTTGCACTTATGAAGTGGTGTCAGACCTTTATGTAGAACATGAAGAAAAGCAGCATCCAGAAAGTATTTATAAACCCCAGAGAAGTTTTTTTTTTTTTTTTATGCTTGTCCTTAAGTATTTTCATGAGGAAAAATATAGTGAGTACAGTTCATGGGAACAAATGCCCTTTGTAAGCTGAAGTAGATCAGTCTGGTTCTGCTGATTTGGTACATTAAGACTTTAAAGACAGCTGTATCTGCAGGAGAAGAGAAATGCTAAGATCTGGGATGTGCACAGCTGGACGGAGTGTGATGTGAAAGCAGGATAATGCCAGCAAGAGTGAAAGCACTACTGCGTGCAGTGCATATTAATGTGAAAAGGGATAGAGAAACAGATTTTACCAACACTTGGCACTGTCAGTCCTAAATATTTACTTATTTTGTGGTCAAAATGACTATTGAGTAGCTTAATCAAAATAACTAAAAAAAAAAAAAATGAAAAATTAGTCAAAGTATTAGCTACCCCTGTCAAGGGCAGCCACACTACTTAACCCAGGGGTGAATTTGCAATTACCCTCTACTCTTCAAGACTAAATGTAAAGGTGACTAACATATCGCATTGTTTTGTAGTCAAGGGAAATTTATTACATATGTAAGGGATGTGTTGGGGTAGACACAGGGTTGCCAGATTTCTGACTGACAGGTAGAGACAAAAAAAAGGTCTTTCACACTAAGTGAAGACCCCCCCCCCAAAAAAAAAGAGGTCTTTAATGTGGAACGTCACAGTTCCACATTCAACATAAGTAGCTCTGTTTTTGGTGATTTTTAATTGGCTCGTATGGTGGTAAATGAGCCATTCAAAAAATCGCACAACAGACCCTCTTCTGTTCAATATGGAACATCATGCAGTTCCGCATTAAACAGAATTAGCTCCGTTTTGCGATATTTTTGTTTATTGGCTCGTATACCGGCATACGGGCCAATCAAAGAAAGGCTGTTTCATCGGGATTTTAACCAGCAGTGCGGGTAGAAATCTGTCATGACATCAGCAGGTGTTTGTCACAACAGCAGCAGGTGTTTCTTATATGGTGATGAAGACTAAGATCCTTGCTGTCGGTATTAGTGATGCTATTAGTTTTCCAGAGGTGTTGATATGTAATAGGACAGGGTTTTTCATGGCATGGAAGACTAAGCAAAGGTCGATGTTCAGGAAGCTCGTTTGAAACAAAATGTAGTGAGAGGATTTTTGATCTACACAAATAGTTTAGGGGCCTTTCAATTTGGATACATTGTTGAGAGAGCTCCACATCAAAAGGGCATTTTATTTGAAGATTACCTAATGAGGGGTTAATGGAGATGAATTATGACTTTTTTTGGCTGGAGAGGATATGACCTTGTAAATTTATTGGCTGAGGTAGAATGAATTTGCTAATTATGGTTAATACATGATGGTCACAGAATAGCTGAGTATCAAAGCCTGTACCTAACACTCTAATTAACAAGTTGGTTTAAGTGGGGTGTTACTTATGTAGTATGAACAAGAGAGTTATTGTTTACCAGGTAGGACTACATTACATTTATGGCATTGAGTTTCATCTGTACTCAGTACACCAGGCACAGGTCAGATCTAAGCTTTATTGGAGTTTCAAAGAATCAGCAGACTATACAACCAAACTTGCAAACATCTGAGAACTAAGTCAGCAAAGGCTTTTGACATCTGATTTCACATCAGAGAAGTAGATGGCAAAGAGGAAGTTTTCCATGACTGATGTCTGGGACCCCACTAGTGATACTTCGTGGAAGAGGTACCACCAGCTCTCACTGTATATGTTCTGTCCATGAGCCAGATGGCTATCCATCATGTGGCATAGGGGATAATCTATAATTGAGTTTCCTGGTAATTCCAGAATTAATAATTGGGTCAGTCACCTTTACTAGGTCCATTTGGGCAGTGTGTGCAAACTAACCACAGAACATGGTTTCAGTATCTTTTTCAGAGAAGTTGTTTAGGTTGAAAAGACATGACCTACCTTTCCAAAACTGAGTAGGGTTAAAGGAGAGATGATCACCAACATGATGTTTCCATAGCTTTATTTAAGATATTAATAAGGCTTATGGGTCTGTATTTTCTGTGGTCTTTGGTGAGACTGATTGTATGAAAGGAAGAATTTGGCAGTAACTTTGTTTTCAGTTTCATTCTGCAAGACATGCCTTCTCGTTAATGTTCACAGTGAGTGCTTAGTATCTTGCATAGTAAGGATGTCACAGACATATATAAATGAACACTCATCAGTGTTTATGAGAAGATCATTTGAAGATGCACTTACAAGTTTTATTCATTTGCTTCCTACCCACTAGTGAAGCATGAAATAAAGCAGTGTGTTCCACTTGAGCATTTGAGCAAAAAAGTGAAGTTCTAAATGCAGCCAAGAAAGCAACTAACACAAACTGCAGTAACAGTAGCTTCAAACAAGATATTTCCAGCAGTTAGTCATCAGTTAAGCCCAGTAATTGAAGCAAAGTTTACAAAAAAGATGCAAACCAATAATTTGATTCCAAATCATGCAGACCAGTCAGAGATATACAAATCTCATAAAATGAGCATGTCGGTTTTCAGGACAACACCCAAATGAAAGTCAGCAAGTAGTGGGACTAACATCTTAATACTCAAAATTAATTAATAGCATTTGCTGACAGCCATCCACTTGTATCTTAGAGAAGCAGCTGCCTGTTGCTTTAAAGAGCAGTAGTCAAATCTTGGCTGTAATTGGCTTTTCTAAAGATTGGGATGCCAGAAGGTTATGCTTGTCTTTCAAAATATGTTGTCATAAATATGCATGATTTTTTTTACTGCCTGAGCTTATTGTTAGATTTGTCGTAACATCTGTCTATGGGCCTGTTACATTTTTGGAACTTCTTTCTTTATATGCCATTACATTATGTAGCTTAAATGTGATGGCACATGATTTCCAAGATGGCTGCACACTGAGTAGCAGCTCATTTCAGCTCTTCCTGTGTGACAACAGAAACAAAGAAAATACAGCCAGTGAATTTGTCTTTTGGGGTAAATTTCATTTACTGGCTAGTAACTGCACTGCCTGGATTCTGGGAAAGAAGAAATTTAGAGGAAACTGAAAGAAAGTCATCCACAAATGTTGAGGAGAAAACACTGGCTGAAAAGAATCTTCCAGCTGTTCAACAAAAATCAGTTAAAGCTTCAGCTTTGTTGCAAGACATGACTTCCAATAATCCAGAGGAAAAAATAAGTCAAATGTGCTCAGAGGTTATTAAAATAAATAAAAAACTGAAGGAGTATATCAACTCAAATAACAAATGGTTGTAAAAAAATGTTAAAAGCTTTAAACAGATTTTCAGATGAGATGGTAAAATTGCAAAAATCAGAGGTAAAAGTGAAGACAAGCCTGACCGCTTATGAGGCTGTTCAAAAAGATGTGTTTCAAAAAATGGTAGAATTTCTGGGCATGGCACACAGGGAAATCTCAGTGCCAGAGAAATTAGAAGGAGCAGACTATATAATTTTTTTTTGAAAGCACAAATGAGTAACAGGACTGGAGTTCCACAGCAAGAGTTAGTAACTGAAAGGGTGCATTGTGTGTATGCTCCAAACCTGGTCATGAGAAAGCAGCCAAGATTTCTAATAGTAAAGATGCAATTCTTTGAGCAGAAATAGTTGATTCGGACAGAACTGTGGCAGTAGGACAAAGCAGCAAATGTTTGGAGACAGTAGAGCTTTTGTGGAAAATGATTACTCACCAGGCAAAAGGGAAGTAAATGTATTCCAGCAATTAGGGAATGCCAAGAAGTAGGTATGAGATTCAGGCCAATGTTTCCAGCTATCTTCAGAACATTTTTCCTGGAGGGTTAAAGTAATTTTTTGATGCAGAACATGCTAAGGAAAATAACAAAAATTTGTCCAGCAAAAATGAGCTATCAAACAATAGAGAATTCTGCTTTTTCTTCTTCTCATATTAAAACTCATAGAGAGAATGTGTTAGTGAATCATTTTCCAGTGTTCCAAAGTATTGTAGAGAAAGAAAAAAAAACATAGGATTTGTCTAGAACAGTGATGGCGAACCTATGCGTGTCAAAGGTGACACACCACGATGTTTTGGGTGACACACCAGCATTCACCAACACCCAAATTACCAAAGAAACTGAATGAACAAAAATACAAGAAAAATGTGACCCTGCACTTGTTTATTAAAACTCAGCAACAAAAAAGTCATTAATTGATGTTAAGCAATTCAAATGCAGTATGTTCCATATTTTATTTCAGTTCATTTCAAAATTCCTATTAAAATAGGGTAATTTTTTGATGTACTATTTTAAACCCAATTATCAGTGCACATATTACTTTCTCTGTTGTAACTCACTGATTTTTCTTTTAATTTTTAATACATAGCAGCATACATGATTGGACTGTACTTTTTTAAATACATGAATATATATAAAAAAATTGTTTCTCTTTTGTCGGGGGGGGGGGGGGGGTGACACACCAGCAGAGTCAAGATAGGCATTTTCAGAATTTCTGACACATCGAGATTAAAAGGTTTGCCATAACTGGTCTAGATAAACAGAGTGTGTTGGAAATGAACCAGAGACTAGAGTTGGGAGCTGGAGATCAACAGGATAAAAAACAGTAACTTGAAAATTAATGAATAAATGTGGGATTACATAGCATCAGTCACATTTGCTAAATATGGTGGAACAAGAAAAACCTAGAAATGCTGGACCTTTTTGACTTTGTTAAACTTGTAGAGGACTCCAAAGCATATGCTCTACTTGTCATTAATGTTTGGAAGAACATTAAGAAGAGAGAAAGAGGAAGGAGAGAGTTAACTGTAAGTAAAACAATTTTCATTCTTAACAGCAATTTTATAAAACGTGACTTATACTGTATGTTATATAGTAAAGGGTTTTCAGATAAATGTGTGTGTAACAGAGATACTAAAGTAAATAGGTGCCACTTTTTCTTTCTTTGTTCTTGTTCAGTTTTAAGAAATGTAAGCAATGCAATGTAAAAAGATAAGAAATCTTGACAAAAAAGGCATGATATAAGTAAATTTGAAATACTTTTTCTTACTTTTGCATATGGGGATGACTGGATTGAGACCCTTGGCATGATCTAACAAGGAAGCAAGTAAAGTAAAGAATGTTGAATGTAATGGAAAGATTTCCTTTGGCAAATAAAAGTTTATAGTGCAAAAAAAGTATTCAGTTGCTTTTACTGTCATTGTGTCCCTTAGTTTCTTAACCTTGAATTATCTCATGATTCTTCTCTTCCTATAATTACAACCCCCCCACACTTTATTCAGCTTTTTTTACTATTTTTGCGTCTCTTCCTACTTTATTACTTTATTTTGCTTTTACTGCTTGTTTCTTATAGTGTTGAATTGCATTTATTCTGCTGCATTTATTACTGCTTGTTAGTAGCCTGATTAAAGTGTAATTGTTACTCTAAGTAACTTATTTTTGGTTAAAGGACTCAGGTTTCCGGCTATTTATTTTACATTAAGAAGGTTTGTCGTCTGCACTCTTGTGGGAGAAGAGGGTAGCCTATGTCCTTCTGATCTGGGAATTGCTGGCTAGTGGCCTATTGTGCTTGTTGTTCTAAGTGTATTTGCTCCATTTTAAGCACTTGGGTTCCAAACCAGTTATTTTACATTAGAAAGATTTGTGGTCTAGACTCTTGTGGTGGGAGAGTATAGCTTACACCCTTCTAAGCTGGGAATTGCTGGTTAAAGGCTCATTGTGTCTGTTATTCTCTTATGTGTTTTAGTTCTGGCTTTAGCACTTGGGCTCCAAACCAGTTACTTTATATTGGAAGGGTTGTGGTCTGAGCTCTTGTGGCAGGAAAGTATAGCCTACACCCTTCTAAGCTGGGAATTGCTGGTTGAGGGCTTTTGTGTGTATTATTCTGAAAGTGTCTTAGTTCTGGTTTAAGCACCCGGGCTCCCAACCAGTTACTTTACATTGGGAGGGATGTGGACTGGACTCTTGTGGCAGGAGAGTGTGGCCTATACCCTTCTAAGCTGGGAATTTCTGGTGAAGGCTTATTGTCCCTGTTATTCTAAGTATATTTATTTTGGTTTAAGCAATTGGGTTCCAAACCACTTACTTTACATTAGGTGGATTTGTGGTCTAAACTCTTGTGGCAGGAGAGGGTATCCTACACCCTTCTGGCTAGAAATTGCTGGTTGTAGGCCTATTGTGTCTGTTATTCTGAAGTGTCTTAGTTCTGGCTTAAGCACTTGTGCTCTAAAACTAGTTTTACATCAGGAAGGTTTGTGGTCTAGACTCTTGTGGTGGGAGAGTGTGGCCTACATCCTTCTATGCTGGGAATTGCTGGTGAATTGCTCCATTATTTAAACTGCCTTCTACTGGTGTGACTGTGATTTTATGCACTTTTAATTTCTAGTACTTCTGCATTTTATAGCAGAGGCTAGATTCAGACTATCTGCATCTAGACTGTTTGGTATCACTTGAGCACTAAAATCAGCTCTTCACTGAGATACTGAACTATCTGAAACATTGCTGCTTCCAACTAACTATACATGCTTGTTTTTGCCCTAATAATGTACTTTTAATTTGTATTTGCATTCCGCTGTCTGTTTGAATAGTCTGAACTATTTTATGGTCACATTTTTCTGTACACTGTACTATTTCAGCTATAGCACTGCCCAGTTCCAAGTTTGCTATTTCTGGGTCTGTTTTGTAACGTCTAAGCATCAACTTCAAGCCACCTTTGTTGGTGAAAGCCCTTCTGCACCTTTGTGTGAGGAGAGTGCTGTCTGGGTCCCATCGAATCAAGGGTGATTGGACTAGAGTTCTAAGAGAGCATTCTTGTTGGCTAGTGTGAGTTAAAAAGAGTATTTTCTTGTTTTATTTAAGCCCTGCATTTGCACTTGTTTGTGTTTAGTGCTCCATCATGCATTCCCTCTTTGTGGTGGGCACCGTTTTTGATCACAGATGCAAACATTTTGTTTGGTAAATTTTCCCTTAGCACTTTGCTTATGGTCATCCAGTGGTTTCTTGTGGCCCTGCTTTACTGTCAGGTGGAACACTAAGCCTAGCATCAGAGGTACCAACACACCTCTCACCCACTAGCCACTCGTGTGACCTTTTTTCCTGATCATATAAATTTGCCTATCACTATAGGTAGACAATTTCCTAGTTTTCCCAGCCAGTTGGTTGACATGGGCATCCCTGGAGGCGAGAAAGCAACCGTCTTGTGTTCAACAACCCTCTACTCTACTCCTACACACACACATAATGACATGGAGGATAGATGCAACTATATTAGGAACCTGGTGCTCTCCACACACAGGTCGGGGCTCTATTGATGGACAATGAATGGCCACACAGTACTTCCTCCTCCACCCAAACCCAGATCAGATAATCACATAAATGCAGAGGTCTTCACGCCTCACGAAAAACATACCTAAACACCGAGACCCCAAAACACAAGCACACTGCACATAATACTTCCTCTGCAGAACATGTTACAGTTTATAGCTCATCAGCCACGCACTCACTAGTCACAAAAGGCAAAACACAAAATCACAAAGCGAAAGCATGAGTAGGTGATTGATTCCAGGTGCACACTGATGTCCCCACCAGGCTGAATAAGTCAAGGTCATCTGTCAGCTGTCATCACTGTCATACTCCATGCCATCACATGCATACCAGGTATCACAACACAGGGGTATCGTTATGAACATATCATGTGTTATGTTGATCACGTAGTGATGTGACTGTACCTCTCTTAGAGAGATAGAAGAGAGATGGACTATATGAGGAAGATGATTCCCAGGTATTTCAGCTTAATTTCTATTTCCCTTCTTAGATGATGCCAGCAGCACAAACAGAAAATGGATGATTCTAAAGTACAAAAATGATTGACTTAAATAATATATAAATCCACTGTCTGTTCTCTGGGGATAAGGGGATCGTCAGTCTGGGACGCTTTGCCAGAGATAGACTTCATCTGTCACCCCATGGGATTTTGGCTACTGGGTAACCGGCTTGCTTTTCCTATAGTTGGCTTTTTAGGGCTATCCCCAAAACAGCCCCAACAGTGGCTTTTTCAAAAAAAAAACCCCAAAAACAAAAAACTTTAGGAGTCTCGACATGAAACTGCACTCACTGGAAGCTGCCCTCACCTTGAAAGACGCTGACATTTGTGCAGTCACACAGACCTGGTTCATGTCTGTAGACAGCACCCCAGCCATACCAGGTTACACCTCCTTTCACACGTTCAGACCTCAAAATGAAGGCATAAAAACTAAAGGAGGTGGTGTATCAATGTCCATTAAAGATAAATACACCTCTAGATTGGTTAAACAGTATGACTCCCTGGAGACACTTTGAGTGCAGTTAACTGTTGGTAGGACACCTATTCAAGTCATTGTCAGCTACAGGACCCCCTTCATGAATCAGGACACCCACTCTGCCTATTTGGATCTACTTAAGTCTATCAAGATATATCCAAACACCATGGTATTGGGCAACTTTAACTACTCATCCATTGACTGGGTAAATTATTTGTGATCAAACTCATTTGGCCAAAGGTTCTTCGACTTCATTAACACCAGTGCCTTGGACCAGCTGGTTGACACCCCCACAAGGGGTGACAACATCCTGGATCTGGTGCTCACCAATATGGGGGACCACTGTAGCACCCCAACTGTGAGGTCCTCCCTGGTGAGATCTGATTGCAGATCAGTCTCATTCGAAGTAACTATCATACCTAACCCCACCCTAGCAACAGCTAAACTAAAAAACGTCTCCAAAGCAGATTATAACCTCTTACGGGATGGTATAAATAGCTTCACTGCACCTCCTCCCTCAGATGGAACTGGCAGCTATGCTGAGCACTACACCAAAGCTTTATACAAACACCTGATAGGACCAAAACAAGCTCCTCAAGGAAGAACAAACCTGCCTGTTGGACAACTACCATTGACAGGCTTTACAATAAGTGGAAGAAATCGCTGTCTAAGAGTAAGAGGGAGTGACCCATCCTAAACTGGAAACACTCCCTCCTCAGCTTAAACAAACAAATAAGACTTCTTGTGAAGTCCTCCAAAGCAAGCTGTGAGTCGAAATTAGCTTCCTCAACAAAGGACAGTAATAAGGCATTCTGTAGTTACATCCATAACCTAAAATGAAAGGTCCAGATTTGTGCAGAACTGATAGTTAATGATACAACATACACTGAACCTCTGGACATAGCTAATCTGTTGGCAGACAGGTTCTGTGAAAACTTCACTCTCCTGTCCCCACCACACATACCCCACAACATCCCTACCACCTGTCCCCTACCTTGTATCTCTAAAGAGGAGGTTGTAAATACTCTCTCTAAGGCCAAAAATATAGCATCTATGGGACGTGATAACATCACAGGCTGCATCCTACATGGGCTCCAACATGAATCAGCAGCACCATTGGGTACTCTTTTCACTCATAGTCTAAGCACCAGCTTCATAGCAGCTGAATAGAAAATAGCCACCATTATTCCCTTGCACAAAGGTGGTGCTTCCACTGACCCCAGGAACGATAGACCTATTAGCCTGACTAGCTTTATCTGTAAGGCCATGGAGCGAATCATCACAGACCTTATCAACAAGTAATCTCCAAACACTTGACCCTACTCAGTTTGGATTTGTCAAAGGGAGATCATGCCTGTTAAACCTGGTCGACTTTTTGAGACATTCACCAGGGCCCTGTATGAGGGGAAATCTGTGCATACAGCCTACTGGATTTAGCCAAGGCATTTGACACTGTCCCCCATTCATGTATCATTGACTAACTCACCCAATTAGGCATCAACCCTTAATATTGTTAGATGGGTTGCTAACTGGCTCACTGTTAGAACTCATATAGTTAAAATAGGGGAATCCACCTCCAACAGCAGACTTGTAACCAGTGGTGTTCCACAGAGATCAGTCCTGGGATTGTTTGGAATCTGTTTCTCTTAAAGGTTTGTGGCTGACACAATTTGCTGATGACTGCAAACTGGGAGCAGTCATAGCATCTCCAAATGATGTCAACATCCTACAAGTGGGTCTTACACATACAAATGATTGGTGCCAAAGTCTGGCCTTAAACTCAATGCAAAAAATGTATTATCATTCCTTTTGGAAAAAGCGATGTTTCTGCTAGCTACCACATCAACAGCAACACCTTAAGAACGCACTCTGTGGTGAGAGAGCTAGGTACACAGGTTGACAGCAACTTTACCTTTGACTACCGTGTCTCCACAATGGTAAGAAAGGCATTCTATAATGCTCATCTCATAAGTAAGGGCATTGCCTCCAGAAAAAAAGAAGTTATTACCTCCCTGTAGTTTTCCCTTATCAGGCCAATAATTGAGTACAGTGCCCCTTTTGGTATGTACCTTTCTAAGCACCTGCAGCAGTTGGAGAAACCACAAAGGTTCCTCACAGGTTCCTCACAAGGAAAATTCAAGGTCTTTACAATCTGTCCTATAGGGATCATCTAAATCACTGTCACTTTATTCTGTTTCATACAGGCTACTCAGAGGTGATATCTGCCCTGCATATAAGGCAGTCTCTGACCTTGTGTTATTGGGAGTGCTTCGTAACTGAAAGACAAATGGTACACAAGTTACTTGCTCTAAAGACCTTAACCTGGTATGTGCCATTAATAAAACCTGCTGGAGGGACAGATTTGTCTCCCAGGGGGTACCACACCTTTGGAACAGATTTCCACTTCGTGTCAAACAGAGCACCTTATTGGTCCTCTTCAAACACAATATGGATGATTAGATTAATGACAGTAAATTCACCCTGGGCGTTCCACCTGTGTCCCTCTTGGACAGGGGCAGGGGCAATAGGTACTGATCGTGGAAATAAGGGTAAGAACTTGGCTAGGTTTGTAAGGACCCTAGGGCTGTTAGCCTAGTAACTTCCTATGATCCTATGAGAAGCTTGTAGTTGAAGGTAGCTTTGTGTCTGGTCCTCATGTTTCTATGGAGACAAGCTAATAAGGGCAATAAAAGCAGAATTATTTCTTCTTCCAGTGGCTAAAATATAATACTAAAAAGTCATGAACGGTCCACTTCACGTATGAAAACACTTTAATAAAAACTCAAACAACACATAAAAACATATTTAGCCCTTTCATCTCTTCATAAGGAAACTTCTGCAAGGTTCTAAAGAGAAAATAAGGAACTACTTGGATAATATGTATGAGTTTAGAAAGACTGCTGTTAAGAAACTGTTTTTTGACAATACCTTCAGAGCACAAATGTTTGATCCAAATTGCATTTGAACATGGCCAGGGAAGGGCTTTGCTTAATGTAAATAGAAAGCCTGTTCCAAAGAAAGGGCAATCTCTGAGACATGTATCTCTCTCTCTAGCATGTTTTGTTTGAGTCACTGACTAAGTTTAGAACCCTAGATAAGGTGACCCTTGTGCTGTTTGACTTGTGGATGTGTAGCAGCTCCATCAGGGCTGGATGTGTGAGTGTCTTGTAGGTAAGGCACAGGTCACACAGACAGAATAAAGGGATAGGGCTTTTAATCTAGCCACATTATTCATGTTGTTTATACCCTATATTTTCTTTGTGTGAAACCTTCTGAATGATGTTTACATTGTTGAGAGATTCACTGATTGCCCCCAGCTTGCAATCATTGGCAATATTTGTCATCTAGAATACTTCCACGTTTTGCCTTGACTTCAGGGAGGTATAGTCAGAACAGGAGTGGTCCCACTACTGAGCCCTGTGGCACACCACTAGTAACTGGCCTCTTGCTGTATCTGTATTCACCTACTTCAACCACGTGTCCTATCCATAAGCCATTTGGCTATCCATCTGGTAACATAGGAACTTATACTCAGTTTTGTGAGTTTATAATATCTGTGTGGGGAATTGTATCACATGCCTTGGCAGGTCAATGTAGGCTGTTTATACTGTTTTACTGTCATCCATGGCCTTAGTGACTTTCTCAAAGAAATCCGCCAGATTCAGAAAGCATGACCTGCCCTTGACAAAGCTGAATTGGGTCAGGTCCAGTGTTTGGAGGTCTCTTATGTCATTATTTATTAGGTCCATGATTATTTTTTCCATAGCCTTACATATAAGACTAGTCAAACTTATGGGTCTGTAATTTCCTAGGTCAGTAGATGGTCTCCTTTTATGCAGAGGGATGACTATTGCTGTCCTCCACTCTATCGGGACAAAGCCACTCTGGAGGATGGGATAAAACAGAGATTGTAATGGGCCTGATAAGTCCTGATTTAAGCTGTTTAAGAGGCAACCTGGTGTATTGTCCAGTCCCATTGAAGCCATGTTGTTAGCTTTAGAGAGCACAGTGGCAACTGCTCTTTGGTGATTATTAGCAATGGAGTGGTGCAGGTATTTCTTGGGGGAGAACTGAGGGTGCTGGGAGGCGAAATTTGAACTGAATTTGTCAGCTAGCAGATTTGTGATGTCTTCTGGATGAGTATAGGTGATGCCATGTACAACTAATTCCACACATTGTTGGGTGTTGCTCTTAAGGTTGCGAACATAACTGAAAAATGCTTTATGGTTATCCTTAGTTTTGGAGACTATTTTTACCTCAAAGTCTGATTTCAGATACTTGAATTGTTCTCTGATTCTCTTGTTTAGACTAATGAGGAACTCATTGATCTTTTGTGCACATTCTCTCTTTCTTCTCGGCAGGAATTTCTTTTTTTTTTTTTTTTTTTGTACAACCTATTAATACCATGGGTCCACCAAGGTGGCTTGCTTTTGTGGTTTGACATGGGTTTATTTCAGTCTGATACTGCAGTTTCTATGCAGTTGTTTATATGATCATACAGGGCTTATGTGTATGCCTTTGCATAGGTTTGTGTGTTTTCTGGGTTTGGGGGAGCTTGGAAACTAGCTATACTGTCCCTTAATAGAGGTAATTTACCTTAGAGAAGCTATTAAAGTTTTTGGGGTTAGGTGGGGGGACTAGTTTTACCTTTATTTCAAGGGAGACTGCTTTGTGATCTGATCTTAACAGTGAAGCTATAACACTTGGGGAGCACTCTCCCAGATTTGTGAGTACTAGATCTAGGATATTTGTTCCCCCACTGGGAATGCAGACTAGCTGCTCCAGATCATTCGAATTTACAAGGTCAAGAAATCTTTGGGACTGTATTTTAGTGGTTGTACATGCCTCCCAGTTAATGGAGGGATAGTTAAAATCATCCATGAGTATGGTATTGGGCTGGATGGTGAGTTAATCCTGTAACTTCAGGTATGGTGTATAGGTTTCCTGGTTTATAGTTGGAACATGAAGCTAGCAAAAATGGTAATTAATTTTTCCCTTGGTTAATTGGACATGGAGTAGCTCAAGCATGTCATATTGTTTGACCAGCCTTGAGGGGTGCTTATCCCTGTAGATAGAGACACCTCCATCTTTTGGTGGTTCATGTTCAGTGGGTAGTCAGAATATATGAAAGGCATTATAGCCATGCACTATACTGGAGTGCTTTCCATGGCTTTGAACCATGTTTCAGTAATTGTATAGCCTTCAGAATTCTCCAGGCTAAGAAGAACTTACAGGGAGTGCATTTTCTTGTCAAGGCACCTAGCATTGAGCAGTAACAACTTTATCTTGTCTTGAGTAACTTTTGTTATGTTGAAAGGTTGGACTGTTTGGCAGTACCAAAAAAAGGCACTATAGGGGTGGATAATGTTTTAGCCAATATCCAAAAGCCTAGAGGTGTCAGGGGAAGACTATTCTGGCAGAGCAGTGTGGCCTATCAACCATGTTCTCCCAGGCTGACAAGTATTGGACCCCCTTGGAATGATGCCAGTAGCTAAGCCAATTGTTAAAATTGATCATCCTTGTAGATGGTCAAATGCTGCATAATGCTAGGCTCGTACCTGTCTGTGACTCATATTCTGAGTGGTCAATCATGTCTCACTTCATATAGTCCAAGGAAGTTTGTCTCAGGTCATTCACACACACTTGTACTATGACTGAGTCATACTGGTACTTAGGGGTAAGTGACTTGAGTGCTTGTATGGTCTGGCACATCCTGGCCTCTGACAGGCAACTAAGTGTAACCTTCCCCTTATCCAGCCTGAAAAGAGGGACATCACTGTGTGACAGTGGAGTCTCCTATGATCAGAATATTGGGTTTTAGAGTGTTTCTCCTTATGGGCTCAGTAGTAGAGTCACAATCAGTTGTGGTTTTATGCATTGTGATATAAATTGTCTTGTTTGTTTCTGAGGACTGCGCCTGAGAGGCCTTCGAGTTTTGGGTAAGTTACATGGGAGCACCCCCGCATATATGTATTTGTGTGTGTAGTCCTCTGTGGATGTGGTGAGTGATGTGTGTGAATTGCTGGCAATGTGTTTGCTGCTTTTTGTGCCTGTATATGTGAAAGTCTTGCCTGCAATTTCAATGCGTAACTAAATCTCTCACATACTGTATTTGTCTGAGAATTAAGTGCTTGCCAGTGTGTACATAAAGCAGCTGTTACTTTTCCTCAGGATACTTATGTCCACCAAGCTGGAGTGACATAGGAATTAATGTCCAGCTTACTTGAATATACCAGCACTGGAACTACAGGAAACTGACTTAGCCCTCTGGCCAATACAGTGATACACTCAGAGCCATTTTGTGTGCTTCCCAACTTAGATAGACCAAGTAAACATTTACTGCCGCTAGACAAGTAATCCCAGTTCTCCCAATGTAAAGGCACAGTAAAGGAGTATAGTGAGAGGCAACATGCATTGTTTTCAAAAATAGCACAAGGAAATCACCAAGTTTAAAAAGCAGGACAAGAAAATGTAGGGTGGGTGGGAGAAATAACTAGCAGGGAGTCACTAACAGTGTGTAGTTTTTGCAGGCTGAGTCTTACCAGAAAAAAACAGGACACAAATTTATGTATGTGTAATGTAGCACAAAAAAACAAATTAACCAATGAAAAAGTGTGAAATCTGTAGCCTAGATAATTTGTCTGTCTCCCACACAGAATAAAAACACCATGCCAAGCAAATTTCTTAAAACAGAAAATAAAATGGGACTGGTAAAACAGAAAGCAGTTCTACCACTTTAAGCAACTTATAGACAAAAAATATAGGTTTAATTTTTTTTTAGCCTTGCAGCAGAGGCTGGGGCTTGGCTTAGATGATGATAAAGAAAAGAGAATTTGCCAATGAGGATAATAATGAATGAGTGAACCAGATAATATAAGGAGGGGCAGGGGCAGAGGGGAGAAGGAAACTGGGAAAAGAAAAATAAAAGAATTAAAAATTTGAGAGAGAAAGATAAAAGAGAGGGAAGAAAGGGAATTTGCCTATCATACTAGTGAGATTGGTCTTTCCTGTCAAGGACTATCTGGTCAGGGTATAGGCAAAGAGAAAGGAAAAAAGAAAGGAAAGAGAAAAGTAGGAAGAAAAGAAAGTCAAGCTAGAAAAGAATCAAAAGTCTATAGTAAGATAGGCATATAATAAAATGCTTGATATAGCATATAATATATAATATAAGAGTTGGGGAGAGATTGGATCAAAGAAGATTTAAGAAACAAAGGATAAGGAGGAGTGAATAAAATATACTCTCAATCTAAACTCTCTCAAATGGAAGATGATCTAGCTTATGCAGCTAAATGTTTCAATTTTTATGCAGAAGAAGTTTTTAGTTTAAGAAGATTTTTTTCGGTACACTGCAAATGTAGGTTTGATAGGGAAGAAAGGGAAGAAAGAGGTAAGTGGGAACAGATTTTTGGGAGTGTAATGAAGAAAATTCTTTCATACTAATTGTGGAATTCTAAATACTGGGTGTGAATGATGTTTTTGAGTGTGACATGAAAAATGTTTTTTTGAGCTGTGATATAGAATTGGAATTGTATAGTGATAATGGGTAAAGCAAGTTTAAGAATGGTGGCCAAAAAAAGCAATTACTAGAAAATGGAACTCAAAAAATTAGTTCAAAGAAACTATAAGTAGTAAATAAAGTAACAGGAATGAATAAATTAAAATAATTAGGTTAAAAGGATATGAAAAAACAATATGAGAATAAGGGAATAAAGGGAATTGAAAAAGGATACAATTTTTAGGCATTTATGGAATGGAATGAGAATTGTAAATTGAATGATTTATGTAATGTTAGATGGACAGTGACTGAACAGAAGATTACATGTGAAATTTTGTTTGTTTTGTATAATATAATTTTGAAGGTAAGATTAGGTTCGATTTTTATAGTATCCTAGGCTTCCTATAGCCTATTCTATTAAGCTTAGGCATACTATTCCTATCTTTCTATTCCCCAGTCTATTACTCCTACATGACGCTTTCTAACTATTCCTTTAATATTCGTTCCCAGTCATCATTTTTTAGCATATCTCCCATCCAGTCATCATACTGACTGAATCCAGGTCCAAGATCATTCCTGATTGACATTGTATCATCAAAGGATCTTTATGTCAGGGTCCTGTTGGGTGAGGGACAGATTTCTGGTTTAGGAAGTGTTATTTGATGACATGTAGTTGTTGGTTTAGCTTGAGTATCTCCAGGGGATTTGAGTTAAGTGACATGAGTATGGAAGATGAGTTTTTTTGAGGCTGAGATGGGTTGGATTGTACAGAGTATAGAGTAGACAATATGCCACAGAGACAGGGCAGAGTTTTTTTAGTAGAGATCGCGTTAGGTCAGGTATTTGCTTTGTAGTTCTCTGATTCTTTTTCTCTTTGTATTCATACAGCTCTCTAGAATTGTGGTGATTTACTTGGCGGGTAATTGTAAAACTCTTTGTGGTATTCTATAATGGTTTTAGAGAGGAAAGTCTCTAGTGACATGATGGTAAGTTTTTAAGGATGAGGGCAGGTACTAATGGAAGTATTGCTAGTGAGATGTGTTTGACAAGCTTTGTGAAGTGTGTGGTGCCAAGCAATGTGTGATTTCAATGTGTTGTGAACTATTGTGTATGTGGTCATGAGTGGTACTTCACCACTTGCCACCAATATGGTGGCACAAGCATGGCTCATTCACCAAATATCTCTTATATACATGACTGTTCATGGCTCTGGGTTTGCTATTCTTCTCCAGATAACCTTCATAGAATTCTTGCATAATTTCAAGCCCCACCTCTGGGGCCCAGTTCCAATAAGAGTGGCCAGTTGTTTACCAGGAGTCCCAGCAAGTAGCCAGTGCCCCTCAGAGAATCCACTTTGGCTTGTCTGACATAGAAATTAATGGCCAGCTTAGGAAGTTTATCTATGATTCCAGAGTGGGGGATGGTGTCAAAGGCCTTGGAGAGGTCCAGATAGGCTGTGTGGACCACCTTACTCTTGTCCTCGGCTTGGATTCTGATTCAAAGATGTCAATCAGGTTTTTTGAAACAAGATCAGCCCTTCACAAACCAAAACTGTGTTGGGTCCAGTGTTTGAAGGTTGCCAATGTCTTTGTTTATAAATTCCATGGTAATACGTTACATGGCCTTGCAGATCAGGTTCATCAGACTGATGGGGCAGTAGTTCCTGGGATCCAAGGTGGATCCTCCCTTGTGGAATGGGATAACTGTAGCTGTGCACCACTCAGTGGGCACGAAGCCTCAGGTGAGGCTATGATTAAACATGACACTTAGGTTAGGTGCCAGTTCATTTTGTTGTTCATGTAATACACAGCCTGGGATGTCATCTGGTCCCATGGATGCTGTATTCTTAGCTTTGGAGAGTGCATTTTTTTACCTGTGTGACCATGATTACTGGAATTTGGCAATCTTTTGGTATTGAGATGGGCCCTTTAGGGGGTGAGAGGGAGGTGAAGTTTGCACTGAATCAATCTGCTAAGATATTGGCAATATCCTTGGGAATCAGCATGTTTAATGCCATTCTGTTGTAGCTCAGAGCAGATCTGAGCATTGCCATTTAGATTCTTGACATAGCTATAGAATGCCTTGTGGTTGTCTTTGGAATCTTTGGCAATTTTATTTTCGTAACTAGCTTTGGAGGATTTTATGAGGGATCTCAGCTTTTTACCGAGTCTGGTAAGGGAGTTTTTGCATCTTGGGATTTTCCTCTTTTCTTCAACAGTTTCTTCCTTTTGTTGTAAAGTTTGTTTATGGCAAGGGGCCACCAGATTAGATTCCTTTTTTGGAGGAGAGCATCTTGGTTCTGTTGGGGATGGCACAATTCATGCACGAGTGGATGTGCTCGTACAGTGCTTTAGTGTAGGATTCAGCAGTCAAACTGTCAATTCCCGTTTGCATGGGTGTCATGAAGTTTGTCACTTTTGACTTGAGTAGCATGAAGTTGGCTTTGGAGAAGTTTTTTACAGAGGTTTCCTTACTGGGGGGTGGGATGTGGATGTCAAGGGTGATTAACTTATGGTCATACCTGTCCAACAAGGGAGTGACCATAGGTGTGGAGCATCGATTTCCCATGTTGGTAATGACCAGGTCTAGGATATTGGAGGCCCTGGTGGGACTAAG
Organism: Protopterus annectens; assembly: GCF_019279795.1. Lineage (NCBI taxonomy): Eukaryota > Metazoa > Chordata > Ceratodontiformes > Protopteridae > Protopterus > Protopterus annectens. The sequence goes on along the minus strand of NC_056735.1, from coordinate 805,664,659 downwards.
GATTAGATGATCCAGGGCATTGGAATTTATGAATTCCAAGAACCGTTGGGCAAAGGTGTTTGTACATGAGTAGTTATCCCAGTTAATGGCAGGGTAGTTGCAATCACCCAGTATTAGGGTGTTTGGTTGTATCTTAATATTTTCCAGTATGTTTAGAAAGGTGTAGTGAGAATCCTGGGGCATGGTGGGGGATCTGTAGCAAGCTACAATTTGGATTGCCGTCTTACCTAGTGTTAGCTGCACCTGGAGAATTTCAGACGCATTGTGTTGGGCAACTGGCCTGGTGTTGTGAATATCCTTGGTGAATATGGACACTCCTCCATCTTTAGTGTTTCGGTCCTGGTTTGGTGGCCGAAAAGTGTGGTAAGAGTTGTAGCCTGGTATTGCAGGGGTGCTCTCTGGAGCCTTGAACCAGGCCTCAGTTACTGCACATATATCGATGATCTCCATTTTTAGGAGTGCCTCAAGAGAGTGCATTTTGAGGTTTAGACTTCTAGCATTGAGTAGCATTACCTTCTGATTTTGCATGCTTGTATCTGTTATGGTAGTGGTTTTGTCCTTTGAACTTTGCCTAAAAAAGGCATTATAGGGGTGGCAAGAGCCTTAGCCAGTAATCTGAATCCCAGGGGCGGCAGGTGCAGACCATCTCTGGTAAAGCATCGTGGTCTATCAATCATGTCGTCCCAGGCAGACAGATACTGGATATAGACGTATAATTGACAGTGTCTTAAGTGATAATTCAATAAAGATTTTCTTGTTTAAAAAAAAAACAAAACATGATGGCACAATTTTCCCCATTTTATTTTCACATGTGACTATTTGGCCTTTGGAATAACTAAGTCTTAGTGATAAAACGTCATGACCTGCTGTAAAGGGCTCCTGTAAATTTTTGACTTCCTGAAGAGATAATAGTACATATTTCACATCATTGTTATTTGTTGATGACTAATTATTTTATTGCATTGACCAACGTGTAAATTGTGCAATAGCTATACATTCGATTATCTTTTTGGAAAATGGACTATCTTTTTGTAAAATGTTTTATGTGTGCTTTATGTATTGCCATTTTATTTTACTTAATCTGGCATCAGATCTGTATTTTTGTTACTTTAATACTGTAGGTTAGTTCAGTAATAATCAGAATGTTTGCTATCAGATTTATAAGATATTTTGTGATATGTCTAACCTGTTGTCCCCATAGGGAAGCAAATTATCTCAGAATTTCTAGTCCAGTACATTTATTACTGCAGCAGGGCAGTAATCAAGAAACTGCCAGGCAAAGTCAAACAATGGGCCTAATTTTAAAAGAATTGATGAGTGTAAATGACCACTTACACCAAGGTGACCGATGGTCCCAGTTTTTCCAGGACAGTCCCAGTTTGGAAGTCTCTGTCCCAGAATCCCAAACATTGTCTTTCAGACACAGAAATGTCCCAGTTTAGACCACTCAGTCTGAATGGTGACTTGGCTTCTCAGGGTGGCCAGTCCCCTATTTTCCCATCCTAAGCAGCTCTAGGGACTTTGTGATTTTTCAGGGATGCCATTGGGTATGGGGTAAGGTCAGATGCTGTCACCCTGGCAGGAGCCTTCCAGGCCCTGTTGCCATTAGTCAGTAACTCCCTCAAGGACTTCCGTTGTGGGGGGTTCTGCTTGACCCCACTCATCCAGACAGGAGCTCTCCAGGCCCTACACCCATCTGCCTGATGCTCCCATACTGGCTTCTTTCAGGGGCTAATCCTACGGACCTCCCCTTTGACCTGGCCAAGAGACCTTCCCCAGCCGCGAACCCCCCCCCCATATCAGGGGACTCTGCCTCCTGCATGTCTCCTGCAGGCTGCCAAATCATGCCAGATCACTGCCCTCAGACCCTCTTAGGGGAGCTTCCCTCCAATCTTGTCTGCTCCTCCAGAACTCCCATCGGCTGCTAAGGTGCAGATCCTCTCTCATGAAGGCTTCATAGTCCCCCTGCTTTCCCATCCAGAGCAGCTGTGGAGACTTTGAGATTTTCTCAAGGATGCTGTTGGTTATGGGGTGAAGTTGGATGCCTTTGCCCCAACAGGAGCTCTCCAGGCCCCTCTGCCATCCACCCTGGTACTTCCTCAAGGACTTCCATCATGGGGAGCTCTGCCTGACCCCACTCAACCAAGCAGGAGCTCTTCAGGCCCCACCACTGTCTGCCAGTTGCTCCCTAAATGACTTCCATCATGGGGGGCTGTGCCTGACCCCATTCACCCAGGCAGGAGCTCTCCAGGCCCTGCTGATGTCTGCCCTAGCGCTCCCTTAAGGATTTCCATGGTGGTGAGCTCTGCCTGACCCCCTTCACCCAGTCAGGAGCTCACCCAGCCCTGCCACTATCTGCATCTCTCCCCCTCCAGACTTCTGTCCCAGAGGGGGGCCTGGTCCGTATCCCCTCACCCAGGCAAGAGCTGTTCTGCAACAGTCACTTTCCACCTCTCTCTCTCCCTTCCAGACTTACATCAGGACTGACCCCCTCTAGGGTCCACTTCTACCCATGAGAGAGAGCTGTTTTCTAGGGTAACATATCTCCTAGCTACTGCCAAATCATGCAGTGTCATGTGTGCTCTTGGAGCCTCTCAGGGGACCTTCCCAGGCTCATGGAACTCTGCTGGGCCATGAAGCCTCAGACAGTCCCTCATTCAGATTTCAGTGACACGGGTTCTCCACTTTGCCTTGCACCTAGGGCTTTCAGACTTGCAGGGGAGATGGCCCTGGGTCCCCCCATCTCTGCACTTTTTGCTGCACACCTCAGTCTCTCACTCCCATGGTGCCAGGCACCGACGAATGTGCATCGCTTCACGCCTCCTGGTATGTGGCCTTTTGCCTCCTGGGTGCTGCTATTCACAAAGTGGCATCCCACAGTGCCTGGTGAAGGATGGGAGGCCAACCTGCCTGCCCCAGTGTGAGATGACATGGCTGCCCTATCTCCACTCCCATCGGGGCTGAGAGAATGGGATTGCAGACCTGGCTTCCCGGGGTGGCCCTCAAGTGTTCCAGTTTAGGTTCTGTAACAAAATGGTCACCTTAACTTACACTGAGAGCAGGTCTTTTGGAATCTGGCCCCATAATAAGACTGTTTCTACGTAGGCCTTACACCAAAGTGAGTCACTTACACTGAGTGCAAGTGTTTTGGAATTAGGGCAGACTTACACTGACAAGTCTTTTGGAATCTGGCCCAATACAATATTTGGGGATGGGCTGTTGAAGCAACTTGCCGCTGTGCATAATGTCTGCACCACTTCCACATGGTCTGTTGTTCATGCTTTTATCAACAACTGTAAGTAAGATGTAACCCCTGTTATTTTTTAAAGAGCAATATTTACTATAACATTTTCATTTTTGCCTACTGCTGTGCCCCATGCATGCTGCACTTATTATTTCAGTGCTGATTGCTAGTACAATAATTTTGCAGTTACTTGTTAATAAAATACTAGCCTCATGTCAGATAATCAGTGCTCACATTCAGCTTTCAATAACTTAACCAGTCTTAAGTATGTACATCCAATTATCATAAACTAATATTCTTCTTAGTCTTAGTTTCCAGGTTGATTAATCATTGCTCTCCTTAAAGGAAGAAAGAAAACAAACATACAGATTAAATATGCATGATATAATTTGAGACCAGAAATTAACATATTTCTTTTCACTTTAATGCACACTTGGACCAGTGTTTTCATAACTTGTAATACAATCTAGTTTATTAGAAAAAGTTTATATCTTAGGTGCTTTCTTACATATTAATCCTCTCTTTATGCTGTGTTTTCATTACTGAATCCCATACAGTCCATTTTTTTACTTGGAAGTTCAGTTTCTGACCCCAGTTCCATATTTTTAATCTCTGTAATAATCTTTTTTTACATCTCTTGTTAATGAGTTTGTCTTTGATTTTCTGTTTTCTATTAATATTTTTTTAGTCACTGTCAACACTAAAGATAACAATGCATTCACCTCTTTAGCACATGTTGTACACAAATTCAGCATCTCTACATTAAGTTTAAATTCCCTTCCAAATATGAGACTGATCATATTGTACAGTTCAATTTTATAATGGAGAAACTTCATACATTCCCAAAATATATTCTGTCTTGAGCTTCTTTTTGAATCATCACATCTCAAATATATGCCTCTTGTCTGTGGAAATCTTGTAGGAGTATAGAAATGTTTATGTGAACATGTCCGTACAAAACTTCTAATTTTTTTCAGTTCATTGTTATATCAAGGGGTAGGACATATTCCCCTTCACTCATCCTCTTTAATATCTCTTCTTAATTTCTCACGTCATGTTATTTTTAGTTTTATACTATATTGTCTTCTCATATCTAATATTACCTTATAGGCTGTATTTATTAAACTTTTACAGTCTGCCCTTTCTGTTCTGTCCTCATATATAAAATTTACTTGTGGTTTAACAAATTTATCTGTCCTCTACATAATGTCCTTAATCTTTAAAGAGAGACCTGTGTCACGCATGCTGATCTGAATTCAATAGCCCAAATATTTCTAATTTCATCCCATTTTAATAAATTCATTTCTCTTTACAATTTTCTCCAAAAATCTTCATTATTTTTTTTCAAATGTTCGTTATACTTTCCTCTGTGTCTTTGTTATTAGTCTGTTGATATATGTGTGTGTGTGTGTGTACACACACACACACACACACACACACACACACACACACACACACACACACAGACCCCACAATACAGCCTATAAGGTAATATAAGATATGAGAAGACAATATAGTATAAAACTAAAAATAACATGACGTGAGAAATTAAGTAAAAGTATTACAGACGATGAGTGAAGGGGAATATGTCTTACCCCTAGATATAAAAATGAACTGAAAAAATTAGAATTTTTGCACAGACATGTTCACATAAACATTTTGATACTCAACCCAACTTCATTTCTATATATTTACCCCTCTTCTCACTCTTCAATCCACATCACCATCTACCTTCACTCCACATCACCTCACTCACACAATACCCAATTACCCTCCAAATGGAGGGGGTCGACTGGAGAGATGAAAAGTCAGCAAGCAAAGGAGAGGAGTAGTAGTGCTGAAATTGGATTCATCCTCAAATCTTGGTGAGTACCTTCATGAGGTGGACCCTGTTTTTGCAAAATCTCACCCACTGATATATAGACTGTATTTATATAACATATATCATAGAAGTAGTTTAAAAACTAAAAAAGATAGCTGGATGCATAAGACCCAGGATAAGAAAGTACCCAATCCTGGTAGGCGCACTGTTGCCAGGACTGAAAAAGATGACAGTGTAGAATCTTCAAAATACAGAAACATTCCTATAATGAGGCCAGGCCAGGCCCAGGGGGAGGATGGCCCCTTGTTGTAGAATTAATTAGCAGTCCACAAAAATCACAAAAACTGATATGCCAAAGAAGAGACATAAAGATGATAAAGTGGATTATTGAGGATAAGAAAGAAATGATGTATTGTTACTATTATGCAAAAAGCCCAGAATTTCCAGATACAATTATACAAAATTATTAAGAGAGAAATTAAAGGAAAGAAAAATAGTTCCGCAAGAAAAACTGTCAGAAGCTTCAAATGAAAATTTGTGTTCATTGATATAACAGATTTGTGAAAAACAGTATATCGATCAAGAAACCTTGACCTTTTTTGAAAAAGAAGCATCTGAGGAAGTGCAAAAATATAAACAAGAAAACCAAGAGATATTTGAAAAGTATAAAAAAGATATATGGACATGGGAAAGAAAGAGAGATTTGATATGGTGCAATATTTATGCAAAGGAGAAAGCCAAATTAATCAGTGTGAAGAAGGCAGCCCCAAATATATTCAAACAGAAATACAGGTAAAGGTATCCAGATATGGAAAATTTAACAATAAAAAAATAACATCACAAAGATGGAACATAGAAAAGATGATTAGTAAAGCAGAAGTTAAAAAAATAGAAGTTGAAGTTATGGGATGCCTGTGAAGTGAAGGATTTGGTGTAGAAGGCCTAGACAGATTACATCACAGCAGGATGGAGTGAGTCCCCAGAGAAACAGGAAGATCAGGAAACATCTAAAGAAGACATATGGACATGGGAAAGAAAAAGAGATTTAATATGGTGTAATATTTATGCAAAGGAGAAAGCAAAACTAACCAATACAAAAAGAGCAGCACCAAAGATATTTTAAGAGAAATACAGGCAAAGGAATCCAGACATGGACAACTTTGCAATACAAAAATAAGAAGACAAAAGAGGAAAAGTATAAAAAGAGATTAGTAATGGAGAAGTTAAAGAAATAGAAACTGAGGTCATGGACTACCTGCAAAGTGAAGGATTCAGTGTAGAAAATCTAATTCAGAAAGCACCACAACAGGATAGAGTAATAGATATCCAAATTAAGGGAAAATCAGTGGAGCAGGAAGCAATTGGTCAGGTGCCATATGAAGATAATTTGGAGCCTTCCACAGGAAACCAGTTTAAACATTTACTTGAAGCTAGACAGCAAGGGAAGGAACAGGAAACTGTGGAAACTGATGCAGTCAATGTTGAGGAGTGATAGGCCAGTGAGTTCCCATATGATCAGATGGCATGGGATGAAGTTGAAGAGAATGTGCCACAGGAAGATGCTATAGAATCTTCTATAGAATGCCTGCAGGAATTGGAAAACAAGGGATGTGCCCTTAGTTTGGAAGAAAATTAGCTAAGAGAAGAGTTGCTTGATTTAATAGACATAGACAGATATATTAAGATCAATGAAAGAAATAGACTGCAGAAGGTTAATAAAACTCAAAAAGTCAGAAGTTTGATAAAACAAATGAACACAGTAATTAGGACTGTTCATAGAGACCCATGTGATAGAAGTAAGCTGTATATATTACTGTGCAGTTAAATTAGTAACTGATAAAGTTCTACCACAAGAACACTGGCTAGTGAGGGAAAGGAAGGGGAGAAATTGAATACCATCATAGAAATATTGAATAGAGAAAACTATAAAGCATTTAAGAGAAGTGTCACTGTAGAAGATTATAGAAGAGGGAAGAGATCAACAAAAATACTAAGAAAAATAGATGTAATAAAAGCAATGTGCAGTATTAGAACAGAGCATGATCTATCATGCACTTTTGCAAATAAACTAAAAATTTCAGCACGGGTGGAAAGACTTTGAAGATATGAAAATAAATATAAAGGAAAGGTGCAAAATAAGCAATTTATTGATAATCCAAAAAAAGTTTTATAGATAATTGTGAAATAAGGTAAAACAAATTGAAAGACCACCAAAAAAAGAAGAAATTGGGGAAGTATCTATGTGGATCCTGTGGAACATAACAAAGATGCTAAATGGATAGAAGAAGTTAAAGAAATAATAAGAGGTTCAAAGATACATGATATGAAATGGGATGAAGGAACAGCCAGAGAGATTGAAACAAAGTTAAGAAAAGCCTCTAATTGGAAAACCCCAGGCCCAGATACAGTACCTAATTTTTGGCTGAAAGTATTAACATCTTTGCACAAAGATTTAGCCATGAGTAAGAACTATTTATATGTACACCCCAAATAGACACCAACCTGGTTAACAACAGGAAAAACAATGCTCCTACTTAAGAGTGAACCTGCAAGCTACCATAAAAATTATAGACCAATAACTTGCCTTCCGACGATGTATAAACTATACACAGGAACTGATGCTGACAGAGTTTATAGTCATTTAGAAGAAAACTCAATTATGACAATAGAACAAAAGGCAATAAAACAAAGTCATATGGAACAGAGGATCATTTGTTGTTAAAAAAAGTTATAGTGGAGAACTGTAAAAAGGGGAAGAATCTAAGTATGGCATGGATTGACTACAAAAAAAGCATTTGATATAATCCCACATTCATAGATAAAAGAGTGCTTAAAAATGTATAAGATACACTCTACACTGATTGACTACATTACAGTGACCATGAAACAGTGGCAGACCACTTTGCAATTAAGCCATGATAAACGACAAATTATTATCCCAGGAATAAAAAGTCAAAGGGGGATATTCCAGGGTGACTCTCTGTCACTGATGCTATTCTGCCTTGCCCTTAACCCATTAAGCTGTCTGCTTAACAGCTTAGGCCATGGCTATAATTTGGCTCCTAGAAAATAGCAAACTGTAAAGACTTCTCATCTTCGCTTTGTCGATGATTTAAAATTGTATAGCTCATCAGATGAGGAACTGAAAGCACAACTGCAAGTTGTCAAAACTTTTTCAGATGATATAAAAAAGTCATTTGGTCTTGATAAATGTGCAAAAGCAACCTTTAAAGCAGGAAAACTGCAACGTCAGGAAAACAACAGTTTGGGACAATAATGTGATATAAAAGGACTTGAGCAAGAGAGAGTGTATAAATACTAGGGAATTGATGAAGGATCAACTATAAAACAAACAAATGCGAATAAAACTTAAGGAATATTTCAGAAGACTTAAATTAATCCCAAAAACAGCACTGACATCTAGGAACAAAATTCAAGCTATAAACTGATTTGCTGTTCCTGTCCTAACTTACAATTTTGGAGTGATAGACTGTCTCCAAAACGTGTTGGATAGATTAGATAGGAAAACAAGAAGGATGCTTCATGCTTACAAATGATTTATAAAAATTGCGTACCAAGATTATATATTCCCTGTTCTGAAGGAGGGATGGGCCTCCTTGAAACTGATTATATGTATAGACCTGCAGTTGTGGGATTCCACACATATCTGCTGACCTCACAAGACCCAAATGTGAAAGTTTTGAAACATGAGGAGAATAAATTTAAGATGACTTTTCTGCTTAATTTAGCAGAAGCATATCGGCTTCAGGCAGGAATGGAAATCAAACCAGAAGTGGATAAAAATCAGGCAGCAACTGAATGTGCCAAAAAACAAAAAAAAAAAGAATATAAGGTAAAGGACCAGATGAGAAGGCAAGAAATGTGGAAAAAGCATAAATATAGGTGCAAGTATAGAAAACTTCTGGAAGAACCTCATGTTTATCAGGAATGACTGCAGGAATGGTTAAGGAGAGGTGAATTCAAATCAAGAGATGAAAGGTTAATATTGGCAGCCCAAGATAGTGAGCCGTGTACACGTTGGTTTACAAAGTCCATTGAACATGTGGGAGAAACAGACAAATGTAGGTTTTGTAAAACCGAATTGCAAACAGTTGCACAGCTTGTTGCAGGTTGCGACATACTAATGGCAGAAGGACTGTATACTGAAAGGCAGATTGTTGCACTGGGGATTGTGAAACATTATGGTACTGAAGTGGCTGAAAATCACTGGAAACATGAGCCACAA
>NC_056735.1:805575347-805647847 GCF_019279795.1 Protopterus annectens | reverse complement strand
TATATTTGTTTCCTTGGTTTGCCCTGCACTTGTTCCTATGGGGTACAGCTGCATCTATATACTTGTTTACATGTTGGCATAGTATAGTGGAGTATATCTCTACATCAAGGGGTTTGGTAGGGATTTGAAGCTTGATAACGTATCAATTAGGAGTAGGTAGTTTGTCAGCGAAGTTTCTAAAGGTACCATGGAAAGAAGGGATCTCTGGTTTCATTTTTATTTTGAAGGAGACTGCTTTATAGTCAGACCTAAGGAGTGATGAAGATACGCAAGGGATGGTGCAAGATGCTCCCATGTTAGTAAGTACAAGATCCAAGATGTTATTCCGCTTAGTGGGTACTCTGATTGTTCCCAGGCATTTGTACTGACAAAGTTAAAGACAGCAAAACTGTGAAGATTTTACATTATATTGCATTATGTATGTGTGCATGCTTTAAAAAAAAAACAACTTTTCCTGTTTTTTCATATGGTCTTTTTATATGACTTGCCATACAATTGATGTGTATAGTTATAATTATGTTTTCAGATATTTATATTGTGTCACATGACATGTTCACATGATCTGTTAATGTGGATATTTGATTTAAAAGTGAAATGTTTAATATTATGTTTATTTTGATGGTGTATGGTATGTACATAGATGAAGTTGCTTAATAAACATATTTGCATATTATTTGGTCATCAGATGAATCCACAGCATCAAATGTATTTTATAGCAAAGAATATAAGGCTGTACATAATTGTTTTTGTATTTTTTCCTTAAATATGCTCATGTGCCTTTTTTTTGGTCCTTTGTTTTTCTCTTCACTGATCGTGCCTTGCACAGCCTTCCATTTGTGCCACAGTCAAATATATTAACCTAACCCACATGGCATTCTAGTACTCCTTCAGATCTAGTAATTTCAACCCACATTGCTCTTTTGTCAGTATTCATTTTTCCTATTACATTTCTTCTCTTTTATTATTCCTCAAAAACCCCTTAATTTTTTTTTCATATTCTTCCATATCTAATCTCTTCAGTGATATATATAGGTCAGCCTTACATAAAGAACAGGCAGGAATAAAAACATCTTAACTGCTTGAATCTTATTGTTGATGTTGATAAAGAACAGTTTCTGTAGTCTTAACCTTATCATCTTTTGATTAGTTTATTCCCACATTTCTTTAGCGTCCTGCTCAACATCACATTTTAACCAAATTCCCAAATGAGATCTCGAGCATATCTTGGACTTTCGGTAGGTTTGCTATTTTAAACATTTCTTAATCCCTTCAGATCTTAATTAACATCCCTGGCAGCTGCTTTGATTCTGTACATGTTGCCTCATGCATAATAGATGTGGAAATAGAAATGCATGATATTTTAACTATGGAACTATGTAGGCAAGCCTTTTCTTTTAGTTTGAAGTCCATTTCAGAAAGCGAGCACTGTAACCGTTTTTTTTTTCTTTCCTCTGAGGTCCATTTCAGTCTTACACATTTCAACAAGCATTAAAGGAGCCTTTTGCCAGTCAGTGGAACAGCAGCTGTGGTGTAAGTTGAAGCTTGAAAAGTTTTGTGTCAGCTTGCATTTTATATAATTAACCAGCTTTCTCAACATAGGAGTTCCTCAAGGATCTGTAGTGGGCCGTTTTCAATTTGCCATTTTTATAAAACAACCTGCTTCTTGATCTCCCAAATGACAAACTAGTTATATATGCAGTTGGTTTCTTTCACTACTGACCTATAAAACAAGTTCTAGCAAGATTTCTCTCAGCTGTGCAACTGGTCCAGCTCCAACACAGAGGATTATGATTGGGTCTTTGATTGTAACCATGTTGTTATGTGTTTGAGATATAGATGCCAGGAAATTAAGCTTGACAGTGAAACTTAAGAGGTGAATCTTGGCATCCATGTCGAAACGACTAACATTAGGGTATGATGAAAGATTAGATCATAATTCATTGCAGTACATGAAGACTTATTTTCTTCATGCACTACCAGTTACAGAGAAAAAAGGGAAAAAAAGCATTTTGCTGGCTTTCAAAGCCAATAAAGCACTTAACGAGTACTGTCAAACAGATAGATAGCACTTCAAGGAAAGATTTTTAAACAAGGCCAGGGACAGATTGGAGGAATAGATAGCAAGCAGAAACTAAGCTATTTTGATTTCTCCCATTGTTGATTGCTGTCTTGAACGGTAGTTTCTTAATACAAGGCCTGAATTTAACAGTGTTTGGTGGGGGTGCTTAACAGTTGTTAAGACCGGGTCTTGCACTACTAAAGCACTTAACTGGCTTATCTTTTTCCTAGTATTGGGAACGTAATTGTGGCATTGCATGCACTACATAGAGGATTATCGGGTCACCTGCTTATTATGTGTTCGAGACATGGATGCCAAGAAATTCACCTTGAAAGTTAAGCTCAAAAGATGAACCTGGGCATCCATCTCAAGAGCACATAATACAGGGTTATGATCAGTGAGATGATCATAACCCTTTGTAGTACATTGAGCTTTTATCTATTTGAGTAATACTAGTTAGAAGGGACAAAATCATAAAGTGTTTTGTCAGCTTTCAAAGCTGTAAAACATTTAAGGGATGCTGTCAGAAAGGCAGTGTAATGCTGTACGTCACCTTCATACCTACCTTTCATGCATCTCAACTGTCCAAATTTTCACAGATGATTGCTTCATATTTTTGGTTTGTTCCTTATAAAATCTGTGGTTTTCAAACCACTGATGTCGATGTCACTAAATAATGACATGTATCATAGTTTCAGAGTAAGTATCCTTCAGAAAATAAATGCAAGCACAAATCCTGTTTATTGTAGCAACTTTCTGAGTTCATTAGAGGACCTTAGAGGCACATTACTGGAACGGGCAGTGGGCAGAAACAATTTTCTGCCACTGTCATTTGCTGGTCAGTACAGGCAGATTTTTACTGCTTAGCATGGGACCCAACCTTAACAACTTTAGCAGGGGGTGCTTAACATTTGTTAATATCAGGTCACGAGCCACTCTGGCCCTTAATTGGTTTGTTTTATTTCTGAATATTAGACCGTAATCAGCATGCTCCATGCACTATAAGCTTTTTCTAATCAATTCAAAGAAGACTAATATTATGGTCTTCTCTACAATCAAGAAATTACCAACTATTCCTCCAGTTCACATAACAGTTCAGGAAGTTGTTATTGTTCCCAGTGTTGTAGAGCAGAGATGCTTAATCCTTACTCTTGACCCAGCTCCTTTCTTTTTCAAAACATATTAATGTTACAACTTAGAAAGTCCTAACTCAACTGAAACTTTATTACAAAATAACCCATCTTCTCCCTCCAATGGCCCATTTATCATTGCTAAACATGTATTAATGCCTGAGACTAAAACATTGTCTACCATTCCTCAAAACTGAATTCTGCATATAATACCTGTAGAATGAAAGCTGATGGGAACAGCATTTATAGATTTATCCTTCTTGTTGACCCATTACTGCATTACTGGAAATTACTTGAAAACACAAGCACATTACTGGAAATTACTTGAAAACACAAGCAGTCTTTCAGTAACTGATAGGGCTGTCTTTATCCTAAGTGCTTTAATCTTTAGGGTTTTAAAACAAGGCTGCTGCACATTGAAAAGTTAAGCTTCCTGTCCATGACGAGACTTGGGCTCTGAGAAGCTTTAGGACAGCTGTTTATTTCTTGCTCACCTGCTGTACAAAACTGCTTTAGGTGAATCCGCTTTCTCCAGACTTGTACATGCAGCTTGAAATCTACCTAATGGAATCAAAAACCTATAAACCATTAGAGTTTGAGGAAGCCCTAAAAGAACATCTCTGAGCAGAATTCACTTGTAGCTGCTTTCACGATAATGGTTAATACTGCTTTCATTTCACTATGTCATAATTATATAATGTTTTCAGAGTATTCTACTGATGTCTCTTTGTATATAATTCAATGTGTTATATTTGTACGGTAATTGCTACTTTTGTGTTATGGGATGTACCTCTGTATGAGCCCAGGTCATGGATGAAAAGAGCCAAAAGACCAAGCTCACTTACTCGGTCAAGTAATAATAAATAAATAAGTAAATAACCAGTCATGCTGTCTTTCGCAACTGCAAATCTGCATATGATGTAAGAAAGATGTCTGAGCATATAAAGACCTTTCTTGTTAAGAGATGAACGTGTTACTTTGAATCTTTCATTTGTTTCAAAGTAGAACACTGGGAAGGGAGAATACTTTCCTCTGTTTTGTATTTAATCTGATCCCAGCTGCTGTCAGTTCTGCCACTGAAAGCACTGTATGGTGACTGGCTAGTGTTTGTGTATTTACTGCTGGCAGGCAGTTTCTTATAAGCATCATTTTTGCTGAAAAAAAGTCATTTAGCTAATCTATCATATTTTTAACTTAATTGTACTAATATGGGTAATCCAGCATAAATGCTTTCAAGGGATTAGAAGTTTAAATTGTAAAAAAAGTTTCCCATCTGCATTTTGCCTGTATTCTGTTATAATTTGTGATTGTTCAAAATTTAAATTAATCGTTTACGTACTGCTTTCAGGATCTAGTGGGACACCACTGAAGATCGTCTCCAACCTCTTCCATTTTGATATATCTAGAGACTGGCAGTTGTACCAATACCGTGTGGTTTTCAGTCCAGAAATTGAGTCTGTACGTTTACGATTTGCTCTACTTTATAGCCACACAGATTTACTAGGAAAAGCTAGAGCATTTGATGGAATCACACTATTTCTTGCTCGTAAGCTGGATAATAAGGTGAGAGTTTTAATGTTTATACAAGTTCTGTTTGAATTCTGTTAAATTTGTTAAACATTTTACAAATAATTTATTTAGCTGAGTTACTGTCAAGATAATTTGCAGCTCATCCTCTGAGGATGGCTTTTGCAACAGGCAGCACATTAAACTTGAGTCAGTACGTGTTAATTTATTTTAAAAGCATTTTTTGCATGCAGTGGTTAATAGGGTTTCAGCTTTCCTGTCACTGTGTGCCATTCCTCAGACATATTGTTCAGGTGGGGTACTCCTCACTTTTAATTTTTCTCCTTATACGGAGACGAGAGCATTGGATGTTCATGCACCAAATCATACCGCTGAAGGTTCCATTAATTTCTGATTTTGAGCCACAAAGGTTTTCAGTGGCTGGGAACACTTCCACATTTTTGTCTAGGCCTACACCATGGCAGTCTGTATAGCCTTTAGTGGGCATAAAAAGCTTTGCAGCACACAAGCTGTAGCAACCATCTGTGCTCCTGTTTTTGTTTGATTTTGCGGTAAGTAAAAAAAAATATTAAGCTTGTGTGAAAATCTACTTATCCAGCCAGAAGTGTGGGAGCTACCAGGCCCCAAGAATCACTGAGAGATTGTATACTTTGTGGTGCATGTTATGTCTTATTTGTGAAAAATAATGACATGGTTACTGCTACCCAGGAGTTTTATGCATGTGCCTGCTAATATTGTGTATCAGATATATTATCTTTTCACACAAGCACACATATTGACCCTGCCCCAGCAAGCCGGGACTACCACAGGATGCTCACAGACCACACACACACACACACACACACACACACACACACACACACACACACACATGCACACGTTGGAGAAACCAGGGGATCTGGATAAAAACACACAGAGACAGGAGGACATACTGACTTCACACATAAAGCGCTACAACCGACTCATTCAGAGGGTGAAGTGCTGTGAGATGGCGGTACTGCTTGCTTACTATGCCATTTGTTAATTGCTGCCACACACATGCTTAGAGCAATAAAGACAGTCACTTACTTTGTACAATGCTGATGTTTGACTAGGATGGAAAGGGAAAGACATTATATCTAACTTGTTACTTTTAAATAAAACATACTGCAGTACCCTGCCCAAACACACACGTAGAAGAATATATCACTGTACAATGATTTCAGCAAATAAAATCCATTGTGTGACATGGCTCCTGCTATGACAGATCAGAATTGTTAAAAAGCAGGGTAAGTCACTTATAAAAGGACCAGCTTCCATATCTATCAGTTACAGCCAGTGTATTGGCTGTGTGCAGATGAGATGTCTAATTATGATAAAAATGGCCACAATAAAATGTTTGAACATGATATACAGGGATGCACACTAATTCTGCAAATTTGTTTAACTTGATCATGACAGCAGGGTCAGTCATTTTCATGCACAGACAGCTTCTGTACCCAGCAGTTATAGCTATATTGATGACTATTGTGTTCACCTCAGATATTTGATTATGGTAAATAAAGATATAAACGGTCACAGTAATATATTTCAAGTTTGTTTCACACAAAAGCAAAATAGGCACAGTGTAGTATTCCAGCTTACTTCACAGAAATGTACATTACTCTGTCAAAGTCTGATTAATACTGTTTAAACTGATGAAATAATTGATGTGCCAGATAATTTCATCCACAGACACCCTCCGTAGTTACAGCCCAATGCTGACTACATAAAATATTGACAACAATAATGTATTTCATTCAGCTTTGTTTCACACAACGATAAGCTACAGTAAAATATTCCTTCATGCATCACATAGATCAGAGTAGTCCTGCAAAGCTAGATTTAGGAGTTTTTTTTCCACTTACAGCTTTCATACTAAGTAGTTATACCTGCTTTGTTGCTTGCATACAGCTCAGATATCTGAGTATAATAAACAAAAAATACAGCAAAATAAAGACAGCAGTGTATGTCAGCTCCATTTCACACAAGCACACAGTTGCTAGCCAGCCACAGTGAAGTACTCCATTTGTCCTACAAAACTGTGCCCTGCCCATATTTGGTTACTCACCATGACTTAAAATAATTGCCTTATGTTAATAGTATTGCCAGTTATAGCCCATCTTATCCTTAATCCACGATCATCACATCCATTTTTCCATATACAGTTTAAGGGCTTTCTGCTCCTTGAAATCCCTCAATTTAGTCAGAGTCAGGTAGATCATGAGAAGTATGGAGCAGAAATCCTACAAATTGAGTGGTCAGGTATACAGCACCTTCCCTTTGGGGTACCAGAGCTGCAGCTGTTTTGAAGATGATTCCTCTGGGCCATTTATCCACCTGTCTATTTGAAAATAATAAAAATGCTTTTGCTGAATTTTTTACACACACATTCCTGGTTATTTCTGCTAACCTCTATGTTTAGCCACTACGTGAAGAAATGTGAGCAGATGCTTGCATACTTCATTGTTTCAGATATTTTAGAAGTGAATGTGATTCTGGGGTGCTGCCAGAAGCTGGATTATATTTACAGACCTTGCAACTGGCAAGAATGGATAGCACTAGGTACTCATATAGATTCCACTTGGTAATTAACAGGAGATATATCAGCCTAACTGGTGTTGACAGGAAAACTATTGGTACGTTTTGTGTAAATCACTTAATTCTCTGTGTTTTTATTTTATTTATTTTTCATTTGTTAACCGGGATAATCCGAATGGACAAGGTCCATTTACAGAGTAGGCCCAGGGAGAAAAGCTCCACATTGTATAGACAAAAATACAGCACAGAAAACATACAAATTAACAAAGGGTGAGTTAAAAACCATCATAATAAACATGAATTAATGCAAATCTAGAAATCAGTTATTAGAGCTTACTAACTGTGACATGTCTACAGTAGGTAAGACTAGGAAGTAGGAAAAACAGTGATAATTAAGTAATACATGGACATACCAGGTCTTCATGAGATGTGATTTAAGTGAATTTTTGAAGTGAGTGGAGGTGGAGGCAGAAGTAATGGGGGGGTTATTCCAGGTTTTAGCTATGGTGTGCGAAAATAGTGCTTTCGCTGCAGTGTTATTAGCTCTACAGCTACAGTGGAGAGATTTGTCAGGAGAACAGAGAGGACGATTAGCAGAGTAGTGGGAGAGTAGTTGATTTAGTGCTGGAGTTTTGTCAGGGTACCTCAGGATGTTGAAGGTGATGACTAGCTGATGGTAGCTAAGTAACTGAGCAAGGTCTAGCCATTGTAGGTCCTTTAGTGCCTGACAGTGATTGATTCTGAAGGTGGAGTTCTTAGCAAACTTGGCAATTTTGTTATAACATGACTCACATTTCTCAAGATCAGTTTTTCTAGTCTGGGTCAGGATTGGTGCTGCATACATTAGAATGGATAATAGGTGAGTTTAGGCTAGGGTGATCCGTGCCTTGTCTGTGAGGAATTTCTTGTGTCTGTAAAGAGTTCTAATTTTTTTGTGTACCTTTGTTGATGGTTTGAGCAGTATGGATATCAAAGAAAAGATTTTTGTCTATTTCTACACCGAGGAGTTTAGTATGGGAAGAAGCAGAAATGACAGTGCCATTTTTGGAAGTGATAGAGAAGGAAAGTGGAGTGGCTTTAGATTTATTAATAGTGAACAGGAGTAATTTAGTCTTGTTGGGGTTTAGAATAAGTTGGATGTCAGTGATCTATCTTTCCACAGAGCTAAAGAATGCTTGGGTGAGCTGTTGTAAGGTGGTAAGGGATGGAGCTGAGCAGATAAGCGTTGAGTCATTTGCATACTGTATAAGTGTGGCTTGCTGGGTGGAGGTATGTAGATTGTTTGTAAAGATAGAGAAAAGAAGTGGGCCCAAAATTGAGCCTTGTGGTATGCCTATGGTAGTTGGAAGTAGAGGAAATAGCACACCTTGCTGTTGAACAGATTGATATCTGTTCCATAGGTAGTTTTTGAACTAGGAGATAGCGGAGGGGGCAAATGATAGGGAGGCTACAGTATCTAATAGTATTGGGTGTGAGACCGTGTCAGAAGCTTTGAAGAGATCTAAGAAAATAGCAGATACAAAATTATTGTAATTTCTGTGTTGGTTAACGATATTGATAAAAGAGAAAAGAGCAGTAGTTGTGCTGTGGTATGGGCGGAAGCTATGTTGTGTGGTGCGGAGGAGATTATGTGTGTTGAGGAACTGCATAATTTGAGAGTGAATACATTTCTCAAGAAGATTAGATAAGGGAGACAGAATGGCTATGGGATAGTAACTTGAGAAGTCTTCTTGTGGAAGGTTATCGCTAGCCCACTGTAAGATTTCCTCGATTATGGGGGAGTTGTTTCCTGGTGGGATATAACTGCAAAGAATGTTACTTTTTTGTGTTGTTTATAGCTAGGACTGAGCCTAAGGTTTCGGCATTATGAAATTTGGTAGAGGGATTTATAGAGGTTAGAGGTTGAGTGCATTTTTAAAAAGAATTGCTACTCCACCTCCCTTCCCACCTGTTCTATCTAGTCTTAGGATATTATATCCTGGAGGGAGGATTTCTTCATTTTGGGTGCTAGGTTTTAGCCAGGTCTCATATGTCAGGGGAGTAGTGGGTTATGAATGCATGTAGGTTGGGGAGTTTATTAGAGATGCTCCTGGTGTTGATATTAATGATCAGTAGGTCAGATTTATGTTTGTTTGAAAGTATGGTATTGCATGGTCCTGGATTTGGGTGTATGTCTGCTCAGATAAGAAGCCTTTTGCTAGTAAATAGTATATGTTTAATTGTGTGTGCTATTCCTGTGGAGGATCTGCATGGTATTTTTCTAATGTAGGATCCTGGTAGGTAAGTCTTATATATGTGTGGTATAGAGCTGTGATTAAATAATATGGAATAGATAGGGAAATGTATGTGAGCTTTTGTATGTGTGGTAGTATGTGTTATATGGTAGGTAGTGTTGTCTAGTGGTGTGTTAGTATGTATGGATGTGATGTAGGCTAGGGTTGCGAGAGTTAGCAAGAGAAATGATAGTATGACTTGCATTTTAGTGAGGGAGTGGTGCTTGAGTATTAACAGTATTGTGATTCAGGTACAGGTGCAGTTGTAGAGGTGTGGCAGCTTGCTACTGTGTATGTCTATTTGGTAGGGAGTTAGGGGTGTGGTTAGGGTAATTACTATGAGGTAGCTGATAGGTGTGGGGGATAGTCAGATGATGCGAGGTTAGAATAAATGCAGGTATAGTGGGGGCTGGTGGGAAATGGGGGCAGGATAGGGGAGCAGAGTGAGCCGAGTGGAACGAGGCAAACAGAGCAGGGCCCAGCCAGACCACGAGACTGCAGAGACAGTGTTATATTTTTATCCACATTTTAGGGCAGTGTACTGCTTTTATTATTTTGTGCTTCTATTCCACCATAACACAGCATGAGGAAGTTTTGTCAGTCCAAGTAACCATCCTTGCTCTTTTAATCAGTGTTGATGTTTCTTATTGCTACTAGCACTACTGCTCAAGACATCAGTGATCTTGTAGTATTCTCAATCTATGGTGGCTTCATATCTCCTTATTTATATCCCGTTTTAGCTTGGCCATTCTTCAATTCCTGTTATTAATTTACCATTGCCATCTTTGAAATGGGAATAATTTCTTAAAGATTTGAAGTTTTTCAGACCACTGAAATTCAACAAAAGTTATTTGTTACATTTCACATAAAGATAGTTGTGCTTTACTTGCATTAGTATTTTATCAGAATTAATAAGCTTTTGTTTTACTGTCTTAACTGGTACTGTAGAAGACAGTGATCTCTTTAAGGTTTGCACACATATTGTTTGATTTGTTTAGATACCAAGTATATTAAAGTTGGTTATGAGATTCAAAAAAAGTTCAGGTTACGTAAAACAAAAGTTGAGGAAATACAGACAGTGCTGACATGAGGCTTGGCCACCTACAAGAACATCAAGTCACTTGTCATGCTGGACAAGTACAGACATGTTCTCAGCTACCTTTTGGGTGCCAAGGTCACAGACATTATAGGTATCCTCCAACCTCTTTACTGAGACAAGTGTGATTACAGTAATGTAGTGTTTCATGTGGGAGTGAGTTATTTGGGGTTCACAGCCTTAAGTGACATGCAGAGAGGCAAGTTGCAATTTTCTGTGCAAATGAGTCCCCTATTCCTGTTTGGAATCCATCCTTTCTTCATCAGGAATGGTATTTTGGTATGAAGAGAATATAACTAGCTTTAACAATTGGCTTAATAGCTGGTAAATTTACCATGGAGTTCTAGTATGTATCAGAGTGGGATGAGATGATTGATAGTCCCATTTGTTTTGCAAGGGATGGCCTACAGCTCTCTTTCAAGGGTTTACACATACTGTTAGAAACATTTGCTGCCCCATAGTGTCTTTTTTAGGCAGAGTCCATCTAACGTACATCTCAACTTAACAAATTAATTGAACCCTAAATGGGACCACAACATGGTGGTTATTCTCAGTGGCTGAACTCTCAGTAACAAACTGCCTTCTCTTGAGGTGGACCTACATCTGGAACATGACCATGTATGTGTAGTTACAGAGACTTGATTTAAATGCAGAGAAGGCCTTGCCTCCATACTTGAGTTTTGCACCCACCATGATTTCAGGCCTGGAGGGAACTGTGGTGGTGGCACCATATTTGTCAGGGACCTCATCTCATCTAGAGTGATACTCAAAGGACTTTCAGATTGAGCTCTTAGAAGGTCAGTTTGCCATGAATGACACAAGCGTTCAAATTGCAGGATATTACAGACCCCCCCATGTCTCCAAATGATCATTCTAGATTATTGGAATTTTTAGAAGAAATTCCTATAAGCAGTAACTCCATAATCAGTCCTATGTGACTTTGTAACACTACTATAGACCAGAGGCCTTCTGCCTCTAAAGTAGAGTATTCCCATACACTTTTTTTTTTGGGGGGGGGGGGGTTATAAAGATGATTTCTCTGCATCAAATAATGAACCCACTAGAAGCTACAATATTCTTGATCTGACCTGAGAAATATTGCCACTGCCTGTTCCATCCTCATAGACTCTCTTATACCAGTTAGGTCAAACCATAAACTTATGATAGTTACTCTCAGGACCACCATACCACCTACTACAAATGCCTCTGCATTTAAGAACTTTAGAAGGGCAAACCTTATAAAATTACATCATGAACTTTCTAAATTTACCCATGACATTACCAGAGCTGAGTATGATACAGCAGCCAACTTCAGTGAGGGTTTTTTTGCCCACTTAGTCAAATGCATAGATCTAACAATCCCATCTAGAGCCTAATATAGTGAGAAATTTAACACCAACCCACCTGGTGGTCAGCCAACATAAATAAATTTTATAACAAGAAAAGAACTCCTTATCCTGTACAGTAAGACTAGAACTCTTCAGAATGAGGATAGTATAGAAACATCACCAACAAATTGATAACACTATAAGGGCAATAATATAACCCATGAAGAGAGGTTAGTTTCTGAAGTGAATTTAGCTATGTTAGAAACCTAAAAAAATAACACTCAGCATTGTTCTAAATTTTCCTTAATAGACCCCTGCTCTAACCCCAGTGTAATCAGAAAAGTACTAGCAAATAAGCTCACAATTCTCCCATGAAAGCTGTATTCGAACACCTTTCATTCTATAATCTAATCTATTCTATTCTTTAATTCTAAACCAACTGAAAGTTCTTACAGTGCTCAATGTTTCCTACCTACTGTATGTATATCCATACATGATTTGTTAGCCTAGAATACTCTTGCTTAATCATAAGCTAAAATGTATTTACTAGTATTCTCTTAGCTAAAATGTATTTACTAGTTAATTTGTTAAATCTTGTAATGTACTTATGTTATCGTGATCTTTTTCTTGAATGTGGAGCTTTTCTCCCCGGGCCTCTACTGAAAATGGACATGTATCCAGTTGGACTAGCCCAGTCAATAAATGTAAAATAAATAAAATGAATAAATAATCCCTTACATCCCTTTTCATCGCTAATGAACATACTCTTAAGTTGTCAAAAGACCAACTATATTTATTTATTTATTTTCATTTGTTAACCAGGTTGGTCCAGCTGAGCCAAAGCCCCATTTTCAGTGGAGACCCAAGGGGAAAAGCTCCAGTTACAGTTGTAGTCACTCAAGACAAAAATTTACATCACAAATGGCATATCCAGAAATATATACAACAAAGTGAAGGTATTTAATCTAACAGTTTTATATAGGTTTCAGTGTATATCTATACAGTGACAACAAGTTAATCTGGATGCAAAGGATTATTTAGAAAAAAAGCAGGGTGTTGGTTATGTAGTAGTATTGGCAATATGGAGAAGAGAGAAAATTGAGTAAAGAGAAGGATATGAGAGAAGTAGGTAGATTAAGGAGGAGGGTAGTTAGAATCAGAATGGAGCGTGACAGGGACAGGACCAGGTGTTTTGTAGAAAATGTTTGAACTAGGACTTATGAGGGATATTTCTTATATTATGTGGGAGGGAGTTCCAGGAGCGGGCTACTGAGTATTTGTATAGTGATTTCCCATTATTTTTTGTGGGTTTGTATATGTCCAGAAAATGTTTGTCAGATGTACGAAGCTGATGTTGGAGGTTGTATAGTGCTACAATATTAGAAATAGAGGGGCAGGAAGTGGGGTTATAAATGATAGTGTGTGTTATATGCAGCTGAGGAAGGAGCAGTTTGGGGGAATTCAGGCCATTGCAAAGACTTTAGGGGAAAGGCAGTGGTGGGATTTATAGGGGAGATTGGAGGCAAACGTAGCTATTTTATTGTAGGTTTGCTCTAGTTTGCTGAGAAGAGATGACTGGAGGTTAGTAAGGACAGGAACAGCATACAGAAGACAGGGTAAGAGGAGAGACATGGATTGTGAGGGTTTGGAGAAGGGAGAAAAAATGTATGATTATGGTACAAGAGGCCAAGTTTTTGTTGGGTTTTCTTTATGCATTGACTGATATGTATATCGAATTTTAGTTCATCATTGATGGTGACACCAAGTAATTTAGTATTTGGTTCAGGTCTGATGATGGTATTGTTAGGGGAGGTGATGGAGAAAGATGATTTGTGTGGTGCTAGTGTTTTTGAAAGAAAAAGTAGAAGCTTAGTTTTATTAGGATTTAATATTAGTTGATTACCAGTGAGCCAGGTTTCGATGGAAGAGAATGTGTTTTGGGTTAGAGAAAGGAGATCATGGATACTGTGGGCAGTGGTAATAAGGGTGTAATCGTCAGCATAGTGTAAGAGTGTTGAGTGGTTAGTAGCTGAGTGTAAGTTGTTAGTAAAGATACTGAACAAGAGTGAACCCAAAATAGAGCCTTGGGGAACACCAGTGTGGACAGGCAGAAATGGGAGGTAACAGTTTGCCAGCGTATAGATTGTAGTCTATTAGATAAGTAACTAGTGAACCAGGCTATAGAGGGCGTAGGGAGGTGAAGGTCAGAAAGTTTAGTTAACAGTTTAGAGTGGGAGACAGTATCAAAAGCCTTAGAGAGATCAAGGAATAGACAGGAAAGAAGTAGGTTGTTATCACGGGCTTCTGCTGCTGTTTGCGTGAATAAGCGTAGAGCAGTAGATATGCTGTGATGGGGTTTAAAGCCATGCTGGGTGGGAGTTAAGAGATTATTATCAAGCAAGTGTTTAAGTAGCTGAGAATGAACGCATTTTTCTAGTATTTTGGAAAGTAGAGATAGTATAGCAATAGTACGATAGTTTGAGGGATCAGTGGAGTTACCACCTTTGTGGAGAGAGATTGTGTAAAATGATTTCCATAATTTGGGGACAACAGACAGTAATAGAATGATTAATGAGGATAGAGACTGGGTATGCAGTAGAGTTGGCAGTGATTTTAAGGAAGTGGGGAGGTAAATTGTCTACAGAGGGGGACAGGGTTTGAGTTTATTCAGCTGAGATTTGATAAAACCAGTGGGGACAGGTTGTAAGGAGAAGATGTTTGAGGCAGAAGGACTGGGAGGTAAAGTCAGAGAGGAGACATTGGGGCTATGTTGAGTTAGTCTTTGGATTGTTTCTATGAAGTGATTGTTTAATAGAGTAGCAGTTTCAGAGGCAGTATTGAGAGGGAAGGGGTTGGAGATGGGAAGGGTACTAGGGTACAGGATAGTGTTAACGGTAGACCAGAATTTCTTGGGGTTGGTATGTGGGCTGCAGTGGTTGAAAGTGAAAAATGATCTTTTATCTTTAATGGTTAGTTTTTTACATCTTTCTAAGTTTTTTGTAGTGGGCACAGTTTGAGTTTACTCTGATCTTTCTAGATGGGGCCATGGTGTTTAGTATGTCAAGAAATATTTTTTTTAAGTCGTTTCAGCATCATTTAGGGGGAGGTTATATAAGAAGATCCAGGTGATGTTGGACAATGTAGTGTTAAACATGTCTGGGTCGAACTGAGTCAGATTACGACATACGCTGTAGAGGTGTTCTTTGGGTGACTGTTGAGAGTATCTATGGACATAGGTAGGGGAATGGTCACTCAGAGAGTTGTGAAGTGTGCCAAGGTTATGATAGAAACAAGGGTCGGAAGTTAGGATCCAATCTATAATAGATCCAGAGGTAGAGTTTTTGTTGGTTCTGGTAGGGGAGGATATGAGCTGGTGGAAGCCATATAAATTGATGCCATGAGAAGGGGAAGAGGAGGAAAGTAAAGCCCAATCGATGTTTACATCACCAAGTATAATGACTTTGTAGGTGATGTTTTGGGAGAGCCAGGAAAGAAAGTTTTCAATAGTAGGAATATTGTCACCTGGGGGGATATAGATGGAGACAGTGGCAATTTTTTCCTGACAAAATACTTGTATGCTTAATAAACAGCATCAAATGTGCTCTTGCCAAGCTTTTCCTTAAATTGTTTTTCCAGAGTTTAGCTTTGTTCCTGAATCCTGGCACACTGCTATGATCATACCTCTCCACAGGGTTTAACACAGACCATGGAAATCATATACCAATCTGCCTTACAAGTCTGACTTGTAAAGCTAGTGAGTATATCACAACTGATCTCATTAAAGGTCATATCCAGAGTATAATTGAGCTTGTTAAGATCATGACTGTTATATATTGTTAATTCTGAGAGGGTTGTGCAAGTTGTCAGCAGTGGCTATGCTGTTCATATACTTTATCTTGATCTGGCTTAAGCATTCAATACCATACCTTATGCTGGAATTGTAAGGAAACGTTCTGCATTAAACATAGATCCTTATGTGGTAAGATGGCTAGCCATTTGGCTGAAAGACTGAACCCACATAGTTCATTTAGCAGGTGCCTTTTCAAAAAGTACTAAGATAATAGTGGAGACACCCAAGGGTCTGTGTCAAAGGAAAAATCAAACATCAATGCAGCCAAGGTTCAGTTAAGGTTCCTTTATTCTTGTACAAGGAGACAAAAATGCAGTTCAGAAGTTTGTCTGACATTATACAGGAAATACTTCATTATTATACTGTTTTGTAAGCCATTGCCCTCTAAGCTGATGTAATAAAATACAACTCTTAGCATTGTTCTAAGACAGGTGTTTACTAAGTTTTTCTGCTGATATAGCAAGTGTAAACTTCCCATGTGAAAATTTCCTAAGATATCAACGGGGCCTCGCTAACTGCCGGTCTGTAACAATTCACTCATATTTCAGTGTTGCAATTAGTGATTCTTTCCTGCTTTGAGCATAAAGCATATTCTGATTTCAGCCTATAATCTTATCTACAGCTGCAGTATGAACAAGGTTATTTGCTTAAGTCTAGTAACATTTCAGAATACTGTATTGTTCCTTTTCCTAACGTTAGCAAAATCATCTGTTTCTCAGTGTATGAACAAGGTCATTCACTGAGCTGACAAGAAGCAAAGTCAGAAAGTACATGCAATTATTTTCAAGCCTGTAGCAGAATAAATGTGTTAACCCTTTTAGGCTTCTAATGCAGCAAGCATAATGCTAATACATATATGAATACTTTTTACTATATATGTGAATACATATTTCTCTCACATTTCCCCCCTATTAACACTTTTATTCTCTTCAAAAGCATAAACAGTTAATTTCTTCCCCCAACCTCTTCCACGTGGGATTTGCGGTTAGGTAAGTCATATAGTTTAAACTTCTGAAAGCATTTCATTTTCCAGCAATTTATCAACTTCAGTGTTTTGATACAAGGTTTCAGATACTGACATGTCTATCAATTCTTTAATCAGTTTTTTCATGCAGGGTAAGCCACAACGCGCACACACTCCCAACAGGAGTATTCCCACACAGACAGCTATTAATATGTTCATTATGAAGGTACCCCACCCCCCAAACAGATTCTGGAAAAAGTCCGTCAGTGGGTTGGGGCCTGGTTTGGTCATAGTTGACACTTGCTGTATCACCTCAAGGTGGTCGTTAATCTTGTGCTGGTAACATTCTTTTTTGATTAAAGCGCACCTCCTCTCACCGCTAGGGTGAAGTCGAGAGCCATACGATTTTGGAGTACTACAGTTCTCATAGCATTCAGTTCATCAGTTATCAATTCAAGAGCAGAAAAAGTTGCATTACTCATTACTTCGAGAAGTTTGGACAGTTTTTGCAGTTCCCAAATCGATTTTGCCGCTACATATGCTGGTAATATGCCTGCCCACGATATGACAGCATCACTCAAGTCCATGTGCGTCAGCTTGGTACCCATGGTATGATGGTCCTTCCAGCCTGCCTCGATTCATCCCACTGGATTCTCAGGCTTTCTGACAGGTTTCTTGGCTGCATCTCGGGTGTTTTGAATATTTCCCTGAGGCAAAACTGCAGTGTGTCGCATGGCCGGAACCAGGTACCCCAAAAAACAACTGCCGGACCAATTCTCAGGTAACCATTTATATGTTTTCTTATTACACACAAAATAACAATCCTCTACCTTAGTAGTTACTTTACTGAGATATGGCTGCCCTGCATGAAACATTTTCCTATCTATTATAGACAGTTGCTTAAAAAGAATAGGATTATGATGTATATCCCTAACAGTCTTTTGCATGGACTCAAGAAATTAGTCATAATTTGAATTACAAACTGTACCCATTTTGTTTGCTTTGGTATAACATTTATAATGTACAGTCTCATAAACCAAGTTTTCCCAGGTCTCATTGACCCCTAGGGGGACCGCAGTCATTAATAACCCCCTGTATGCTGTTGGTATGGCTGTACGACTCCAGCAATTTGAAACATTAAAAGTCTCAGCATACACACGTGTAATCGCCTGATAAAGTTCGGGTGCCAGTCTATGGGTGGCTCATCACGTTTATTCAGTTCAGCTGATGTGGCCGAAAAATGGATAGGCCACAGCAAAAAGATTATTGTCATCAGTACAATCAACAGGATAACCATGCAACACTTCTGGGGTTGTTCTGCATTGTTTGCTCTAGATTTTGTCATGTTTAGTCTTTTTGTGGAACAGCAAGATTTTTATCTAGCTCAAAATTTTTGCAAAGTTTACAGTGTATCAAATGGATCCAAGAGGATTTTTCATCAATCTTGACTGCCGTGGGTGTCGACAAGAGGACCTGGTATGGTCCCTCCCACTTTGGCGAACTCCAATGTTTACGTTTTGTAGTCTTTACCCAGATTCAGTTTTCTGGGACTACTGTCACTTCCAACGGTTGATTCGACTCGTTACCTGAAACAGAAAACTGCAAAAAGATGTTTTAGTATAATTTTTAAATCCATATGTAGTGAATACCTGGTTGACTAACTGTACCATCCCCCCTGTTGAGACATGGCATTGCCCATGGCTCAACAAAGCTGCATATTTAAATAAATTAGATGGCAATATTGGTTTTCCCTCTTTGGAGATGTACAGTCCTTCCTTGAGGAGTGCTCCTCGCCTTTCCCACTTTTGTTTCTCAGCTCTTGTAGTAAGTGTCTGCATTGTTTTTAACATTTCTAAGTTTAAAATCTCAGAAAGTTGTAATTCCTCGTTCTAAAGAAATGCTTCTGAGGCTGCTTGCTTTGCAGCTGTGTCAGCTCTAGCATTACCTTTTGAAATCCTATCTTGTTGCTTGGTATGAGCTATGCCTTTACAAATAGCTACTTTTTGAGGTAACTGAATTGATTTTAACAAATCTAAAATAAACTGTGCATGATTAATCGGTTTACCAGTAGATAATACTACTGAGGCCGAAGCCTGCACTGCCATTGTGGCAGCAACTACTGCTTGTACACAGTGGGGCAAAGACCGCGCCACTGGGTCCAGTTGCGATGAATAGTAAGCAATGGGCGTTGCTTGTCCCCATGCTGTTATGTCAACACTGACGTCATATAACCTTGCTTACAATCTACAGTTTGGAAAAACGTTTATGATAGTTTGGTAATCCTAAGACTAATGAGGATGCTATCAATTGTTTCAGTTTACAGAAAACTAATTCTGCTTCTGGTGTCCATTATATCAAATTTTGTGCAGCCATAGGCTTCTGAAAGATCAGGTTGTTCAACAGTGCAGATTCCAAAGCATAATTTGGGATCCAGCTCCGACAAAAATTAGTCGTACCAAGAAAGGACATCATTTCCTTCTTGGTTGTGGGTTTTAGTGCTTGTAAGATTGCTATTTTCCTGTCTTTATCTAATGTCCTACCCTTTTTGGATATTACATATCCAAGGTATTTAACTTGTTTTTTCCAAAGCTGCAATTTGTTTTTGCTTACTTTGTGTCCTTTAACGGCTAAGAATTTCAATAATGTTATAGTGTCTTCCTTACAATCTTGCTGGGTAGGGGCTGCCAGCAGGATATTATCAACATAAAGTAAAATCTGACCACCTTTTGGGTAAACCCCGCCAAGTTACTTGCCATCTCTTGTGAGAATATCGTTGGACTTTCATAATATCCCTGTGGTAGTCGCATATATGTATACCGCTTCCCCTGAAATGTAAATGCAAACCAATACTGGCTGTCAGGGTGTATTGGTATTGCAAATAATGCATTGCTAATATCTACCACAGGAAAATATTTGTGTTGAGGCTTCAAATCATTTAATAGGGTATTTGGATCTGGCACTGTAGGTGCCCTTGATATTACTGCGTCATTTACAGCTTACAAATCCTGGACCATACGCCATTCTCCGTTTGCTTTCTTAACTGGAAATAAGGGTGTGTTACATGGTGAATCGGGAGATTCCACCAGTAATCCTTCCTTAAGTAAAGCTGCTATGATAGGTTTAATACATGCTTCTGCATCTTTTCTTAAGGGGTACTGCCTTTTCTGTGGTCTAAAGGCTGATTTTGGCGTGATGGTAACTGGTCCTGCTGTACGAATAAGTCCTACATCTGATTTCCCTATTGACCAGAGGGTCTCTGGTATGTCTAATAAAGCTTTTTCTTCCTCTTCTAGTAAGAGTGTTTCTCAGCTGCCCTCACTTGACTGCAAGTGTACAGCTGGGTGTGTCTGTGCTCCAATTTAATTTCTGTCTATGTACTCCTTGTTCTGACAGTTCTAATTCTGTCTGCTTTTCCCATTTTGTGACTTTTTCTCCTAGGTCTGCCCATTTCACATCTTTGTCTTTAGTTAAACTAACATGTGGTAATCGATTTGATATATAAAGTGCAAAGCACTCCTGGGGCAATGAACAGCTAACTACACTGTTCCCTTTCATGTCCCAGTACAGATTACGCAATACTAATCTGTTTGCATGGTTTTTAAACAATTTTTGCTCATATTCTTTGTCAGGTCCTGGTGTATTACAATAATACAAAGTACATTGTAACAGGTGTTGTACATCAATGCAAAGGGAGGGGAACTTACTGATAGCCACATTCACTAACTCTTCATTTATTGCTCCAGGACTGGTCGTAACCAAGTCCTGGCTATACCAATAAAATGCTTTACCCTCCGATTGCACTGCAAAAGTGTTCATTTGTCGTTGTGCTTCCATACCCTGCATGGTTGGAACTACTGCTATGCCAAATAGTTGCATAAGATCTCTGCCCATAAGGTTCACTGGGCATTTTGCAGAAACAACAATTTTGCTTTTCTGGGTTAATCCTGAAACAGGATCTGTTATTGCAATATTATGGGAGAGAGACTTCTGATACAGCTGTCCATTAGCTGCTTTCACCAAAATGTAATCATGTGACTCTGACTTCTCTGGTAGTTTGGAGGGGTGTACCAGGGTTCATGATGCTCCTGAATTGCACAGAAACTTGACTTCCCTCCCCTCTACCAGGAGTGTAACTTCTGGTTTCGTGTCTGCCAAATAGAGCTCCAAGCTCAACAAGGCTAAGTCTAATATTTCATTTTCTTTACTATCGGTAGCTTCCCGCACTTCCTCTATTTCTCCTATGACATTCTCTGCTCTCTCTATCACATTCTCATTTGTCCTTTCTCCGGTATTCCCATCTAGTGATTCTTGACTACCATATAGTCAGTCCTCACCTTCTTCATTCTTATCCTTCATTGCTGCCTTCTTATTTTTCTTGCAATCCTTTGCCATATGTCCCTTTTTACTGCATTTAAAACATTCACCCCTTTTCTTTCTCGCTTCAAAGTCCTCTGATTGCTGATCAGATTGTTTATTTCCCTGGGCATTCTTCTTGCCCTTCTTTCCGGACTGTACTAAATAAACTTCTCCGTCATCTAAAGCGAATACTTGGGCTTTCTTTTTCTTTTTGTTATTAAAATGCCTTTTGGCATGCCTAGCATATTCAAGCAGTGACTGTAATCTGCTTGTACGATGGTCTATCATATGCTTCGTAATAAAACTACTTATGGGTGCAATACTGCCTTTTAAAAATGCATTCTTTAACTGCTGCTCATATGGGGAATCTTGTGTCTGGTCTTCAGGAGCCTGCATTCCACAATGGCTATTAAAACATTCTATTAATCTGGCATAATACCTATCAACAGTTTCACCTTCTTGTTGGATGCATTGATTAATGCAAGTCCAGTCTGCCCTAGGTTTCCATTTTTCAGAAATTCGGTCTGTTAGACCCTTCACTCTGTTGTCTAACTCTGCGCTGTTATGTGTGAGGGGCTTAAGCGCAGCGTCACGGGGATTCCAGTTGCCACTGATCATGTGCCAATCTGGATCTACTATTTGTCTGACAACTTTTTCTGAGGATTTTTCTAGTTTACCATCAAATTCATATTTATTAACCCATTTCGTGTAGTATTTAATGTTATCGGCACGTCGTGACCGCATGCATTCTGCGTCTTCCGTTAACAGCGGATTTTGGGGTTGTTTTGTACATTTATTACCCATTTTGACCTAACCTTATGAATGTTACTTAACCCTTCCTGTTTTTTAACGTGGTACCATGAACATTTTATAGTCCCTTCAGACTACCTGCCTACTTATTCTGCTTCCCTGATCTATGACAAGATAGCATTTTTTCTGTGCCTGGATTTACATAAAAAATCCTGACTGAACAAATACAATCAAGTCCCTGATCTAAAACAGAAAAAAGTTCCTGATCTATGACAAGATAGCAATTTTTCTGTCCCTGGATTTACATAAAAAATCCTGACTGAACAAATACAATCAAGTCCCTGATCTAAAACAGAAAAAAGTTCCTGATCTATGACAAGATAGCAATTTTTCTGTCCCTGGATTTACATAAAAAGTCCTGACTGAACAAATACAATCAAGTCCCGGATCTAAAACAGAAAAAAGTAGAATCCCCTTACCTGAACCTCAGCAATTGATCATCCTGGTCCGATTGAAACCTGCTCATCAGCCGCAGATCAGAAAGTGGCCAGCCTCTGTTTATACGACAATTCAGTCGGAGGTCTTTTCAAATAAGAAGAACCATTTCGGTAACTTCTTCCGTACAGATTTCAGCCACCAGGCCTGTCTGATCCAGGTCAACCAAGAGGGCTTCCGGTCAAAGAAGGACCAACTTGTCAAAGGAAAAATCAAACATCAATGCAGCCAAGGTTCAGTTAAGGTTCCTTTATTCTTGTACAAGGAGACAAAAATGCAGTTCAGAAGTTTGTCTGACATTATACAGGAAATACTTCATTATTATACTGTTTTGTAAGCCATTGCCCTCTAAGCTGACGTAATAAAATACAACTCTTAGCATTGTTCTAAGACAGGTGTTTACTAAGTTTTTCTGCTGATATAGCAAGTATAAACTTCCCATGTGAAAATTTCCTAAGATATCAACGGGGCCTCGCTAACTGCCGGTTTGTAACAATTCACTCATATTTCAGTGTTGCAATTAGTGATTCTTTCCTGCTTTGAGCATAAAGCATATTCTGATTTCAGCCTATAATCTTATCTACAGCTGCAGTATGAACAAGGTTATTTGCTTAAGTCTAGTAACATTTCAGAATGCTGTATTGTTCCTTTTCCTAACGTTAGCAAAATCATCTGTTTCTCAGTGCATGAACAAGGTCATTCACTGAGCTGACAAGAAGCAAAGTCAGAAAGTACATGCAATTATTTTCAAGCCTGTAGCAGAATAAATGTGTTAACCCTTTTAGGCTTCTAATGCAGCAAGCATAATGCTAATACATATATGAATACATGTTTACTATATATGTGAATACATATTTCTCTCACAGTCTGCATTTGGTATGCTCTTGTTTGGCAACTACTTCTTTAATTGTAAATTTGATAATCAAGCCATCTGATTAACCAGATTTGGAGATGACTGCAACCTGGGTGTAATTGTCAAACCCCTCCTCAGATGCTGGTACCCTTCAGAAAGAGTTCATCCCTGTTATTACCTGATATACAGAGAATGAGCTTCGTTGAATGTTAAAACATTGTAGTATTGTTTCCTTTGGAAAACAGCAGTTACCCACAATATGCAGTGTAAACAACACTCCTTTATGAAATGAAAAGACAGGGACCTGGACGGTTGGTTTAATAGTTCCTTCTCCATTAATCATCACAAAGCAACTGTAGTCAGGAAGTCCTTCTACTTAGCACAATTAATTGCCAAAGTTATTTCATCTAGATCCAAAGATGTGAACATTCCCCTGTATTTAGCATTGATCAGACCTGTTATAAAGTACAGCTCTCCATTTCAGATGTATGTTACTCGACATATCAACAAACTCAAAAAGCCTCATAGGTTCCTAACCAAACAAAATCTCTGGTATTAAGAACCTTTGTCACCAGGGGCAACAGGAAGCCCTGTCCATGTACTCTTTATGTGGTATAGACTCCTGGTGGTTGATACGTGTCTTACTTACCCTGCCGTTAGAGATCCAGTGGTCCTTGACCTCTTGTTTCTCAGTAAATCAAGAAGCAGTGAAGCTGAGACTAGAATTAGAGACCCAAACCTTCATCAGCACATAAACAGAACACAGTGGAGAGAGAAGGATGTTCATAACACAGCAGCTTCTCTAGAATAAACATTGTCAAGTTAAGCAAAGTGATTCATTATTTTAGCGATTCAGTATTTCCTTCAAGCGAATCTTGGATGATTACTGTAAAATTTGCCCTGGGACAAACTGGCCTTTTCCTTCTTGGGAAAAGAGGTAACGCCTTAGGATTGGATTTCTTTTTCTTATATCCACACCTTTTCACAGTTCACAGTTATCTAGTACTCCATGAATTGAGGTGCATGGGCTCACCCCCCCCCCCACACACACACATACATGCACATGTCTCTGGCATGCTAGAATGATCATCATGTACTGGGCAAGGAGGTCACATCCAGCCCTTGCACTTCACATGTCAGACTTTGATCTTATTATTAGTCATAGAAGAGTTTCTGTATCTAGTAACAAAAATTTCAGAACCTCATTAGTACTTCTGTAGTCAGAAGTTCACTAGTCAGGGCTTATGTCAGCATTGTATACATTTATGGGGAAGGAACATGACATGAGGCTTTGCTACAGGTACCACTGCTTCATTTCAATCACTTAAGGGACAGAGAGACAAGTCTGAAGTTGCAACAACTCATAGAAGATGATGGATTCTAAAATTGCTAAGCACAAGGACCAGCACAAAGTTTCATCATATTGTTAAAACTCAGTGCCATAGTGATGACTGAAAGTAAGGGAGCTGGATGGCAGAAATTAGTATAAAGCCTCTTCTTGCTAAGTCTGCTTATGAGGTGACTGTGCCAGTTTTGCACACTTGTAGGAAGTGGTCAACCCAGACTGCCAGAACCAACTCCAGCATTCAGGCATGTGAAACATTTTCAGTCCTGGTCAATAAGTGAGGAACAAATACTTTCAGTCCCCCAGCAAAAAGTTTTGTGGAGGAAAACTGAATCAGGGCTGTATTTCCCCTTGCTTCTGCTTTGTGTTGTGTTTTGGGAAACAGACACAAGTCCTTTAATTTCATGTAGGATCTACAAGAAAATACAGAGCACTGGTTATTTTGTGAGCTGTTCTACATCTGGTGGGACTCTGTCTCTTCCATGG
The DNA here is from genome assembly GCF_019279795.1 of Protopterus annectens. Taxonomy (NCBI): domain Eukaryota; kingdom Metazoa; phylum Chordata; order Ceratodontiformes; family Protopteridae; genus Protopterus; species Protopterus annectens. The sequence goes on along the minus strand of NC_056735.1, from coordinate 805,622,776 downwards.
GCATTGTCTGATACCTGATGCTTATCTGCTAATTTGAGTATCATCTCATGCTTTAGGTGAGCCTAGACTGTCTGCTGCTGGTGTACAGATAGGGGAGAGTTTATCTCTCTCTCTCTGTCCCCCCCCCTTTTTTTTTTACTTCTAATAGTATAAAAACAAGGGGGCTCTTGTATTTAAAGACTTCAGTGATAATGAGCGCACCCCTCCCTGCCTGATTACCTGTGTTTTACAGAGCCTGTTCTACTTACAGAGTCCACAGTGGGCTGGTCTGTTGCTCTTTAACCTCCCTCAGGGAAAGCCTAAATTGAAAAATGGTCAGAAAGGATGAAGAGGGCATCTTTCTAAATGGATGCCCTTTTAAAGCCGGGAAATGATAAGTTCAGCTCCCTACCAGAGAAGGCAGCTCCCACTGCACGCCCGTATTTACAGTGGGGTTCCATTCAAATGCTTGAGCTCTCAAGAGTTCAAGCACTTGAATTATTGGCTGCAGAGTTCAAAAATGAACTTTTCAAATGTTGCTGCTGTGTAGGTGTGCAAGATTACAGTACAGTGGGGAATGCGTTATTTGCCCTTTTCCCTCTCTAGTGTGAACTCAGAGTTAGCATATATGATCAGCAAGGGTGTGTGGGGTGCCAGGGGGGCCCCTTGCAAAAATATTTTTTGATTTTCTTTGAATCGGTGTGATTCAAAGTTTTGTGTATTTAAATCTTTGTTATTTGAACAGTTTTAGTCTATGTCTTAGCATTTGAATTTTGTATAGTTTGAACATTTGACATTGATTAGTAGAGTGACATTTTGACTAAACCTCCCAGCGTAAATTCCTGTGTTATCTTTTTAGTTCAGTATAGGTTGCATCACAGTCAAAGGCCTTGAACAGGGTGGGAAATAATATGTTTTCCTATGCAATTTCAGGCCTGAGGGTCTATGCTTACCTCTCTCACTTGTCCCACATTTAGCCTTCCTTTGTGAACCATTCCCCATTGGCTTCCATCATTGGTATTTACATAACCCCTCTGTGAGGCAGCAACGTGAGAAGTTTGCCAGCAACAGAGGGTGTGGAGTAGGCTGCCCTGTGTTAAAGATGGTATCAGTCAGTACATTCTGTATGCTGCCTTCTGTAATAATGCCATCTCTGAGCAGACCTCCCAGGACTTGATGACGGATCTTCAAAAGTGGAAGTAGACATTCTTCATTAAAGACAGTTTCTGTAATGCCACCCTGCTGTGTTGTCTTTTTCCATTTTCTAAGACAGTCCTGGTCTCCAAAAGGAATGCCTCCTGTGCAATAAGGAGGGCACTCAAGTCCAAGCTGTTTTGGCTTCTTCTGACTCTGCTGTCTAAAAATCCGAAAAGAATGATTCATCTAGCACAGCAGTCACATTCCTGATTGTCATACAGGGCCACTAATTGGAGACTGGCTTTCATGTTTACCTCAGGTTGATGAATTATCATGGTTCTGACCAGTTAAATCTAGTGATAGTCAAAAGTGGTCTCATCTTAAAACTATTGAATCCACTTCCTCAAAGAGTTCTGCTGAAGGATCAGGTAATCTTTCTGCACAGGGAGTGTGAGCATGTCAGTTCTGTTCATGTATGTACCCTGCCATGGACCTGATTGATGGATGTAGGAAGGACTCGGTTTTCAATTTTCCTTCCAGAGCCTTTAGGATTAGGAACTCCAATTGGTTTATGTGAATCAGTCTCATCCTGAGGTGTCATTTCCTCCCTGAACAGATGGGAAGCCTAAGTGAATCCACCTGTACTGTTGGCAGTGTGCCTTTCATTAGGGTCCAGAGGGGGGCCTGCTGATAAAAAAGGCTCACATTTAGGTTGTAAGTAATAGTCAGCCACCGTAGAGGTTCTAGACAAAGGCCTGAAAGTACAAATGTCTGTAGGGGCATAATGGCATTTCAGACACTGACTTCATAGTTCATTATTACACTTGCTGTACATCCCTACCTCCCTGTGCAGGTAGAGCTGTGAGGAATTTGGATGTCATTATAGACGAAAAAGAGAAGGGCCTTCTCCATCTTTAGCAGTGACCATATATGAAACTCTGCTCCATTGAAGACAGTCTTCTAAACTGGAAACACTGAGGACTTCATTTGATGAAGAGCCAGGGCCTGTAACAGTAAGGGCACTTAAACCAAGGATGCTACAAGGGAGTCCATACTGGCAGGTCCCCAAGGAACCAATCATCTAGGAAGGGGATACACAAAAGGTGCATTTGCCTGTTTTGTTGATTTACAGTCTTTCATGTTCTCCTCCACATCTCCCCACTGTTTAGTCTTCTTCTCTGTAATCTTATATCGGCATTGTGGTGACTTGTTTCCTCTTTTTTTATTCTACTGTTGAACCACACTGCTTTTCATTTGTGATGCTTTCTTCACTATCTTCTTTTATTCTTCTGATCTAGACTTGGATGGTGTTGTATCAAGCTTTGTATCTTTTTTACTGTTCTTGTTCTCTTTCTTGGTCTTTTTTTATGTTTTGTAACTGGGAGTTTTAAATGGGCAAAGCCCATGCCCATTCAAAGTGGAGACCTACACAGAAAAAACATCTGATATACAGTGTTTAGTAGCAGGAACTCAACAGTAACAATAGAAGTTTTCATGAATACAAAACTGAACATACCCATAATATTCAGGGAGTACTTTGACAGTGAAGATAGTATGCAGTAGTAAATAAATATGCAGTAAGATATTATTATTATACAACAGCCCCCCATTAATATTTCAAAATGTGCATGCTGATTGGTCAGTGTGCACATTGTAAATCAGAGTTATAGTAATGGAAAAAGGTCCGGTCGCCTGGACTTTTTCCATTAGTGCAACTCTTTTTTTACAGCTGTCTCACTATGTTAAACTAGTTTAACATAGCGAGACAGCTTTAAAAAAAGTAATGGAGATCTTCCTATCTCCGTTGCTTTTTTTAAAGCTGTCTCTCTATGTTAAACCAATTTAACATAGCGAGACAGTTTGTAAAAAGCAACGGAGATCTTGCTTTCTCCGTTGCTTTTGCCCACAGCTCTGATGTACTGCGTAAGCATACGCATATGCAGTACATCAGAACTGCCGCAGAATACCAGACAGCTGCGGAAGGGCAGCAAGGAGGCATTATATAATGCCATTATTTAAGAAAAGTAGTTATTTTTTTCTTAAATAATGTCATTGTATAATAGCAATAATCCACTCCTGGGTGTGGGTAATGCTGGATTTGTCTTTGTTTGACCACTTGGGCTTCACCCTCGTGACCAAACCACACCAGCCGTGGATAAATCTTGCATTACCCACACCCAGGCATGGGTTATTGCTATAATAACACACAAGGGCTGTATTTAGGTTTGTGCATGTATTACCATACAACTGGGGCATTGTAAGGCATGATCTTGAAAAGTGAGACCTGCCTTTGGGTCTCCAAAAGTTTAGTTGCATCCATATAGTAAACACTCTCAGGTACCTTATTGTTCTTTATACATCAGAATTTAAATGAACTAGCGTGAGTAACTGAATAATTTATGTGATATCATATTTAGGTATTAAAAATTGCCCTAACGTTATATATTCTTTTCAGAAGGTTCATTTCTGTCTGGAATTCAGATGTGTCTGCTGCTGTGATGTTCATCGTGTTACACTGCTGCAGTCATTACACTTGGGTTATCCTGCCATCAGGCGGTCCCGCAGTCGGCCAGAGTTCCAAAGTCTTTGTCCGGCGTCGGTTGCTGTCACTTCTTCCCTAACGTCAGTGCGCCAGAGGTATCTCATTACAGCCGAGTAATGTCTCCAGGCGTTTCTACAGTTACCGTCTACTGCGCCTCTAGGCGTCAAATATTGCCTGTTCATATTTGCATTAATAATTCTAAAACCATGCTGCATACAAGGGGTCAGAATATTTTATCTTAAAGCATACATGATGGCAAACACAATTGTTCATAGGTTCATACTAGGCTATCTGCCCTAGGGCATTTATAAGCCTACCCCAAAGTTTTGTGGCTTTCGCCACCCCTTTAGTTTGAAGGATACTATGCCCATTATTTTGCTGTGCCTCTGTCAAGCAGTGACACTGAGGTAATCCCTGGGGTATACCTGCGATCTCCCATCCATTGGTCAAGATTTCTCTTGAACAAAGCCAGCGAGGTGCTCTGCCTCACATGTACTGGGATTTTGTTCCACAGCATAGGGAGTCTCTGGGTGATGAATCTGTCCCTCCAGCACGTCCTATTTATAACCGTGTTAAGGTTTAAGTCTCTTGCTCTTGTAGTTCTGATGGATTTAGATTTTTTGAGGTGAAGCATGTTCATTAATTCCGGGTTGGACATGGCCTTGTATGTCAGGCACAGGTCACCTCTGAGCAGACGGTAAGCGACTGAATAGAGCTGGAGTTCCTTCAGTCGGGCAGCATAAGACATATTTTTGAGACCCTTTATCCTTTTGTTTTGAGACCCTTTATCCTTTTGTATTGTATTGATATATGACCTCCGTCAATTAGTATTTGTTATAATTGTAAGGTGATGACTTCATTTTTTAAATGCTGAAGCCACACCCACTTGGAGTTAAAGGTACACACTCAAAAGAGCTCTACTGGAGGGAATGAGGTATATAAGATGCATCCGACACCATTTTCTTCAGTCTTTCTTGCCGCACGGTGCCTGAAGCGGAAGCAGTTCACAAGTGCCGGTCGGCCGACTCCTGAGATTTTCGAAGTCGAATTTCAGATCCGAAGTCTTCAATAAAGCTAAGTACCCCGTTGAAACTTTTTCTTGCCTCAGACCAATGTCAGAAAAAGTTAATAATTGTATTTCTTGTGGGAAGCAAATACCTCATAAGGACTTCCACTCTTACTGTATTCCATGCCTAGGCCCTGATCACGACGTCACTAGTTGTCGATTTTATGCTAGATTTAACAAACGCACTATAAAAAGACATTTTGATTTTGCTTTACACTACTTTGGCCGAAGGTTCAATTATACTATGCCGTCGGATCAACCGACGACCGCATTATCGAAAAAACGCAAGGACAAGGATAAAGACAGGCATCCGAGGTCCAAAACCAACGACGAAACCTCTTGTAGGCCAGTTGCCGGTTCGCCGGTTCTCAGTGAGGTGCTTTCGCAGCCCCTGACACCCGCTACCTCAGAGCCACAGGCCGCCTCCGACTCCCACGTGGAGACAACTAGGCCTCTCGAAACTCAAGGTATTGGGCCTACGGAAAGTAATCCCTCAGATGGGTCCGGAGCCACTGAACAGGCATCGGCTTCTGAGGGTGTTTTCAGACCTTCACAGCTTACCATTAAAACAACAGCTAAGACAAAAGTACCATTAAAATTTTTATCATGGAAAACAGCTCTGCTCCTGGCAGTAATTTCAGCACGAAGAGTTTCAGAGCTACAGGCATTAATGGCAGTGGAACCTTTTATAATTTTTCATCAGGACAGGGTTTCTTTAAGGACAAACACTACCTTTATACCAAAGGTGGTATCTAGTGTGGCTCTTAACCAAACCATCCATTTGCCAACTTTTTATCCAAACCCTCAGAATAAAGGGGAGAAACTTCTGCATTCTTTGGACATACACAGGGAGCTACGCTTCTACTTGGACAAAACAAAAGCTTTCAGGAAAACTGAACAACTGTTTGTAGCATATGCTGCAGGATCACAGGGCAAGGCTATCTCAAAGCAGACTATATCCAAATGGATAGGACACTGTATTCGTTACTGCTACACACAGCATGGAAAATCAGTCCCAAATAACATTAGGCCACATTCCACAAGGGCAACAGACACTTCAACAGCCTTTCTCAGAGAAGTACCTACCAAGGAAATTTTGAAGGCTGCAACTTGGAGTTCAGTGCACACCTTTACCAAGCATTACCACCTGCCTCTTTACTCTAAATCTAGAGCAGGATTTGCCACTGCAGTTCTGCAGGGCCTCATAGCCAATCCTAACTCTTTATAGACCAGCCACCCAACCTTAGCTTTGGGATTCTACCCAAGTGTAATGACTGCAGCAGTGTAACACGATGAACATAGTACAGTTTTGTACCTACCATAAATGTAGATGTTCGAGTGTTCACACTGCTGCAGTCAAGGTTACCCTCCCTCCATCACCTCTGAACTAGCTGGACTTATCTATACCTTTCTATCCTGTACAACCTTTGTGGTGTATTTGCTTGTAACTGAAGGTATTACTTTTATTTTATATATATATTTTTTATTAGCAATATGTATTGCCTACCTACTTGGGGGCACCTGACATCTGGGGCAAGAAATGGTGTCGGATGCATCTTATATACCCCTGGCGCACTGACATCAGGGAAGAAGCGACAACAACCGATGCTGGACCAAGACTTTGGAACTCTGGCCGACTGCGGGACCGCCTGACGGCAGGATAACCCAAGTGTAATGACTACAGCAGTGTGAACACTCGAACATCTACATTTATGGTAGGTACAAAACTGTACTTTCATGATGGTGTCCAAAGAAAAAAGTATTTTCTAATTTCAAAATATGCATCTAAACACATGTTAAAACTAAAGATGTGAGGTCTTTATTCCTGAAATTAAATGTATTTAGGCAGTTTTGATAGTTATAAATATTGTTGTACATAATGTTAATAGATATTGCAGTAGTCTAAGCTATATGGTTATATCCTGCCAGGAATACAAAACGCTATGACATCCAGACAGCTTCCAGAATTTTAGGGCACCTTCCATTCACCTTAACTGCTGTATAGCTTGAGGTGAGCAGTATAAAGTCAGTGGTTAGGGTACCAGACCTTCAGAATGTTCTTGCTGTTAACATGTGCTCTTCCCAGAAGGCTTCAAGTTAACAACAGTCAATTAGTGCTTTTACAAGGCGAGACAGAGAGGTACTGTGTTCGAGAGTACCTTCAGTTTTCATAAAGAAAGGTCTGCCTTTTCCTATGAAAAATTATTTTTTAAAGTAAGTACAGGTTCTTTATTTTTAGAGGTTGTCACTAAAGATTTTATCTGAAAATATGTATTTTTAATTAAGGTGTCATACTAGGAAATCCCTTTCAAAATGTCATCTCAGAAACTATAGCAAGGCTTAGAATTTGAGGTTTGGGGAGTTGTTAGTAATACTTTTATGTTAAAACTTAAAAATTTCTAGTCAACTTCTACTAGGCTCCACTACTGTCTTGCCAGGCTCTGTGGTTCTTCTCTCCCCAGTTGGCAAAAATGAGAAAATTTTATGGGGATCTGTGGTATTGAAGCTAGCTTCAATCTCCTGTGGCTATGTCAGGTATGTCTAACCACTAATCAGTCTCCCTTGGTCACTCTGATGCAGTTATTTGAGATACTGCTAAGGACTGTGAGATAGGCACATTCTCTGTGGCTGTGAGGTTGTCCACTTTGGGAGGATGACACTTTGGTTCAACAATATCCATATTTATGGAGACATGGTTTAGCGATATTCATATTTATGGGGACATGATAAAATTAAATATTTAGAAGTTTGTATTAAAATGATTCTGGTGTGGCAGCTAAGGATATATGGGAAGAGGCCAAACTAAAGATAATACAAAAACTGAGAAAATGGAAGCTTTGTTATATGGATATGGATAGTAAGATATAAGCAGGTAAAATATTTTTAGTCCCTTTAGTCTTATACACAGGTCAGACATATTTTTCTCAGCCAGAGGAGAAGTTGTGGGTAGCAGTTAGTAAAGAGCTGAAAGTCATTATCTGGGAGGGGAAGATTGCAAGAGTCATTTGGGATAAACTGATTTTTCCCGTAGAACAGTACGGATTGGGATTACTGAATTTGAAGGCATATTTCAGAGCTGCACAGTTAAGGCTCATATACATAGCACAAGCAGAAAACTAATTCAAAGTGGAAAGGGATGATGATGAAATTGGGGGGGGTCACAAGAAACAGAGACTGGGATTTTGGATACAGGCCTTTAAGGAGAATAACAATAATCATACAGAATATTATATCCATAAAGTAGCAGAAAGTATCCTAGCAACTAAGCCAACAGGGGAATGGAAAAAGGAGAGTCCGCCTATAAGGATGATTGCAATTAGGGAAATAGACAATAGGCAAGACTGGGCTGGAATTTATTGGAGAAAACTGGCAAAAGAACCAAGGTATTGGGAGCAAATAACTAGAGAGGGAAAGATGATAGAATGGGAAGACACCAAGAATGTATTTGGACTGCAGGTTAAAGATTGCCTTTACTATCAAGGATTGATATCAGAGTATACGTGAAGAGAAAGAAATAGAGGGGTCCTAAAAGAAAGACCAACACTGATAAGAGTTTTTAGTAGAATCTAGAACAGAAGGCGCCATTAAAAAAGGAATAATTAGTAGAGCATATAAAATATTGAATGATAACTATAAGAATTAATCAGAGGAGGCTAGAAAGGATTGGGAAGACAGCTTGGATAAGCAATTCATTTAGAAACAATGGGAGGATATATGTATGTTTCCCAAATATGCAGCAAAATTTAGAAGATTTACGATGTTTGCTTGGAAAGGTTTACATAGATATTTTTATACCCCAAGTAGACTGCAGAGAATTTTTCCTCAGGTAGACAGCAAATGTTGGAGGTGTGACAGGGAAGAAAGAGGTAATTGGAAACATATTTCTGGGAGTGTGGTGAGTTGGTAGACTTTAAGGATTCCCTGTGGGATGCACTTTCGGAGATGCTGGGTGGGCAGAGTGGTGTGACAAGGGAGATGATTTTCCTGAGCTGTGATAAAGAATTGGAACTGACATTGTAAGGCTTTGCTGCATCTAATTATGGTGGCTGCCAAAAAAGCAGTTACTAGAAAATGGAAATTAAAATCTAAAGCAACTGTACTAGAAGTAGGGAATATAATAACAGAGATAAAACAACTGGAATTGAAATCTTTAGAAAAGGGTAGGAGCAAACTGCATAGGAAAAATTGGAATTGTGGGAACATTACATACAGGGGAGAAATGAGGTTTAAAAGAAGCCAAGAGTTGAATGAGCTATGTAATGTTTGAAAATGATTGGGTGGATTATAAGTGATATATAATGTTTGCAACTAGGAGTGTGTCAGTATGGTTTGTGATGTAAAACACTTGCAACTAGGAATATGTTGGTGTGGTTTGTTTTCATTTATATAAATGTATGATTGCCTATGTCATAAGTAATGGTGTAATAAAGATGTTTCTTGTTTAAAAAAAGGGCAGGTATTGAATAATTTACATAAATACTCTACCATAAAGCCACCCTGAGGAGCTGCTGTGGGGAGGGATTGTCCTTCATGTTGGTCTCTTTCTGGAGGATCTCATAGGAAAAGAAAACAAAGTCAGGCATTTTTTTTCTCCAGTTTCACAGGGAATAGACTGGGAGAATTGGCAAAATTTTGCTAAAAGTGTATTTCAAGCCTTTCAGTCTTTAAATTTTGGTATTTTCCTGTACTTTCAGGTGGCTTTTCTAAATTAAATTTTAAGATTATAGAAAATATTGCAAACTTTCATTTTTTTTAATTGGGTCACATCGGCCACTGAAAAACTCATCATTAGTGTGAGGTGAACAAATGCCCTGAGTATGTGAAGCTTGCATTGCTAATCTTCCCAAAGTGCAAGTCAGTTTCCTGAATTACACAGCTGCTGTTTGGATAAAATCGCAGAAGCACTACATTCTCTTTTTAAGGTAGCAGCTGTATTGGTTAGAATCTTACAATTTTTATAGTACAGATGTCCCAGCTGATGCCCTATCTCACATTAATAGTAAATAAGACCCTGAGAATTAAAATAATATAGACTTACATATTTCAAAGGGCTGCATACCGATTCAGCCTTGAAATAACTGCAAAGGCTGTCCTAGTTCTCTGCCCAATCACTTTTACTCTAGTATAAACCACTATAAACTGCATAATGAAGGTGGCTTGGGACATTTTACATTGTGCACATGTAAATCTAATCATTATCATATAATTCTTGCAGCTTAAGTCCTATTGATTATACTATAAAAAAACTACTGTATGCTAATTTCCTAGTAGCTGATTGTTTCTCTATGATGCAAGTATACCTTGCTGGTTAGTGATGCTCTACTCTGTAAAACAATGCATACTATGCTCCTTATCCTACCCCCATACCTACCCACCCTGCAGCATTACATTTGTATGCATTTCCCCTGTCAAAGATCTACCAGTCCCCTTAAGCACCAATGAAAACTAACCCACCATCAATAGTGTAATGCCCTCTACTCATAAACCAAAGTACCCCTACTCATAAACTAATAGAAACTAAAGACATACTGCAGTTTATGTAGGGCTTGTATTCTATCTACCCCTTTCATCTGTTACTACTCTGCAGAAACTTCTCTTGGAAATATATCATAATGGATCTAAGAATCACACCATATTTTTTGTCACTTCAACATTAATACAGTTTGCCAGCCACTTAATTTTTGAACAGGACACTTTATAACCACAATCTAGAGCAAAACATTAAGCAACTAACCAGGCTTAAAAAATCAGGAAACAGCTCTGCTCTAGACCACATGCTAACAAACACTAAACACAGATGTAGTGCATAACAGTTTAAATGACCACTGCCTCATTATATCACTTTTGTCTTTAAAAACCCAAAGAAAACCTCCACAAAAATAGTTTCACTCAGAAACATAGCTCATTCTACATAAATACCAGTTAATTATCTTTTCAGGCAGTTGACTTGTCCCTCATATACTCCATCAACAAATTTAGTGAGGCACTAGCCTTCTTCCTAGATAAATTAATACTAACGCAGATACCATTTTCCCTGTAGTTAACAGAAGATTGAGAGTGAAGAATGTTCCTGGCTAATGACTTCCTTAAAAATACTGGCAACAAGCGATAAAGCGTTGAAACCATTAAAAAAATCCCCCATCAGTTACATCACCAGCAGCAGCATGTCAACCTTAGCAGCAAAACTTGGATATTAACTTATATGGCCAAAGCATCTCTCATAAGGGGTAGAAAACAATCCCTAACCTCCTTCAGAAAACATTTCTGGGGGAGGAATCAAACAGCACACTCTAAATATCACCAATTCTAACAGTGCAGCTCCCCCACACAGTACCTTTTCATGTGACTGTAAAAATATCCACTCTAAATGAGCTTATTGTAAACTTCCCACCATTAACCCCGTCAGATCTAATGCAAAATAGTCAGGAAGATCCACAGCTTTACACACTTACCGCCTATGTCCCCAACTTCTACTTCAAACAGCTGTCAGTAAAAGAAATGAAGAAACAATCAGAAGCACTAATCAGGAACTGAAGAGCCAAATTCTCTAAACTGCATCCAGGCTTCCTCAGAATGGCTGCTATCATAGCCAAGCCCTTCACACAAATATTTAACTTGTCCTTAACAGCTGCAATATTCCCAGACCAACTTAAGCATCACACTATTAAATAACATCCAAAATTAAATAAAAATTACACACATATAGGTAACTTCTGTCCACTTGCTAAAATTCTGGAACAAGTGGTCTGCAGATAGCTCTTTAAACATGTAAATGATTATGGACTACTGTATGAAAGACAAGAAAACTTCGGTACAACTACAGTTCTTTATACATCCACCAGCTTTATATATAATAATATAGATAATTGTTTACTGACAGCTGGACTCTTAATTTACTCAACAATAAGCCTTCATGACAGTAAACCACTTCCTTCTGATCAATGAACTAACAAGGCTTAACCTTTGTAACAGTATTCTTCTTTGGTTTGCTAACTGCCTAACTGACATTAATGGTACAGTGCAACAACCTTTTCTGAGACAGGCACTCTATTAAGTGGGATACCACAGAGCTCAGTGTTAGAACCACCTTTGGTCTCACTGGTCATCAGTGAATTTACAAATAATCTAAGATATCCTAATATAAAGGTGACATCCTGTTAATGGAATCAGGTGAGAGCTGATAATCCTACAGCATAAGCTGCAAACTGCATTCATCTGTCTGAGCAACCAAATGTTTTCCAGCCAACTGATAGCTACCCAAACTAAAACCAATGTTATGGTCTTTGAGACTAGGCAAAATTTGCAGATACTTCCTACATTCAAATTATAGACAGTCATGGAAATGTTATTGCTAATACCATAAAACAAACTTATCTGGGTTTGATCCTTAAGGTTCTCAAATTATCCAGAATTATTAGTAAAACCATGTCCCTGCTAAAACTGTACTATAACATAACACATCTCCCCAACAAGAAAAGTTATTGCACATAGCACTCTCATACCCAAATAAAATGCAGCCTTCCACTCCATGTCAAACACACTATCTAGTCACTTGAATATAAATGAGATTGGTTAGTTCACCTTTGCACTGAAACAAGTACCCACCACTGCATCTGGCTACTTTTCATCTTTCTTATTCAAAATCAGTACTCTGGGGCATTGCATGGATGTAAATCAAAATGTATATAAAAGAACAAAACTACTCACTTAGGGACATTCAAAATGGCTCCATCCCTGTACCTAGGCAAACCCTGATTCAAAAGAATAGTAGGTGAAAGAGTTTTCTTTAATCTTAGAAACCTTTCTGTTTGGAACTAAATCCCACTGGAAATTAGGCAACTAAACACTCTACAGTTATTTAGGGAAGAACTTAAAAGTCCACATCCAAAATGAAGCTATATATATATATATATATATATATATATATATATATATATATATATATATATATATATAAAATGGGTTCCCTTTAGAATCTCGAAAAATTGAAATACCGAATTTCAGTTTTCCGAAATTTTAATCCCGAATGCTCGAAATCACAAAACACTAGAAGCGTGAAATTCAAAATCCCAAAGTTCGGAGCTTCTGGTATTTTCTGGTGTATGAATGGATGTAAATGCAGGTAAGTTTGTATGAGTGTGTAGGTTATGTGCTGTAGTGTATGGTAGTGTGTGTTTTGGTTGTGATGTGTGTGTGCAAGGGGCTGTGAAATGTGTGGGTGTGAGTTGCCTTTGTGTGTGTGATTGTGCAGTCTCGGAGTTAGAATATATAAGTGGGGGTGTGGGGTGCAGGGGGGCAACGCCCCCCTTCTTGTTTCTAATGTAGGTTAATTTTGTTTGTGTGTTGGGGGCAGATGTGTGTATGTGACTGTTTGTATGTAAGTGTCAGGATTTTGAATTTCGTGGTTATGCTCATTTGGGATTGTGGTGTTTCAGCTTTATGATCTCGATATTCTGAAATTCGGTATTTCAGAATTTTGAGATTATAAAGTGAACCATATATATATATATATATATATATATATATATATATATATATATATATATATATATATATGCGTGTGTGTGTGTGTGTGTGTGTGTGTGTGTGTGTGTGTGTGTGTGTGTGTGTATATATATATATATATATATATATATATATATATATATATATATATATATATATATACTTGTTTCCATGACAGTGGTTAAAAACAGACCGTCTATGCTCTCCTCTGCCCTTTATAGCTCTTTAGTGGTCATTCATCATACTTGTATATGCTGTGCAAAAGTGTCAATTACAACAGGTGTTGACTTTTTCCTATCTATTTACTTAAATGTATATAATTATTTAAGTGCTCCTCATATTCTAATAGATAACAATAGCATCCCTAAAATGTTGTGAATTAACTGAAAAGTATTTATTTTTGTAGCATCTATGTAATCCGCTTTGTTAATGTCTGTGAACTCTTTTTGTTATGGTGTTGCTTCATGGCCTAGTGGTCTTCAGTCCAGCTCACTTATGCAGTTATCAGATTGGCATAATCTTTCCTGAATTCAAAAACAAATAAACATAAAAAAGGTTGTCCTTTCTAAAATTCTGATTCTCTGTCAGAGGGAGAGGAATTGGATTTTTTCAAGTGCCAAGCACAGGAAGAGCAACCTGTTTCTAAAGAACTTTTTTCCTCAGACTGTGCTGCTGAAGAGCTATTCTTTTCTGATACTATTAGCAGAATATAGGTGCAATCTCAGTGGGAGCAAAAATGAATTAAGTAATCACAACAAAGATGTTATTGACTTGTTATAGAGTTGGATTTTCCTCAACCTGCAGCTGTTCTCCTGTTTTGCTAGCATTAGAGGATATTTTCTTGGCCGCTAGCAGTCTGACTGTCATTCTTTTGCCCAAAAGAAGTCAGACAAATTATACAAAGTTTTTCAAACCCACAAGTTTCTATTTTCAAACCCCAGGTCAGACACTGCAGTAACTTCCCTGTTAAAAAAAAAAAATTTGCTAAACATCTTATCATAGGATCATAGGAGTTTACTAGGCTGTCAATCCGGAGGTCATTTCAAGCCTAGCCATTTCACCCTAATGTAATACCATAGATATAGTCAGTACCCAGGATTGCATTTAGTAATGACTGCTTTTGTCCAAGAGGGTTGTGGGCACTATCGGTAAGAATTCATAGTGCCCCATCCACTCGAGCAGGTTCCTTTTGAACAGTGTCATAGGGGTGCTCTGTTTCACATGAATTGGTAGCTTATTTCAAAGATGCGTTATTTGCTGGGAGACAGATCTGTCCTATTTACGTTTTAGGCCATATATAGGTCCCTGGAATGGGTAGCTTTAGTCCCGTTTGATTTATAGATGTGCAGCAAGTTCATTAGGTTTGGGTCTGAGATTGTTCTGTAAGCCAGGCATAAGTCTCCCCTAGGAAGTCTTTACGATGCAGAGTATAGTAACAGAGACTTTAGTCAGTCTGTGTAAGGTACTTGCTGGAGTCCCTTGACCTTCTTTGTTAGAAATCTCTGAGGTCTCTACAATTGCTGCAGGTGCTTTGTACGATACATACCGAACGGGGTATTCTACTCAGATATGGGCTTGGTTAGTACCAAGTATAGAGAGGTTATAACCTCCTTTGCTCTCAAGGCAATGCCTTTACTAGTCAAGTGTGCTACGCTTAAAGCTTTCCTTACTACAGTAGACACATGGTGATCAAAGTTAAGGTTGCAGTCAACTTGTGATCCCAGATCCCTTATCACTTCATAGGTACTTATAGAATTGTTGTTGATTGGGTAGTATGAAGAGACATTGTTTTTGCCGAAGGTAATAATGATGCATTTCTTTGCATTCAGATTGTTACCGTGACTAAGACACCAGTCGGTGGTCTGCATAAGACCTTCCTGAAGTATACTGACATCATTTGGGGATTCAGTAATTGCACCTAGTTTGCAGTCCTCCGCAGGCTGGGTCAGCCACAACCCCTTAGTTTTTGCCTGAACCTCTAAGAAGTATATATCAAACAGTAGGAGGCCTAGCACTGACCCTTGTGGCACTCCACTGGTGACAGGTCTGCTGGTTCATGTGGCGTCACCCATTTTGATAGTGTGCGTCTGGTTTGTGAGCAAGTTGGCAACCCATCTTACAACAAAGGGGTTTACATTCATTTTCCTAAGTTTATCGGTAATACCTGAGTGTGGGATTGTGTTGAAAGCCTTTGCAAAGTCAAGGTATGCTGTATACACACATTTGCCCTTATCAAATTCCTGGTCACATTTTTGAAGAAATCCACCAGATTTAACAGGCAGGATCTGCCCATGACATAGCCGAATTCGGTTGGATCCAGAATATGGAGGTCTCCTATCTCTATATTTATGAGGTCCATAAGGATACATTCTGTGGCTTTACAGATGAGGCTGGCCAGGCTTATGAGTGTGTAATTCCCCAGGTCTGTTGCCAGGCCACCCTTGTGGAGGGGAATAACTGTTGCTGCTCTCCATTCCGCAGGAACAAAGCCTGCATTTAGGCTGTGATTGAAAAGGATACTAGTTCATGTTTTAGCCTGTTTAGAAGACAGCCTGGGATGCCCTCTGGTCCCATAGAGGCTGTGTTTTCTGCCTTAGACAAAGCTTTAGTGACCTACTGTTCAGGTATGTAGGGTGGGGGAAAGTTAGGGACAAGGTTTGTGATAAGTTTGGAGGGGATAAGGGAGTGAAAATTTCACCAAACCTATCTGCTGACAGGTTTGTTACCTCTATGGGGTCAGTGTGTGTGTGTGTGTGTGTGTGTGTGTGTGTGTGTGTGTGTGTGTGTGTGTGTGTGTGTGTGTGTGTGATACTGTTTGTCACTAGTTTTGCACATGCTTGGGTCCTACCTTTTAGGCTATGTACATAGCTGTAAAAGGCCTTATAGTTATCCTTGGCTGTGCTTGCTATGTTTTTGGCAAAGATGCCCTTAAGGGATTTGATATGTTGTCTTATTTGCCTGGTGAGGCTGAGGAGGGTGCTTTTCCATTGTTGGGGCCTTGCCTTTGTTTTCTTGGACAGCAGCTTTTGCTTTTTTTGCAGCTAACCCTATTCCTTCAGATAAGGACAGCAAAGCCTTTGATACTTTTGGGAAGAAAGTTTATTCTTCATCTACCTTAACCTTCAGAATAGTGAATTGTCAGGTTCACATATCCAAGTTTCTGTTGTCATCCTTTGAAAATATGTGAAATTTGATTGCAGAACTTCTTCAGAGACAATGACATCTCCGAATGTCTTAATATCTATTGTGTCTTAGGTAACTAAAGACTGTCTAAAATGCTATTGTGACACAGGTGGTGCCGTTTTTAGGGCATTTTACCACTGCCTCATTGATGAAAAAGTTTGCTTGCTGCATTCCTAGAATTTACTAGAAGAGAGTCAAAGCTGAGATCCTGAGTGGATAAAGAGGTATTATTTGGCACATCCCCTGCTGGGGTTCTTAAAAGACTTCATAAAAGAGGAAAGTTAATTCAGGGAGTTACCCAGAATTTTCAACCCAGCATGCCAAAATATTGCTTTCCTTCCAATTGAGATTTATTCTATAGGAAACAGAATAAATGGTCTCAGTAAGGCATGGGCAACATTTTAAAAAGCAGCAACAGAGAGGTGCAAAAAAGAAGGAAGAATCCTCTGCAAAGCAAGAAAGCAGATTAACTGTATGCCCCTTTCATGTTTCACCACTTTCCCACCATGCATTCTAGTAAAACTGTCCAAAATGTAGGTCTTCGTTTCCCTCTTTGGCACCAGATTACTTCAGACACTTGGGTTCCGAGAGTCATTCATAAGGACCAGAACTAGCAGTGGAAATCCTTTCTTAATTTTCAGGGGAATCCTCTTCATCTACCCAATTAAACTTCCCTGTTTCCACCTATCCTGGAGCAAATGCTGTCTCGGGGGTTATAGAATGTTTCTCTGGAGTAAACACAGAAGGATTTTTATTCAAGAATCTTCTTTATGCCAAAGAGAGAGAGGGAACCTGGAGACCTGTCCTAAACCTTTCTTTTCTAATTCTTCATTTCAAAGTACCAAAATGCAAAATTCCCTCTCTCTAGTCTTTCTTAACTCTCGCTGTTAGTTTTTTTTTTTTTTGGCAATTCTGGATTTAAAAGATGCTTGTCATCACATTCCCATAATCAAAGACTTCAGATGTTTTTTTTTAAGATTTCCTCTGCCTGGTTTTACATTTTCAGTTCTCTGCCTTACTCTTTTGGCTTGTCTGTCGCTCATATGGTATGTACAAAATATGTGGCTTCTGTAATAACTCATTATAGTTTGCATGGCTTTCACATTTTTTCCATATTCAGATAACTGCTTCATTTTTGCAGATCCCTTTATAACTTGTGAAGAATCTCTGGCCCTGGTAAAATAATAATAATAATAATAATAATAAAACTTCTCACTTTTTTAATTTCTCCAAGTCTTGTGGGTTTCTAATACCATGACGGGAATGGACCCCATTCCTAAGTCAAAGTATGATTAAAGTTCATGAAATTAGTATTGTTTCAATCATTGATGTCAGCCAAAAGTGCTCTTCACAGAACCTGCAGTATGTCCTGTAATGACTCCTTCTGCAGTTTGTACGGGGTTACATGTTTTGGTAACATATCTAAATACAGTTGTTGATACTTTTTTTATAAGACCCATTGCTTCTGCTACTATTGGAACTGTCTGGTTATCTTTTTACCACATTGCTGTCATTTCTGCCTGCAGATTCTGATATTTTATGATTGTATCTCTTTGTAAACAAGACATTGTAGTCACTGGGTGTGGTCATTTCAATGATCAATGCTACTTTTGTCTTCTTTTCATGAATGACTATATCAAGTTTTCTAGCATCATCTTTTGAACTGTTGGTAAAGGGTGATCCCATGTGATATAAATTTCATCATTTTCTATGATGCTTTGTGGCTCATGTTTCCAGTGTTTTTCAGCTACTTCAATCCCCATTGCAGCAGTCTTGCCACATTATTATGCCTTTCAGTATATAGTTCTTCTGCCATTAGTATGCCACAACCAGCAATAAGGTGTGCGACTGCCTCCAATTCAGTTTTACAAAACCGACATTTGTCTGTTTCTCCCACATATTCAGTAGACTTTGTAAACCAGCGTGTACTTAACCCACTATCTTGGGACACCAGTATTAACCTTTCATCTCTTGGTTTGAATTCGCCTCTCCTTAACCACTGCTGAGTATGTTCCTGATCAACATGAGGGTCTTCCAGAAGTTTTCTATATTTGCAATTATATTTATGCATTTTCCACATTTCTTGCCTTCTCATCTGGTCTTTCACCTTATATTCTTTATTTTGTTTTTGCACACTAGTTGCTGCCTGATTTTTATCTACCTCTGGTTTGATTTGCATTCCTGCTTGATGCCGATATGCTTCTCCTAGATTAAGCAGGGAAGTCATCTTGGATTTATTGTCCTCAAGTTTCAAAACTTTCACTACATTAGGGTCTTGTGAGGTCAGCAAATATGTGTGTAGTCCCATGATTGCAGATCCATACATGTAATCAATTAAAAGGAGGCCCATCCCTCCTTTGGAATGGGGAATATATAATCTTGGTATGCACTGATTTTTATAAATCATTTGATGAGCATGAAGGGTGGGCGTTCGAAAGACATGCGTAAATGGGCGTGCCTTTGTTGAAGGTTAAACGTCGAGCTGGCACCTCGGCATTCATGAAAATCTACTGCCAATCATTAGCGGACCGCAGTTCCGCTGTGGCGACCCCTAACTGGGAAAAGCCGAAATACAACAACATTTGATGAGCATGAAGCATCCTTTTTGGTTTCCTGTCTAATGTATCCAACACCTTTTGGTGCCAGTCAGTCACTCCAAAACTGTCAGTTAGGATGGGATGAGAAAATTGGTTTATAGCTTGGAGCTTATTCCTGAATGTCAACGATGTTTTTAGGATTAATTTAAGTCTTCCAAAATATTCCTTACTAAGTTTTATTCACGTTTGTTCATGTTTTATTGTTGATCCATCATCAATTCCCAAATAATTATGCACTCCCTCTTGCTAAAGTTCTTCTGTATCACATTTTGTCCAAAACTGCTGTCTTCCTGGTGCTGCAGTTTTCCTGCTTTAAAGGTTGCTTTTGCACATTTATCAAGAGCAAATGACATTCTTATGTCATCTGAAAAAGTTTTGACAACTTGCAGTTGTACTTTCAGTTCCTCATCTGATGAGCTATCCAGTTTTAAATCACTGACAAAGAGAAGATGATAAGTCTTTACACTTTGTTGTTTTCTAGGAGCCAAATTATAGCCATAGCTTAATATGTCGTGTAGACAACTTAATGGGTTAAGGGCAAGACAGAATAGCAGCAGTGACAGACAGTCACCCTGGAACATCCCCCTTTTAATTTTTATCCCTTGGATAATAATTTGTCCTTTATCATGGCTTAATTGCAAAGTGGTCTGCCACTGTTTCATGGTCACTGTAATGTAGTTGATCAGTTTAGGGTGTATCTTATAAATTTTTAAGCACTCTTTTATCCATGAATGTGGGATAATATTAAATGCTTTTTTGTAGTCAAGCTATGCCATTCTTAGAATTTTCCCCTTTTTACAGTTCTCCACTATATATTTATTTAACAAGAAATGATCCTTTGTTCCATATGACTTTCTTTTATTGCCCTTTTGTTGTACTGCCATAATTGAGATTTCTTCTCAATAGCTATAAACTCTGTTGGCATCAATTCCCATGTATAGTTTATACGTTGTCAGAAGACAAGTTATTGGTGTATAATTTTTAGGGTAGCTTGCAGGTTCACTCTTAAGTAGGAGCATTGCTTTTCCTGTTTAGTTAGCCAGGATGGTGTCTGTTCAGGGTGTGCATATAACTAGTTCTTACTCATGTGTAAATCTTACTGCAAAGATGTTAATACTTCTAACTGTAAGTCAGGTACTGCATCTGGGCCTGAGCTTTTCCAGTTAGAGGCTTTTCTTAACTTTGTTTCAGTCTCCCTGAATGTTACTTCATCCCATTTCTTATTCTGTACCTTTACATTTTTTATTCTTTTTTTTTTTACTTCTGTCCATTTAACATCTTCATAGATACTTCTCCAAAATGTATTTATTTATTTATTTTTTTGGTGGGCTTTCAATTCCTTTTACCTTGTTTCTCAGTTTTCTATAAAACTTTTTTTGGTCATCAGTAAATTGCTTATTTTGTACTTTTCGTTTATATTTATCTGTGTATCTTCCAAGTTTTTCTGCTTGTGCTGATATTTTTAGTTTGTTATTTGAGATAGTGCGTGATAGATCCTGATCTGTTCTAATACTGTGCATAGCTTTTATCATGTCTATCTTTCTGAGTATTTTTGTTGATCTATTCCCTCTTCTGTATTCTTCTAACAGTGACACTTCTTGTTTTACTTGCTTTATAGCTTTCTCTATTCAATACTTCCATTATGGTATCCAATTTCTCCCCTTCCTTTCCCACACTAACTTGTGTTCTTGGGGTAGAACTTTATCAGTTATTAATTTAGCTGCACAGTAATATATCCTGTTTATTTCTGTTATATTGCATGGATCTCTATGGATAGTCCTAATTACTGTGTTCATTTGTTATACAGATCTTTTGACTTTTGGGGTTCTATTGACATTCTGCAGTCTATGTCTTTCATTGACCTTAATGAGCTAAGAGAAGAGTTGATTGATTTGATAGGCAAACTTTTCAGTCTGGGGTTTTAGAGGACTATATAGGAATTTTCTCTCATTCTATCTCTCAAGATAGTGTTTCTGGGATGCTTACTGGATATATCCCTTATGGTAGCTTTTCTTCCTCAGAAAAAAGTGCAATTTTAGAAAATATAATTTTGATATTATCCTACCAGTTTCTGACATCTGCCAGGGAATTTTTCAGGATTTTGGGTTTCATGGTCTCTGCAATACTCATGATTCCTTTAGTCAGACTACACATGAAGACTATTCCTATTAATATATGTATATTTATATACTAATAATATTCTTGGTTCTTGTAAATGCCCTGGAATCTGTAAATAATCTTTAGGTTCCGGGTCCCCCACTAGTAATCACAAACAAAACCACAGAGATGTAGTATATAAACAGATGGGAGCTGGAGTCAGATCCTGCCTCATTTGCAGAGTAGCTATAACAGCTTGGGATTTAGCAACTCAACACCATCTGTAGCTACAGACTACTTACCTTCTGTCAGAGCAAAATGTCGTAGAAGACAAGCTGAGCATGATCAGGTCAGACCCTCAAGAATGGATATTGCATGCTAGGGTTCTCCAGTAACTGAACCATCTGTGGCGAGGTCCTCAAATAGATTTGCTTGCGAAAAAGACAGATATCTCCACCTTATGAATTATAGATTATTTACAGAAATGGCTTTTGCTTCCATTTGTGCCAACAGATTCATCAGGTGTAATGTATATTTTATGACAAATCCCACCACTTTTTTGTCAACTATCAGTTCTCGCAGGAGAATTTCAGGTTTGCAAGCACTCATATTTAAATCTTATTACACAACTAAGAGGGTCTTAGGTTTCCTTTAAAGTTAAATCCTACCTTTATGCCTAAAGTTGTCTAAGCTGTTGCTTGTAGTTAGTTCCATTAGCAGTATTTTAACCACACATACCTTGTGTGCTTGCAGACAATTTAGCTGCAGCACCAGAAAAGGCTGATTTATTTATTTGTCTTCCATTACTCGCTTTGTCCTTTTCTGGATCATGGGAAAATAAGAGCTTTTCTCAGCATGCAGTGGATTTAAGACAAAGACAAGCAGCTCTGGATGGGATGCCAGCTCATTGCAGGACATATGTGTGTGTGTGTGTGTGTGTGTGTGTATATATGTGTGTGTGTGTGTGTATGTATATATATATATATATATATATATATATATATATATATATACATATATATATACACACACACACACACACACACACACACACACACACACACACACACACACACACACACACACACACACACACACACACACACACACACACACACACACACGGTGTCTTGAATAAAAATCCTGCTACTCAGAAAGAGAAGCCCAAAAGCATGCCAGGCAACCGCATATGCCTTAAAACAGGATATGTACCCAAAGAGTGGCGACACAGTCCAGTAGATCCTCACCACAAGGCTTGCTAACAACAACCACACACTTGCAGCGGTGTAATAGGTCAATCTTCTTGGTGGCAAAAAAGCACCCAGGCTG
Organism: Protopterus annectens; assembly: GCF_019279795.1. Lineage (NCBI taxonomy): Eukaryota > Metazoa > Chordata > Ceratodontiformes > Protopteridae > Protopterus > Protopterus annectens. The sequence goes on along the minus strand of NC_056735.1, from coordinate 805,600,341 downwards.
AACAGCTGAACAAGGAGAAGGAGCTCAATTGGGGCCTGTCGGGCACTGGATCCTGCACATAACAAAAGCACCAGGCAGATCCAAGCTATTAAGCCTCTGTTGATCTTTGGAAACCATCACCAGGAATGATTGGAGAGGGAAGACCCTGGACCACATGATGTGAGACCTATAAAAAAGCCTTGATACAATACCCAAGGAGGCATTATCCCCCAGCTCACCCAGCCATCTCAATCTCCAGTGCCATGGGAAGACAAGAAGAAACTGGCTCAATTGCTTACAATTTATGGTTAAATTGCTGGAGCCTCATCAGACTCCAAACCAGTTACAAGCCTCATCCCACAAGGACTTCCACCTCCTTTTGCTCTTGTCACCCTAGGCTTTCTCCTGAGGTTGGTACCTTAACGGAAGGATTGTGGCTCACCTCCCAAACATATGAAGTGTCTCATAGTGCCAGCTCAAATCTCAAGCCCAGAGACAACATCCTAATGCTACTCATAGAAAGTCTAAGGAAACTTGTGCCCAACCACTCAAACAAGCTAGCAGCCAAAACCTCCTCATGATGCACGCTGGCAAAACAAAGTAGCCACAGGAGGAGATAGGTGTTAATCCATACCAGGTACCACCTCATACTGGACCTGGGGACCAAAGTTGACCCATGCCCAAAAAACCAGTAGTGGCCAAAAATCCAAGAAAAACATTTATCCAGCAAAGTCTGGGTCTAGGATATCCAGACTATCATATGCAACATTGCCTCTTTGGTAGAGAGAGATCCTTTATATAACTAACAGTGGTGTAAAGAAACTGTACCTTGCCATCCCTTCTAAAAGCAACTGAATAAGATGAAGGCTCTCCTCTCAAACCAAAGGATAACCAAAACAAACAGATGCCATATGCCAAAAGTTGAAATATCCAGCTCTACTTCCATCTACACAAAAGGAAACTCAAACCCATTGCCATATCAGCAAAACGGGCACTCATAAAACACCTCAATCAAGGGCCATCTCACTATACAGATCAGAGACTTGAACCTCAACACTGAAATAAATAGGACATACTGGAGGACAGATTCATAACCCCATGCTCCCATCACAATGGAATAAAATGAAAAACAGGTTAAAACTCCAAAGCCATTGCCTGTCTTCAAGAGGAATCTTGTTAGTGGATACATCACCCCAGGTTGGAAAAAACCACCTAGAAAATCACTGAAAGTGAAAGGCATTCTACTAAAGATGCAATAACCTCAAAAGCCCATAGCAAAATAAATTTTAAATGACCTCCAGCCAAAAGGAATATTCTGGCTAGGCTGGACTATGCCCATAAAAAGACTATAATGTATGATGCTATGAAGAATATAACACATAATCCTAAATAGGAAAACATATATTTATCCATGTATATATATATATATATATATATATATATATGTATATATATATATATATATATATATATATATATATATATATATATATATATATATATATATATATATATATATATATATATATATATATATCTATCTATCTATGTACATATATATATATATATATACTTGTGGAAAGCAAATACCTCATAAGGATTTCCATTTATACTGTATTCCTTGCCTAGGCCCTGATCACAACGTGCCTGGCTGTCGGTTTTGTGCTAGATTTAACCAACGCACTATTAAGCGTCAGTATATTTTTGCATCAAAGTATTTTGGAAACAGATTTAACTACCCAGAAATGTCATCGGATAGTAATCCGACTACCGGAGTACATAAAAAACGCAAAAAAAGGACAGAGAAAGACAGTCGAGATCTAAAACCGACGACGAAGCTTCTCCTAAGCCAGTCGCCGGTTCGCTGGTACTCAGTGAGGTGCTTTTGCAGCCCCTGATACCTGCTACCTTTGAGCCGCAGGCCTCTACCAACACCCATGTGGAGTCCGGCATGCCACAAGATACTCAAGGTATCTCCCTTGGATGGGTCTGGAGCCGCTGAGCAGGCACTGGCTTCTGAGGGTGTATTCAGACCTCAACATTTGTATATCAAACTGACGAAAGCTGCAAAACCAAAGACTAAAGCAACTTCTAAAACTAAAAAAATGACACATGATCCACGTGCACAGGCCTCTATGCCTAAAAACAGGTGATCAAAATGGCTGAAGACCTTATTACCTTGATCAGTGGTACCCATCCCCCTCCTGATAAGAGGCCTAGGCAAGACACTGATTATGAATCTTCAAATCAGGTTTCTATTTCTTCTGATTCCTCTTCTGATCAGGAATTATCTATGTCTCCCTATGAGGATTCTGATGCTGAGGAATCTATTCCATCTGCATCTCCTCCTGAGGAATATTCATTTGGAGAAACCTTGCATACTTTGAGGGAGCATTTTCACTGGGAGAGTCAAGACTTCTCAGAATCAAAAAAGAGGCTCAGGGATTTCCTTCTTCTCCCTCAGCACAGGCCTTTAGCTATTCCCCCTGTTTTAGATATTGTGCATGATGTGTTTTCGGAGTCAAGCTTGTCCGCTGACTCCTTACCTCCGGCTCCCAGTAAGCCTGACAGATATTACAAGGTCCCTGATTCACATAAATTTTTATTTAGAAACCCTGCTGCTGATCCTGCAACTATTTCACAGGGTCCAAAGGGAGTTAAGGCCTAAACAGCAAAAAATCCTACCCCCCCTGACAGAGATTCAAGGGCTCTGGACAGATGGGGAAAAAGGTTTATACATCTGCAATCTTGGCAATCAGGGCCTTAAACTGTCAATTTCATATGCTTAAGTACCAACAACATGTTATGGGATTGCTGAAACAGAAAATTATGTTGATTTCAGAATGTACAGAAAATAAAGAATTGCAGGAATTATTGCATGCAGCTGAACAAGTTGGAAAGCATACTTTGCAATGTGGTGTTGATTCCTTAGAGGCCTCTTGCAGGGCCGCAGTTACTGGATCAGTGATTAGGAGGCATGCCTGGTTAAAGGAACAAAATTTGCCTGATCATGTTAAAGCTAAATTGCTAGATGCACCTTTATAGCATGATTCTCTGTTTGGTATTAAGACAGAAGAGGTTTTAAAGAAAATTGAAGACAAAGCTAAGGCTATGCAAACTGTTAAAGACTTCTTACAAGTGCAGCCACCATGATTCAGTAGACACTGGCCTACAAAAAATTGGTCCTTTCCTGTGTCAGACAGAGCTCAAAGGGGCAAATCCAGATGCCCTAAGGGTTCCAGATACCAGGCGCAAGATTCATACAGGTTAAAGCAATGGGGCGCTTCCACCTCCAAATATGGAGGAGATAAAGCGCAAACCTACAGAAAGCAATCCCAATGACTTCCCTCTGCCTGCACCAAGCACTTATCTTTTGGCAGCACCCATAGGGGGGAAAATAGCACTTTTTGCTCAAAATTGGCAGTTAATAACCCAGGACAAGTGGGTACTAAACATATCACAGGGATACAGATTCCATTTCCACAATCTGCCAATGGCAAATGGTTGGCCAAATCTGCCAAAAAATCAATGGGCAGAGGCACAGAAACAGATTACGTTCCTCGTGGATATGGGGGCCATTCAGCCAGTACCAGAACAGGAAAAAGGACAAGGTTTTTACTCAGGACTGTTCTTGGTACCCAGAAAGGACAAGGCCTGGCGGCCAATACTGGATTTCTTGATTTTGAACACATACCTGGACATTCCAAAATTCAAAATGCCGACTTTGCAGCAGCTTCTGCCCATGCTGGGCAAGAATGCTTGGCTGGTGACCTTAGACCTAAAAGAGGCATAGCTGCAAGTCCCAATAAGACAATCGTGCAGTCGATACCTCAGATTCAAGGCTGGCTTAATGCATTACCAATTCTCTGCACTGCCCTTTGGCTTATCTACTGCGTCCAGGGTCCTTACAAAGTGCCTGGCACCAGTAATTGCATTTTGCAGACAAAAAAGTATACAAATGTGTCCTTACTTGGATGACTGTCTCATTCAAGCAGAGAACAAGCACACTCTTCTTCGACACCTGGCATTTGTGAAAAGCCTTCTAACATGCCTAGGGTACACAGTAAACAAAAAGAAATCACAACTGGTACCCTCTCAAAAGATAACATTCCTGGATGCAAGTTTGAATACAACTGCCCAGATGGCTTACCTCATGCCAGACAAGCAAAGGCAACTGACTACTTACTTCAAACTGATGGCAACAAAAACCCAGTCTTCTGCAAGACAAATTCTGCAGGCTCTGGGCTTCATGGCATCCTGCATCCTACTGATTCCATATGCAAGAGTGCATATGAAGAAACTTCAATGGTACCTAAAAAGTTTATGGAGTCAACATTCTCACAGTCTGGAAACAATGATTCCTCTCATTCCCTGCCTGCAACAAGAGTTTCTATAGTGGGCCAAGGCATGTCACCAAAACATGGGACGGCCATTCACTCTACCCCCTGCCAGCCAAACCATTACAACAGATGCATCAGATTATGCCTGGGGGGTGGCCCACATAGCAGGAAGATGCATTCAGGGCATATGGTCACCAAAACAAATGCATCTACATATCAACCAGAAAGAGATGCTAGCTGTTCAAAATGCCCTAACAGCCTTCAAGGACTTACTTCATCCAGGACAACTACTGATAAAGACAGACAACACCACAGTCATGTGGTATATAAACAAGCAAGGGGGCACACACTCCTACCCCCTATGCAGATTAACCATGGCACTGTGGGACACAGCTTTGACCTACCAAATACATCTTCAAGCTCAATTCCTGCCAGGAAAACAAAACACTCTGGCAGACGATTTAAGCAGAAATCTTATGGATCCTCACGAGTGGAAACTAAATCCACAAGTCTTCAGCATGATAACAGAGAAATGGGGGAGCCCAGACATAGATCTATTTGCCTCTCCTCAAAATTATCAATTGAAAAAAATCTGCACAAGGACTTATCACAGACAAGCATGGAAAGTGGACGCCCTATCCTTCAGTTGGAAAACCTATCAGTTTGCGCCTTTCCACCTCTGCCTCTTCTCCACAAGGTCCTCCTAAAAGTCAGAAAAGAGAAACCAAAGATGATACTAATTGCCCCGGACTGGCCCCACCAATACTGGTACCCAGTCCTAAGTAACTTGTCTCAATACCCAGCTTGGACCTTGCCTCAAAGACCACAACTACTGTCCCAGCTAAACAATCAGATCCTGCACAATCAACTACAGACTCTGAACCTGGCAGCATGGCTGATCGTGTAATCATGCAAACAGCTCCTCTCAGTAAAGCTGTGATGGATGTCATTTTGGAAGCCAGAATGCATAGTACTAGAAAATCGTATGCTGACAAATGGAAGAGATTCTGTGCTTGGAATCAAGCACAAGGAACTGATACAGCAAAACCAAATATTCCTCAGATATTGCAATACTTAATTGAGATGCTTGACAAAGGCCTATCTTTCTCATCAATTAAAATCCATGCCTCTGCCATTTCTGCTCATTACAATACAGAGCCACCAATCTTTTCTCATCCTGTACTAAAGCGGTATTTTAGAGGAGCCAAAAATTTAAGGCCTCCTAGAAGATCACCACTGCCTGCATGGGACCTCAATTATGTGTTGGAAAAGCTCACCCTGCCTCCATTTGAACCAGCTGCTACCGCTGATATAAAGTTCATATCATGGAAAACAGCTCTGCTACTAGCAATTGCTTCAGCAAGAAGAGTTTCAGAGCTACAGGCCCTCATGGCTGTAGAGCCTTTTATTATATTTTACCCAGACAGGGTATCTCTGAGGACAAATCCTACTTTTATGCCTAAGGTGGTTTTCAGTGTGGCTCTTAACCAAACAATTCATCTGCCAACCTTTTATCCAAATCCACAGAACAAGGGGGAGAGAATTCTGCATTCCTTGGATGTACACAGACAGCTAAGATTCTACTTAAGCAGGACTAAAGCTCTAAGAAAAACTGAGCAATTACTAGTGACATATGCTGCAGGATCAGAAGGCAAGGCTGTATCAAAGCAGACAATTTCAAAGTGGATAAGCCACTGCATCCATTTCTGCTACTTACACCATGGTAAACCTGTGCCAAAGGGCATTAGGTCTCATTCCACCAGAGCTGCAGCTGCTTCAGCAGCCTTTCTAAGGGGAGTACCAACCAAAGACATTATATAGACTGCTACTTGGAGTTCTATTCACACCTTTACAAAGCATTACCATTTGTCTCTCTACTCTAAATCCAGGGCAGGCTTTGCCACTGCAGTTCTGCAGGGCCTTATAGCCGCTCCTAATGCTGTTTAGCTCCAGCCTCCCAACCATAACTTTGGGATTCTACCCAAATGTAATGACTGCAACAGTGAAACACGAAGAACATAATACAGTTATGTACACTTACCATAAATGTAGATGTTCGAGTGCATTCACTGTTGCAGTCCGGGTTACCCTCCTGCCATCCCCCTGTCATTCTGGAGTTTATCTTTCCTTCACTATCTTCTACAACCTATGTGGTGTATTTGCTTGTAGATGAAGGTAAAGTTTATATTGATGTATATATATATATATATATATATATATATATATATATATATATATATATATATATATATATATATACATATATATATACATATATATATATATATATATATATATATATATATATATATATATATTTGCTACCTTTTTGGGGGCACCTGACATCGGGGGCAGGAAAAACTAAAGAAAATGGCGTTGGCTGCATGTTTTATACCCCTGATGATCTGACGTCATGGAAGAGGAGACAGCAACCGATGCAGGACCCAAGACTTTGGAATTCATGCCGACTGAGGGCAACCTACCAGCAGATTACCCAAATGTAATGACTGCAACAGTGAATACACTCGAACATCTACATTTATGGTAAGTGTACACATCTGTACTTTTTATCGTTTTTATTCTTTAGAATGTGTGAGAAAACTGGAGGTCCAGCCTTGAACTGAATGCTGGTTCATCACATGACATGCATGTGCACATTCAAAAACACACACAGTGTCAGGAGACTGACAGTGTACATATCATTTGACTTTATGAGGTGGAGGAAAATGAAGCATCAGCATAAACCCATTCAGAGACAGGGAGGACATGTAGACTCAGCAATGAAGGCAGCCCACTTGTGAAATGAACCAGAGAACCAAAACTGCTGAAAAGTAGCCATGCTAATTTCATTCCTTCATAGAGTCCGATAAGTGTTTTGTGTCTTTCGTGCAAGTGAAAGAAGACTGCTTATAATTATTGACACATTGTATTGCTCTTTGTTATTATAAATATAATGAAACATTCAGATTCTGTTAAATATAACTCTGCTAGTGTGGCAGTGACTTCTGGAGCAGTAATGGCTGTGCAGATGAGAAACTAGAGGTGATAGAAATGAAGTCTCTGAGAATGGGGTTAGGATGCCACTGTGTGACAGAGAAATGAGGACAGAAGGGCAGAAGCCAAAGTAGCAAAGTAGATCCAGCAAAGAGGTTGATGGATCATGTGAGAAAAGATGTGTACCAGTCAGGCATGAGTTTCGAAGAAGACAGGAGTGTGGCAGTGAATTGAGAGAAATAGTGACAGTTAACACGATAACCCAACCCCATGTAGAAAATCAGAAAAAGGGGGCTTATGATGACGATAATGATGATCCATTATACATTATATATCTTTTCTTTCTTTATAACTCTCATCAGTACAACATTACATTATTTGCTGAATTTCCGCCTTCAATTAAACATCACATTTCCTCCTACTCAGCATTACTCTGCATGCATTGTTCCCACAATTTCCTTTTATTTCTTTAATTTGCTCCTTCCCTTTTCTGAAGATCCCTGTTCAAGTTCTTTTATCTCTTTTATAATATTAAATAGTTCAGGGCAGCCACGGTGGTTTAGCGATTAGCGTTGCTGCCTCACAGCAAGAGGTTCTCTGGTTTGATCCTCAGCTTGGGTGCCTTCTGTGCAGATTCTGCATGTCCTCCCTTTGGTCGCGTGGGTTTCCTCTGGGTGCTCCGGTTTCCTCCCACATCCCAAAGACATGCTGTAGGTGGATTGGACACTCTAAATTGGCCCTAGGTGTGAGTGTGTGCATGTGTGTGCCTTCTGTGGAAGGTTGGGCGCTGGACTGACAACTTGACATGGTAAAATTCCACTGCCAACCATGAGCAGACAGGTGATCTGCTGTGGTGACCCCTAATCAGGAAAAGCCGGAAGAAGAAGATAATATTAAATAGTTCAGCTATAATTATTTAGACTTTGATTTTCATTTTCCAGTAAATGATTTTTGGCAGCCAACAGAATTTAATTTAACAAGGCTTTACTATGTCTGGGCAATTCAGATCATGTGCCCCAGTTCTAAATAATAGTTTCTTTAGTCAGAGGCATTTGCTTACCTATTACCTTTGATGGAATACTCTATAGAGAATTTTTAAAATCTGCCAAATCGTTACACTCCTAAAACAAATGTTCCCAGTTATCTCTTTCTTCCATATTACCCCCCCACCAACATTCGCTTGTTACCTGAGGAAACATTATTTGAAGTCTGCTTGGGGTATAAAATGCCTGTGCAAACATTTCCAAACAAAAATGCTAAACCTTCTCGACTTTGATGCATATTTGTGAGCCATACATATGTCCTCCTTTTATTCCCATGTAAATTACTTTTCCAGTCTCTCTTCCCAACATTTTCTAACCTTCTTTAATTGATTCTTATAGTAATCATGAAATATTTTATGTGCCCTACTAATTTTCCCTTTTTAAAAGCAGATTCTGTTCTAGATTCAACTAAAAACTCTACCAGAGCTGGTCTTTTACTTAGGATTCCCCTATCCCTTTCTCTTTGCCTGTATTCTGATATCAGTCCTTGGGAGGGGGAGGTAGTCCCTAGACTGCAGAGAGAACATCTTCTTGACCTCAACTCACACTACTACCTTTCCCTCTCTAGTTATTTGCTCTCAATACCTTGGTTCCTTTGCCAGTTTTCTCCAGTAAATTCCAACTTCTCTTGCTTGTTTTCGATACCCCTACTTGCTGTCATCCTTTTTGGCAAAATCTCCTTTCTGCATTGTTGTGTTGACTTAGCTCTTAGAGTGCTTTCTGCTTCTTTATGAATAAAATATTCTGTATGGTTGGCATTATTCTCCTTAAGGATCTACATCCAAAATCCCATTCTCTCCTTATTTTGTGAACTGCACAACTCCATCCCTTTCCACTTTGAATCATAAGTGTTTGCTTTTATTATGTATATGTGTTTTAACTGTGTAGCTGTAAGATATCCATTAAAATCAGGTAATCCTAAACCACTTTGTTCTGTAGCAAGGATCAAGTTATCCCAGTTAACTTTTGCCCTTTTCCCTCAAAAATAAATTACTTCAACTCTTTATTACTGTTCACAACTTCTCTTGGGATTGATAAAAATAAGCCTAATCTGCATATAAGGGACTAAAACATTTTCACCGGTTTTATCTTACTACTCACATCCATAAAATGAGCTTCCAGTTTTTCAGTTTTTGTATTATCTTTCATTTAGTTACTTCCCACATATCCTTAGTTGCTGTAACAGAAGCTTTTTAAATCCGTACCACTACGTACTTAATCTTATCATGTCCCCATAATTATGTGTATTGCTGAACCATTTTGTGTGTGTATACATACATTATGGCAAAAGCCTTTGTTTTATCTTTGTTCATTTTATATTTGGAAAAGACTTGAAACTGTCTCGAAATGTTCCACAGCACTGAAATGTCTTTTCCTGGATTTATCAGAAAGACATTAAAAAAAAAGTCAAACAGAATGTCATAGTCTGATGAAATGTAATGAAGTTTTAGCACTTTCATTCTATAACAACTAGAACTTCTTCAGAAACAATATATTCCTTTTGTTACTCCATTTAAAAAGCCTTAAAGGTGCCAACCATGAAACAACTTATTAAAGTGGCACACCAAAGTAATAACACCGTTTATTCATAAAAATCATTCATAAAACATCAGTCATAGAAAACACGCAATTAAAACTAATCAAAGAGAAAAAAATCAGTATTAAAAATATAAATACTTAAAGTTAAAATGCTAGAAAAAATGTAATAGTTATACCCTACTTAAAACATATTCAAATAATAGCCTTAACATTTAAAATGGGTTTAATACTAATAAAGTCATTAATACCTGGGGATGCTCCGGCATTTAGTAAAAGCTGCTAAAAACACTTCCTGTTGTTGCAGTCAGAGTTCCCAGTCCCATACCCTAATAGGAACTGGAACTTTTTCTAGAAAAGCAAAAACAAACTTCCTAAAATCTTTACAGACAGTGGAATGTGTATACAGGGCAGTGAAATAAAAGAAAGTCATATGGAACAAAGGATCATTTGTTGTTAAATAAAGTCGTAGTGGAGAACTGTAAAAAAGGGGAAGAAACTAAGTATGGTATGGATTGACTACAAAAAAGCATGTTATAGTATCCCACATTCATGGATAAAAGTGTGCTTAAAAATGTATAACATACACCCTACACTGATCGACTACATCACAGTGACCATGAAACAGTGGCAGACTTTGCAATTAAGCCACGATAAAGGACAGATTATTATTCCAGGGGTAAAAATTCAAAGGGATTTTCCAGCGTGACTCTCTGTCACTGCTTCTATTCTGTCTTGCCCTTAACCCATTAATTTGTCTACTTAACAGCTTAGGCCATGGCTATAATTTGGCTCCTAGAAAACAACAAAGTGTAAAGGCTTCTCATCTTCTGTCTGAATGATTTAAAACTGTATAGCTCATCAGATGAGGAATTGAAAGCACAACTGCAAGATGTCAAAACTTTTTCAGATGATGTAAGAATGTCATTTGGTCTTGATAAATGTGCAAAAGCAACTTTTAAAACAGGAAAACTGCAGCACCAAGAAAACATCAGTTTGGGACAAGAATGTAATATAAAAGAACTGGAGCAAGAGGGAGTGTATAAATATTTGGGAATTGATGGCGTGTCAACAATAAAACACAAACAAATGTGAATAAAACTTGGTAAGGAATATTTTAGAAGACTTAAATTAATCCTGAAAACAGCGTTGATATCTAGGAACAAATTTCAAGCTGTAAACCAATTTGCTCTTCCTGTCCTAACTTACAGTTTTGGAGTGACTGACTGGCCCCAAAACGTGTTGGATAGATTAGACACTAAATGATTTATAAAAATCAGTGCATTCCAAGCTTATATATTCCCCATTCCAAAGTATGGATGGGCCTCCTTGAAATTGATTACATGTAGAGATCTGCAGTTGTGGGACTGTACACATATCTGCTGACCCCACAAGACCCAAACCTAGTGAAAGTTTTGAAACATGAGGAGAATAAATCTAATATGACTTCCCTGCTTAGTCTAGCAGAAGCATATCGACGTCAAGCAGGAATGGAAATCAAAACAGAATTGGATAAAAATCAGGCATCAACTAAATGTGCCAAATAACAAAAGAAAGAATATAAGGTGAAAATCAGATGAGAAGGCAAAAAATGTGGAAAATGCATAAATATAGTTGCAAGTATAGAAAACGTCTGGAAGAACCTCATGTTGAGCAGGATCGAATGCAGGAATGGTTAAGGAGAGGTGAATTCAAACCAAGAGATGAAAGGTTAATATTGGCAGCCCAAGATAGTGGGCTATGTACACATTGGTTTACAAAGTCCATTGAATATGTGGGAGAAACAGACAAATGTAGATTTTGTAAAACCGAATTGGAAGCAGTCACACACCTCGTTGCCTGTTGTGACATACTAATGGCTGAAGGCCTGTATATTGAAAGGCATGATAATGTGGCAAGACTGTTGCACTGGGGATTGTGCAAACATGGTATGAAGTGGCTGAAAAACATTGGAAACATGAGCCACAGAGCATAATAAAAAATAATAAAGTCTACAACACATGGGATTACCCATTACCAACAGTTCAAAAGATAAATGCGAGAAAACCAGATATAGTGGTCCATGAAAAGAAGACAAAAGTAACATTGATCATTGAAATCGCTACACCCAGTGACTACAGTGTCTTGCATACAGAGAGACACAAAGTCATAAAATATCAGGATTTGCAGGAAAAAATGAGAGCAGTGTGGAAGAAAGATGCACAGATAGTTGAATAGTAGTAGGAGCAACAGGGTTTATAAAAAAATCTACACTCGTATTTACAAGTAACTGTATGAATTGCTGAAGGAGTCATTATTGGGCACATTGTGGGTGCTGCATAGAGCACTTTTGGCTGTTATCAAAGATTGAAACAATATTAATTTCATGAACTTTTATCATACTTTGACTTAGGAATGTGTCCATTTCCATCATGGTATTAGAAACCCAAAAGATTTGGAGACATTAAAAAAGGCATTGACTTTGTGGGATTTTTTGATTGCATATGCATGTTGATACATTCTAGTTCTAAGATGCCCAATTGTTTTGCCCAAATAGAATGCAGGGAAGGATGAACAGAAGGCTATGTAGACTATCAACTTTGGATAGCATGTTAGAGAAAAATGTGTATATTGTAAAATATACCTGCATTGGTTACAAGACCAGCAACTTTTTATCCTTGCTTTCCTAATTATAACTCTTTATTATTTTCAGAAAGAAATTTTTAATTCTTACTGTTCTTGTAGACCAATTTGGGTTGCCCTTCCAACTGGTTATTCAACCCAAAAGTGCCAAACACTGTATTCCAGTGGCTGTTAATTACTTGCTTAAAGGGGTAAATATCCATACTAAATTGGATTACGAAATTTTGTGTTACATTGTCATTCTTGTCCTTTGGTACATTGTGTTTTAATGAATGGAGATTCCATAGGCGAGACTCATAATCAGTTTTCCTTTTCTCAGAAACCATGTAAATAACTTAATCCAACATCCCAGTTGCTTAGCCTCAGTTCCTGAATAGACCACTCATTTTGGCTCCTTCTTCTTGAAAAATTCAATAATCTGACACCAATCTGCTTAACCTGATGACTTCTCCTTTGACCAAGTTCTTTTTCTTCCACAGAGTATTGGCTGTCAAAATGGAGGCAAGCATTTGAAATAGCTTCTTTCCTGTAGATGCTGGATTCATATCTATCAGCCTCCAGATTCTTGCTGATAGTAACATCCAGAAAATTAATAAAATACATGCTCTCCTGATAGATAAACTGTAGGAAATCAGTTGAATAGTTGAGAAAGTCAACGAACTGCTCTAATTCATGCACATTTCCTTTCCTCAAAGCAAAAAGGTCATTCAAATATCTCATATAATTCTTGACCATACCAAAAAAGGGGGAGTTGAGCACCATATTTGTCTCCCAAATCACAACACTATATTTGCAAAAGTGGGGGCTGAAGCTGCCCCCGTAGGTACCCCTCTCTGCTGTTTGTAGTACTCTCCTTTGACATAGACACAATTGTTGGTGAGTGCTGGCTCCATACATTGGAACACAATACTGATATCAGATCTACTCAATTCAGTACCATTTACCATGACTTCAAGGAACCATTCAAGTCCTTGGTCATGAGGGATAACAGAAAGAACTTTAATTTCGGTAGAATTAACATAAAAAACCTCAAATAGAAATTCAGTGTTAGTCAAACATTCAAGGAAGTGCCATTGTTTTTATTGTTGTAAAAATGTTTCAGTTTCAAATTGACATACTTGGCAAGTGGATCGATCTTGGACCCTGTTCATGCCTCTATCGGTCTTAAGGGGGGTAGGTTGGTCACTGATTTGTAGATCTTCAGGATCCCAAAAATCACTGGGATCCTAGGATTTTTAACAACCAAGAAATCTCTAGTCTTAGCAGCTGCTAGGTCAGAGGTACTAAACAAATCTACCAAAGTAAGGTCTGTACCATGGTACGTTTTATTGATCTCATTCCGAGAGAGGCTTCAGAGAAAAACTCACCATTGTTTAAATACTCCAGCATCTTACAGTAATATATGAATCGATCCATTAATACTAACCCCCCCCCTTATCTGGCTTCATGATGCGTAGATTGTTATTGTTGCATAAATAAAAAAGCAACTCCCTTTCCCCAGATATGAGGTTAAAGAAAGTGTTCCTCTGTTTAGAGCACCATTCTCTTATGCTATTTTCACAGTGGTGCTCAAATAATAAAATAAGTGATGGGAGGGATGGATTGTAAGTACTGCTTCTACTCACACCCACATCATCCAAGTTATTATTGTTTGGCAACATTGAGCATTTAAAATTAAACTTCCTTGTATATAATTTAAGTTCAGTTAACAAGTCAACCAACTTGGGTTGACTAGAGGGTACGAATTAAAATCCTTTCTTAAATAGTGTACCAAAAACTGGGGTGATAGTAATATGGGAGAAAGTATCCATTTTAAATCTTCCAAGATCAAATGTTCATCTTGTTTGTTTCCGAAACTGTCTGTTCTTGTAGTTCTGGTTGTTCTCCCTCCGAATATCTTATGCCTTGTAATTGTTTTTGATAGTTGGAGAAGCCATTACTTTATTTCTCCTGCTTCTCTTTTAATCTCGTGAATCTCATGGGGGCATCCAATAATGCAGGTTCGGCTACTTCATCTGCCATGTCAATAACCCCACATCTCACATCATGATATGGCAGTGGTCTGCTAAATCCACTTTTCCCAGATGGATTAGGGTATACAGTCTTATTTTGTAGTCATTAATATCTGTGACAGTTCTCTTCTGTTTGTGCCTAAATGCTGTTACTTCATAGTGTTCCACTTTCTCAACCAGTCACTTAAAGTCTTCCAAATAATGGGAAAACAGTAATTCAGTCTTAATAAGTCTATAAAATGTATTTAATTCATCTTCCAGTTTATCAAGACTGCACAAGTTATCACAGACCATAATTTCCATGAGTTCAATTCCAATCTTGTCAAAAAATTCCAATCATTTATAATGAAACACAAGAGGCATCATTTACCCCATTTGGATATTTAAAAATATGCAGGTAAACATTAATTCATCATCATCAGCAGTAGCAGCAACAGCCCACTTTTCCCATTTTTTCTACATGGGGTCGGGGTATCGTGTTAACTGTCACCAACTCTCCCAATTCAGCGCCACAGTCCTGCCCTCTTCAATACACATGCCTGACTGTCACAGATCTTCTTTCACACAATCCATCCACCTCTTTGCTGGACATCCTCGCTTCCTCTTACCTTCTTCCTATCTGTCCCAAATCTTCCTCACCAGATTATCTTCTGCTTTTCTGCATATGTGTCCAAAGCACCGTAATCTGTTCTCTTATCACATTATACACATTAATATCATATTTAAATACATCTAACTTTTCTTGTTTGCCATACCAATTATATCTTTGAATTCCTGAGTCCTCTATTTCGTTTGCCAGTGGCTTTAAATATAAAGCAAATAACAAAGAGGAAAAAGGACACCCCTGTCTGGTTCCTTTTTTCAGACACAACTTAACAGACAGATACCCTCCCATTTTAACTTTTGCTTCCGATCCTTCATATATCCTCCAAATTAAACGCATTATTTTTTCAGGGACTGCATATGCTTCCATTGCCCTATTCATACAATCCCAGCTATGTTGAATGCTTTATTTGCATCAAGACCAACCAACAACAGCAGTTTTGTCTTACATTCTGCTACCCTCTGGATCATCATCATTCATTTAATGTTGTCAAATGTTTGCTTCCACTCCACAAATCCGTATTGATCCATATCTATCAGTTTTGGCAGCACCTTCATAGACATAAACACTTTATAATCATGGTTTAAAATTGAAAAGGGCCAATATGAAGCTAGGTCTGATGGGTCTTTACCATTTTTAGGTATACAGCCATCACAGCTTTGTTTCAAGATGTTGGTGCTTCATGGACACCCTTTTAAAATACTGTTAAACAAAATCTTCCACATATTTATCACATTCTTCGCTCCTAGTCTCTAGACTTCCTCATGAATGCCACCTGTTCCTGGAGACCTTCTGCAGATTGATTATACATCACCATTTTATCTCAGCTCCTCTTGTCTTAACTGATAGCTGTTGAGTCGCATCTGCTTCTAACTTTGTCATAATTAAGTTTTTCATAAATATTTTACCAGATTTCCGTCTTTTTCTGATATATCCAAATTTTCATAAACGTTCTGAAATACCCCTACAGGATCTGTGGTTATTGTTCTTGTCATAGGTCTACAAAGTTTGGTGACAACCCTTTCTACTTTCTGTTTCCTAAGTATTTATACTAATAGTTTTTGTGCTCTGAAGTTATCAAAAATAGTTGGTTAACAGCAAGCAGTTTTTTCTAAACTCATGCATATTATCCAAATAGTCCCATATTTTCTCTTTATCACTCTGCAGTTGGGCCTCTTCTTGTTCTGTGAGATTCCCCCTGTTCTGCACAACTTTAACCTTTGTTAATATGTATATATGTTTTCAGCATATCTTGAACTTTTCTGCAATACTAATGTCTCTGTGTCAAAGTAAGTGGTGATTATCCTTTTCTTATTTGTTATACCCAAAATGGCTTTTCCTGGTTTAATGTTTCCAAGTCTTTTGGGTTTTTAATACAGTGACGGGAATGGTACCCATTCCTAAATCAAAGTATAATTAAAGTTCATAGATTCATAGGTGTTTTACTAGGCTAATGACCTTTTTAAGCCCAGTCATGTATCCCAAATCTCTGACAAGTTCTGATACTCTTGATGAGTGTAAGCATGGACTTGGGAAATTAACCATTTACAGGTTACCTGCTTATGTCAGAGACATAGGTGCCAAACCAGGGATGAATTTCCAGTTTCCCATTCAGTTGTCCAAGTTGCACTTGAATTGGATTAGGGAGGAACTCTGCTTCACATGGATGGGGAGCCTGTTCCATAGACAGGGTAGTCTCTGTGATATATACCTATCTCTCCAGCAGGTCCTATTTATATCACAGGCAAGGTTTAAGTCTTTAAAATGGGTAATTCTGCTACTGTTTGTTTTGTGGATATGCAGGAGGTCCATCAGAGTGGGGTCTGACAATGCCCTGTATGCCAGGCATAGATCTCCCCTCAAAAGCCTGTAGGAGACAGAATACAGGGATAAGGCCTTGAGGCGGTCTGCATAGGACATATAACTTATGCCCTGTATTCTTTTAGTGAGAAACCTCTGTGGATGTTCCAGTTGTTGGATATGCCTGGTTAGGTACCAACGGGGGCACTGTACTCAATGATAAGTCTGATGAATGCCAAATACAGTGGAACAATGACTTCCTTGGACTTAGATGTCATACCTTTGTTTATAAGTTGGTCAACATAGAATGATTTCCTCACCACTGTAGATACTTGATGATCCAAGGCTAGATTACTATCTATGTGTGTCACTAAGTCCCTGACTACTGGGTCATCTCTAAGGGGTGTGTTGTCAATATGATAGTTACCAGAGATGGAGGACTTCCCAAAGGATACTATTATGCATTTCTTGGCATTTAGTTTTAGTCCATGACTCTTACACCAGTTGTGTGTCTGTGTCAGCCCCTCCTGGAGAACATTTGTATCAGTGTGAGATTTAATGATAGGTCATAATTTGCAATCATTTGCAAATTTAGTCAGCCAGAGACCACTGATATTGGCCTTGACTTCTGAGAAGTAAATGCCAAAAAGGAGCAGTACAAGGACTGAGCCCTGAGGGACTCCACTTGTGTCTGGCCTCTTTGTAGAGGTGGACTCCCCAATTCTAACTACCTGGGTCCTGTCTGTGAGCCAGTTAGCTATCCACCAGGTGACATAAGGGTTTGTACCTAACCTCTTGAGTTTGTCAGCAATGCCCAAGTGGGTTATTGTGTCAAATGCCTTGTCCAGGTCAAGGTAGGCAGTGTGAACGATTTTGCCCTCATCCATTGCTTTGGTGACCTTCTCAAAGAAGTCTACCAGGTTGAGTAGGCATGATCTGCCCTTTACGAAACCAAACTGGGTTGGGTCCAGTGTCTGGAGGTTTACTATATCTCTGTTGATCATCTCCATGATAACTCTTTCTATGGCTTTACATGTAAGACTAGTGAGACTTATGGGTCTGTAGTTTCCAGGGTCTGTAGATGGCCCACATTTGTGCAGAGGGTTGACTATTCCCTCTCTCCATTCATGAGGCATGAAGCCTGTTGGGAGAGGAGACTACAGTTAAAAAGTAATTCCAGAGGTCCTGGTAGGTCATGTTTCATGCTATTTAGAAGGCATCCTGGGATACTGTCTGGGCCCATTGATGCAGTGTTCTTGGTCTTAGAGAGAGCACTAAGGACCTATTCCCTAGTGATAGTAAGGGGAGATATATTTGATGATATTTCCTGAGGGAAGGTTGAGGGGGAGAGAGGAGTAAAGTTGGAGCTGAATTTATCAACCAGGAGGTTCACTATATCTTCTGGCTCAGTATAGGTGGCTGCATTTACAATGAGCTCTGCACACAATTGTGTATTGTCTTTGAGGTTGCTGACATAGCTAAAGAATGATTTGTGGTTGTCCTTGGCCTGGGAGGCCAAACTTACCTCAAATTTGGCTTTGGTAGACTTTATTTGTCCTCTGAGTTGTTTGTTTAGTTTAATGAGAGTGCTTTTATCCTGCTGGGTGCTACACCTCCTAATTTTTGCCATGATTTTCTTCCTGCTGTTATCCGTCCGACTGATTTTGTGATTCCACCAGGGTGGCTTGTTTTTTGAGTTAGTTCTGTACTTCTTCCTGGTGGATACAGCTGCCTCTATGCAGCTATTAATAAACTTGTACAGGGTTTCTGTGAACAGTTTTGCATAGTCATAAGTGTTCTCAGGTTTTATGAGGGCTTGAAATTTTTACCATGTTCTCACTTAATAGCAGGAGGTTAGCTTTAGACTAGTTCCTGAATATTCCCGGTTTAGCTGGGGGTCCAAGTTTTATTTTTACTTCAAAGGAGACCATTTTGTGGTCTGACCTTACCAGGGAAGGCATTGCAGTAGGGGGTGTACAGTACTCTCCCATATTAGTGAGGACCAGATCCAGTATGGTTGCACCCCAGTTGGTGTATTGACTATCTGGTCAGGGGAGTTTATGTTTACAAAATCCAGGAATCTCTGTGCATGTACTTTGGATGTTGTATTGAATTTCCAGTTAATAGTGGGGTAATTAAAGTCACCCATGAATATGGCATTGGGTTGGATGGTTATTGTTTCTAATAATTTTAAATACATGGTATGGGTTTCCTGGATTATAGAGGAAGACCTATAGCTTGCAAGGAAGTGGTATTGGATTTTACCTATGGTGATTTGAATATGGAGCAGCTTAAGTGCACTGTCCTGTTTGACCAGCCTTGAAGTCATAGCCGGCCTTAGGCATAGGTCAACTAGGCGGTCGCCTAGGGCCCTGCTCTAGCAGGGGCACTTTTCCAGTATTTATTAGGTAACCAAATCTCCATTTTTATTTATACCCTATTTTAAACTCCATTTTCATTTTATCACACTCATTAGGTGTCACTGCTGAAAAAATGTCTGTCTTCCCAAATAATTGTCTAATAACTTCCACTATGCATTTCTTAAATTCCTCCCTTTTAACAGGTAGGTGAGAAAGCTCTAGTGCCTCATTTTCTTGCATGATCTGAAATTGTGATTGAATAGTTATTGATTTTTGTAGGAAAATCATGCAGTTACAGAGGAAGTCGGGTATAACTAAAGTTCATTCACTGACGAGTAGCCCATATATTTTAAAATATTGTTATAATACTGTTTCCCTTCAAGGCCTACTATTGAGTGTAGTCACACAGCTGTACTTTCATGTACTTCACTTTTTCCTTGGGATAAAAGCCTGGCATGATTGCATGAGTTTTCCAGTTAAACTCCTGGATGAAGGTACTCTGCAGAGAAACGATTATTAAATCCAGACAACTGTGATGGTGATAGGAGACTGGCAGCTGTAATGTCTGCTCAGTCATACTGCCAGGTCCATATTTCATTAAAAATCCTTTATCCTTTCAGAGATCAAGAATGCAGTGATGTTAATTAATGCAGCATAGACTCCACTCTCGTGCATGCTGCCATTGAAGCATCTGTCTGTTCCCCCATCTTTTAGGTAAAAGCCAGTGAGTGTAGCCTTCTTGATTACTGTGTTATCTGGCTGTCTGATGACAGGACCCCTAGTTAAATGTCTGCTGCTGGTAGCATATGCAGATCACTTTCCATAACTGGAACATTATGTAATTTTTAATATTTTTATGCCATTTTTAATTTCTCCAAGTCTTTTGGGTTTCTAACACCATGACGGGAATGGATCGCATTCCTAAGCCAAAGTACAATTAAAGTTCATGAAATTAGTTTTGTTTCACTCTTTGATGTTAGACAAAACTGCTCTTTGCAGCACCTGCAGTGTGCCCAGTAACGACTCCTTCTGTAATTCGTACACTGTCACAGGAATTGGTAACATATCTAAATACGATTGTAAATTCTTTTTTATAGGACCAGTTGCTCCTACTACTACTACTGGAACTGTCTGAGTGTCTTTCTTCCACATGGCTGTCATTTCTGCCTGCATTTCAACGTATTTTATGACTTTGTGTCTCTCTGTACACAAGACACTGTAGTCATTGGGTGTGGTGATTTCAATGATCAATGCTACTTTTGTCTTCTTTTCTTGGACCACTATATCCGGTTTTCTAGCATCTATCTTTTGAACTGTTGGTATTGGGTGATCCCATTTGATATAAACTTCATCATTTTCTATGATTCTTTGTGGCTCATTTCCAGTGTTTTTCAGCCACTTCGATACCATAATGTTTGCACAATCTCCAGTGTAACAGTCTCGCCACATTATTATGCCTTTCAGTATACAGTCCCTCTGCCATTAGTGCGTCGCAACAAGCAATAAGGTGTGTGACTGTTTCCAATTCGGTTTTGCAAAACCTACATATATCTGTTTCTCCCACGTTCAATGGACTTTGAAACCAGCCTAAACGTAACCCGCTATCTTAGGCTGCCAATATTAACCTTTCATTTCTTGATGTGAATTTACCTCTTCTTAACCATTCCTGCATTCGTTCTTGATCAACACGAGTCTCTTCCAGAAGTTTTCTATACTTGCAACTATATTTATGTTTTTTCCACATTTTTTGCCTTCTTACCTGGTCCTTCACCTTATATTCTTTTTTTTGTTTGTTTTTAAGCACATTCAGTTTCTGCCTGATTTTTATCCACTTCTGGTTTGATTTCCATTCCTGCTTGACGTCGATATGCTTCTGCTAAATTACGCAGAGATGCCATCTTAGATTTATTCTCCTCATGTTTCAAAACTTTTACTACATTTGGATCTTGTGAGGTCAGTAAATATGTATGAAGTCTGACAACTGCAGATCTATACATGTAATCAATTTCAAGGAGGCCCATACCTCCTTCAGAATGGGAATATATAATCTTGGTATACATTGATTTATATAAATCATTTGGTGAGCATGAAGCATCCTTCTTGTTTTGATATCCAATCTATCGAACACTTTTTGGGGCCAATCAGTCATTCCAAAACTATAAGTTAGGACGGGAAGAGCAAATTGATTTATGGCTTGGATCTTGTTCCTATTTGTCAGTGCTGTTTTCAAGATCAATTTAAGTCTTCCAAATTATTCCTTACTAAGCTTTATTCACATTTGTTCATGTTTTATTGCTGATCCTTCATCAGTTCCCAAGTATTTATACACTCCCTCTTGCTCAAGCTCTTTTATATCACATTCTTGTCCCAAACTATTTTCCTGGCGCTGCAGTTTTTCTTTCTTAAAGGTTGCTTTGGCACATTTATCAAGACCAAATGACATTCCAATATCATCTGAAAAAGTTTTGACAACCTACAGCTGTGCTTTCAGTTCCTCGTCTGATGAGCTATACAGTTTTAAATCATCAACAAAGAGAAGATGAGAAGTCACTAGACTTAGTTGTTTTCAAGAAGCCAAATTGTAGCCATGACCTAAGCTGTTAAGTAAATAGCTTAATGAACTAATGGCAAGGCAAAATAGCAGGGGTGACAGGGAGTCACCTTGGAATATCCCCCCTTTGGACTGTTATCCCTGGGATAATAATCTGTCCTTTATCATGGCTTAATTGCAAAGTGGTCTGCCACTGTTTCATGGTTACTGTAATGTAATCAATCAGTGTAGGATGTACCTTATACATTTTTAAGCACTCTTTTATCCATGAATGTGGGATACTATCAAATGCTTTTTTATAGTCAATCCATGCCACATTTAGGTTCTTCCCTTTCTTACAGTCCTCCTCTATAACTTTATTTAACAACAAATGATCCTTTGTTCCATATGAATTGTCCTTTTTTTCTACTGCCATAATTCAGTTTTCTTCTAAATGACTATAAACTCTGTCAGCGTCAATCCCCGTGTATAGTTTAAACATCGTCGGAAGACAAGTTATTGGTGTATAATTTTTAGGGTAGCTTGCAGGTTCACTCTTAAGTAAGAACATTGTTTTTCCTGTTGTAAACCAGTGCGGTGGATGTTTGGCGTGTGCATATAAATTGTTACTCATGGCTTGATCCTCGTGTAAAGAAGTTAATACTTTAAGCCAAAAGTTAGGTACTGCATCTGGACCTGGGGTTTTCCAATTAGAGGCTTTTCTCAACTTTGTTTCAGTCTCTCTGGCTATTTCATCCCATTTCATTTCCTTTACCTTTAAACATCTTATTTTTTCTTTTACTTCTTCTGTCCATTTAGCATCTTTGTTATGTTCCACAGGATCTTCATAGATACTTCTCCAAAATGTATCTTACTTCCTCTTTTTTCGGCTGTCCATCAATTCCTTTTACCTTATTTCCCAATTCTCTATAACACTTTTTTTGGGTCATCAGTAAATTGCTTATTTTGTACTTTTCCCTTATATTTATCTTCATATCTTCTGAGTCTTTCTGCCTGTTTTGAAATTTTTAGTTTGTTATCTTCAATAGTGCAAAATAGATCCTAGTCTGTTCTAATACTGCATATTGCTTTTATCACATCTATCTTTCTTAATATTTTTGTTGACCTGTTCCCTCTTCTATAATCTTCTAACAATGACACTTCTTGTCTTAGCTGCTTTATAGTTTTCTCTATTAGATATTTCCATGATGGTATTCGCTGTTGCCCCCTCTTTTCCCTCGCTACCCTATGTTCCTGTGGTAGAACTTTATCAGTTATTAATTTAGCAGTACAGTAATATATTCTGTTTACTTCTGTTATATCGCATGGGTCTCTGTGGACAGTCCTAATTACTGTGTTCATTTGTTTTATCAAGCTTCTGACTTTTGGGGTTTTATTAACTTTCTGCAGTCTATTTCTCTCATTGATCTTGATATAACTGTCTTTGTCTATTAAATCAAGCAACTCTTCTCTTAATTCTTTTTCTTCCATACTGAGCGCACATGCCTTGTTTTCCATTTCCTGTGGGCATTCTATAGAAAGTTCTATAACATCTTCTTGTGGCACATTCCCTTCATTTCATCCTGTGTCATCTGTTGTTCTGTCATATGGGAACTCACTGGCCTGTCACACCTCACCATTGACTGCATCAGAGTTTCCGCAGTTTCCTGTTCCTTTCCTTCCTGTCTAGCTTCAAGTACTTTTATACTGGTTTCCTGTGGAAGGCTCCATAATGTCTTGAAATGGCATCTGACCTGTTGCTTCCTGATCCGCTGGTTTCTCCTTAATTTGGATATCCATTGCTCTATCCTGTTGTGGTGCTTTCTGCATTTGATTTTCTACACTGAATCCTTCTCTTTGCAGCTGTTCCATTACCTCAATTTCTGCTTCTTTGACTTCTCCATTACTAATCTCTTTTTCTACTTTTCCTCTTAGTCTTCTTATTTTTTTGTATTGTAAAGTTTTCCATATCCGGATTCCTTTCCCTATATTTTTCTTCAAATATCTTTGGTGCTGCTCTTTTTGCATTAGTTAGTTTTGCTTTCTTCATTGCATAAATATTACACCATATCAAATCTCTTTTCCTTCCCCCTGTCCATATTTTTTCTTCACATGTCTCCTGATCTTCTTGCTTTTCCTTATTCTGGGGACTCACTCCATCCTGCTGTGATGTAGTCTGTTTTAGACCTTCTACATTAAATCCTTCACTTCGCAGGCACTCCATAACTTCAATTTCTATTTCTTTAACTTCTACTTTACTAATCGTCTTTCCTACATTAAATCTTTGTGCTTTTAGTCTTTTTGTTGTGAAATTTTCCATATCTGGATGCCTTTGCCTGTATTTTTCTTTGAATATCTTTGAAACTGCCTTCTGTATATTAGTTAACTTGGCTTTCTCCTTTGCATAAATATTGTACCATATCAAATCTCTCTTTCTTTCCCATGTCCATATTTCTTTTTTATATATTTCAAATATCTCTAGATTTTGTAGTTTATATTTTCTCACTTCCTCAGAGGCTTCTTTTTCCAAAGAGATCAAAGTTTCTTAATCTATATACTGTTTTTCAAAAATCTGTTGTATTAATGAAAGCAAATTTTATTTGAAGCTTGTGACAGTTTTTCCTGCAGAAGTATTTTTCTTTCCTCTAATTTCTCTCTTAATCGTTTTGTATATCTTGTGTCTGGAAATTCTGGGCTTTTTACATAATAGTAACAATACATAATTTCATTCTTATCCTCAATAGTCCACTCTGTCGTCTTTATGGCTCTTCTTTGGCAAATCAGTTTTTGTCGTTTTTGTGGACTGCTACTTCCAACTACAACGGGGGGGGGGGTGCATCCTCCCCCTGAGCCTGGCCTGGCCCCATTGTAGGATTGTTTCCGTATTTTGAGGATTCTACACTGTCATTTTTTCCAGTCCTGGCACCAGTGTGCCTACCAGGATTGGGCATTTTTTTATCCTAGGTCTTGTGCACCCAGCTGTCTTTTTTATTTTTGATTTATTTCTGTCCATGATATGTGCTATATAAATACAGTCTATATATCAATGTCGCCTTGGTGAGATTTTGTGAAAAACAGGGTCCACCCCGTGAAGGTACTCACCAAGACTTGAGGATGAATTCAATTTCATCACTACTATGCTTTTCATCTCTCCATCAGGACCCCTGCACTGTG
>NC_056735.1:805437847-805570347 GCF_019279795.1 Protopterus annectens | reverse complement strand
AAAGTAAGTCACCCAGTTACTTCTACACAAATATTTCTCATCAGAAATTGTGCAAGTTTGAGAATCCCTAGACATGTTAAAAATATCTTTCAGATGTTCTGCTGGGGCTCTTATATTTAGCACTATACTGTCTGGTTATCTTAAGTAGTAAGGTCATCGCGTAACCTACCAGAATTAAACAAAGATGGTCCAGATATCATCCATGTTCATTTTAAATGTCTTTTGTGGGGTGTCACCTTCCCAAACTATATAATTCTGATTTTTGAATGAACTCCATATAGTATATGACAAACTAAACTGCATAGTACTTCTATGTGTTATTTCAAAACAACCAAACATGATGCTATGCAGGTAGGTTGATGCACGGCCAAAACCATTCAAATGTATACCACAAGGCCAGCAGTATATGATCCAGAAGTCACAAAATAAAATGAAAATACTAAATTAATAGCATATAACTGACTGAAAACAGCCCTTTATTAGTGAGACAGACCGGTCTGTCTCACTAATAAAGGGCTGTTTTCAGTCAGTTATATGCTATTAATTTAGTATTTTCATTTTATTTTGTGACTTCTGGATCATATACTGCTGGCCTTGTGGTATACATTATTTCAAAACAAGACACAGTGAATGTCACACTATTTTGACCACCGTAACTACTAACAAAACATAGCTAACTGTAAAAACACAGTATAGAGCAAGAGTGACAGTTATTCACAGGAACAATGCATGACTTGAATTCAGGTTCTGGATAAAAACAAACATAAAGCAATACCCTGTATGTAAGAAGTCAGAAATCCGAAAGCATGAACAGGATAACTAGCAAAGTATGGGAGAAATTAATGACTCAGCAGAACTATAGCTCCAAGGGTCCTATTTTAACACAGTTGAGTCCCAGATTAAATCTCCACTTGGAAAACGTTTCAGAAATGTTAAACAGTGGGGCATTATTTTAAGTTTAGCCAAAACCTTATGGAATTCTTGAAACTTCGCTGCCAATAATAAAATCAATGAAACAGAGAAGTATGAACTGGCAGCCAACAATTACTCTGATAAACATACAGTGATGTCTTATTTGTTCCAACTAGTTCAGTATACAAAGGAAATACAGCTATAACGGTTGCAGTACAATAAAAAGAAAAAACAAACAGCAGCAATAAGACTTAAGCACACAGCACAGTACGCATATACTAGATGATTCTAAAAGACACAGAAATTAAAAGCCAAACCAAACCAGAGAGAAATACAATTTATTTATTTATTTTATTTTTATTTAACATGTATTTACCGGGAAAGTCCAACTTGGAACAAAACCAATTTTCAGCGGAGGCCTGGGGAGAAACACTCCAGATGCATGTCTTTGTAATGTGGGAGGAAACCGGAGTACCTGGAGAAAACCCACAAGTCTAGAAAATCAGATAAGTTTATTTTTCAGACCTAATGCAAAAGAAATAAAGAGTAAAGATAGGAATGGACTGAAAATAAAAGCAGACAGTAAAACAGCTAAAGGAAAATGTGAAGAATGCAAGAGCACTGCACTTTAAACCAAGCCAGATCCTACAAAAATGTTGACAAAACAACAAAAAACTTAATCTTACACATCTTGTAAAGCAGACACAGACTGAAGTTTTCCATTCCTTAATCCATATTTTCCCAATGGATCATGTACTTTAAATAATTCACTTTATATGTTTTGACAGGTAGCAACAACAACACTACTTCATTTCTACAATCTCCCTTACAATAGGCTGAATGCTGGCTAGCGATGTCATGCAGTTAACAAGACTGCCCAACAGCACAGTACAGAACACTATATCCTTTCACCTCCCAGTCTCAAAAAGGCTAAGCTGATAAGTAGATATAACACTCCAAATGGGAACCCACTTTTCCAGTATATGTTCTGTCAGGACTGGAAGTAGCTATCTCGACCAGAAGTGTTGCTGGTAAAAGCTCAGCTTGTTTGTTTGTGCCGTATAAATCAATCCTCATGTCAAAACATTGCGGGATAAGATTGGTTATAGTGATGATGACAAATTTAGTGCTTCTAAGCAATTGTTATAGGCCCTTATTAATAAGTGATTTGTACCTTACTTTGTTGATCGATATTTGTATAGACTACTGCAGTGCCTGTTGTGCTGTTTCTCATTTCAGGCTTAGTAGAACTGCTGTCTTTCTTGCAGATAAGACAATTAATGCACATACACTTGTTAATGCAAGCAAATAACAGAATTAAGTATGATCTCTCGCACATAAGATAACAAGTATGCAAGCAAAGTAAAATAGCTGCAGACTCTGCTATTTCTCATTTCAGCTGCCATTTCTCAGTTTCTCTCCCAGATAAGACAATTAATGTAGCCAGTTTCAGCCTTTTTTTTCTTGCCTTACTTGGATGAAGAAAGATGGGCTGTGCGCTGTCTGGCTGACATTCCGACTCTGCAAGTTAAAATAATAAATGGTTGCACATGACATCAGGACAAAAAAAAAAAAAAAAGGGAAAGTTGTAAATTAAACGGGCCACTTGGGAATTCGTGGCACTCCAATATTTTGCCCTCAAAACCGGTATGCTGTGGCCAGGATCTAATAACGTATTACAACAACTAGCATTACCTGGTCCTGTTTGGGTAGTTCCTTCCCCCTCACCTAACATCTGGACCAAATTTATTTAAATCTGAAGTGCACCAGGCATCATTTTTTAAATCTCTCTGTATGCTGTCTGTGCCCATAACTTTGCATGCTCCCAAGTAATTGAATCTGTAGAAAACATATGGATTCGTATTATTTTTGCTACTAGAAAGACTGATATACTTATGGTTGACAATCTAGAGAAATCCTGGTTTGTGCAAATTTAATTTTAATTTTATTGCTATCGAGGTCTACCAAGTAGCTGCATCACTGCCTCAATGCTGTATTTCGCTTACTTGGTCTGAAATCTAGGTTTTATGTAGTCATATATCAAGAAATGTATCAGAATGATCTGATGTTATCCATGTCAGTATTCCTCAGTTCTGTGTTGTAGGATCCAACATCAGACGCTGGGCTCAAGCTCCTCCCACTCCCACAATCCCTTGCTGCCCTCTAAATACCTCAGGTCTCATTTGCTGCTTCACAGCATCAGACGTAATTCCTTTGGCATGAGTCCTTCCGTAGGATAAGTGCTCATTTCCTAATTCTCTTTTTGTCTTTATAGCTGTTAGTCTCATTGTAGTGTCTTAGAGTTATAGTCTTATAGTCTTTTTGTACTCCTGTTAACTTTCCCACTCTTCTAGCTAATTGTTTCTTGTCAGCCCTTTTTGGCAGCAATTTTTTTGTGTTAAGTATTTCTCTTTCTTCGTTAGATTTAGAGTGATTTCTTGTTGTGTTTTGTGAATTAATTGTATTAGTGTAGTGGTTGGTTTTTGCTGGTTTTTG
Organism: Protopterus annectens; assembly: GCF_019279795.1. Lineage (NCBI taxonomy): Eukaryota > Metazoa > Chordata > Ceratodontiformes > Protopteridae > Protopterus > Protopterus annectens. The sequence continues at coordinate 805,566,939 of NC_056735.1, read as the reverse complement.
ACTTGGTTTGGGTCTAAGTTACAGCTCCAGTTTGGGTTTCTTGGCCTCAGTGTTTGGTCCATTTTTTCTCCCTCATGTCTGATAAACCAGCAGGGTTTAATAGATGCTCATGTGGTTGGAAGATACCCTTTTCTGACTTGCATGAGACGTGTCTCTATTGTTTGGTCACTGACCACCTGGAGGTTAAATGCGGAATTTGTGCCGCCTTCAACCCCAGGGTCTTAGTTGAGCACCGCAATAAGTTGCTGTTAAAAGTGATGGCTTGGGGGGGGGTCTGTTGCTCAAGCTGGGTCCCTCTGACCACAAGAGGAAAGCACACTCTGTCTCTGCATCCTCTTCTTCAAGGAAGCCTAGGCTGTCGGATTGTAGCTCCTTTGGTGTAGCTCCAGCCTCAGCGCCGTCAGATCTGAGGTCTTCAAATCTACTCCTGGATCCAAGGGCTCCAATTTGAGACCTTTGCATTTTAGGTCAGGGGAGTCTACGCCCGGATCCAAGGCCTCTGGATCGAGGACTTCAGATCTGACCCACACTAGACCTGCTACGGATCTGACCTCCTCAGTTCCAAGGCATTCGAGTTCTGAACCTTTGGATCCTCTGTTGCCTCAGATCCAAAGCGGGCTAATCCAGGACCAGTGTTGGATTCCATCTTGATTGTGGACTCTCCATCAGGTTCTGGCCCAGAGCAGTGCTTTATAGCTCCCAGGCACAGAAGCAGTTCTTCAGAGAGGTACAGGAGGGTCTCGGGGTCTAGACATGCATCCCAAGCTAGGTCATAAGCCTCTTCTAGATCCTCCAGGAGCTTGCTCCCTTCTAATATGGACAGGATGATGAGGTCTTTTTGCAAAGCTCAGAGTGAGCTGGGGCTTCTTGCCTCCCCTGCCCATCCAGCAAGGGATTCTTCCCCCACCCCTACACTTCAGTCTCCTCTTCTGACCCAGGTGGTTTCAGATTCCCAGGACCTTGGGCACAGTGAGGAGGTGACAGGGCTCTTAGAGCACACGTAGTCTCTACCCTGTCCAAGTCCCTGACCGGCTCTTCTCCCCCCAGTCAGAGCAGACTGGGCACCTATCCTGAGTAATAGCTGTGGACTTCTTGGGAGTGGGTTCTGGTCCAACCTTTTTGGACTGGTCCCTGCCCCTCAGTGCTACGGCTTTTGACAGTTCATGGCCGGTACTATCCAGGGGTCTTGAGGCGATGGCATGCTCTGCTCCCTCTTTGCAGGTGTTCTTTCCTGCCAGGAGTGGGACGGGAGCATCGTCCAGCCCTTCAGCCTTCTGGGTAGCAGAGAGGACCCTCTCCACTGCTGGAGCTGCTTTCCCTGCTCTCCAGGGTCCTTCCCAGTCCCCCTCATCTCTCAGCACTAATCCTTCTCAACCTGCTCCTGGTCAGCTCTCCCGAACCAGCCTTCCAGGGGGGAGTTACCCTATTTGGGGTTCCCCCTCTCTTCCAAGTCCTCCTCTGAGCCTCCCTCAGAGGATTTGCCTTGGAAGAGAACATGTAAGAGGAGGCACCTAGACTCCCCGATGGAGTCCTTCACAGAGGATATGGATGTCAGTGAAGGGGATGGGTCTCCCAGATCTCTATCCTAGAGATCCTCAAATTGAAGGGTGGATGGTCCACCCAACCCCTGTCCTCCAAGGAGTCCATATTCCTGAAGGCATTCAAGACAGGACCATCTACTTTCTTGGTTTCCTCCCTGCTGATGAACTCGTAGACCTTATCACCAGCAGGGCATGGATGGAGCTCGATACTATGAAGCCAGTGTCCAAATGTGCAGACAGATTCCACACTCCACCCACGGACAGACAGTTTTGGTCAGAAGGGGTGCCAGTTGATGCTATAGTGGTAGCTGCTGCCACTAAAAAGGAGTTGGCAAAAAAGAGTACATCTATCCATTCCCTCAGTTGAGAATCCTGGGCGACTGACAGACATAGAAAGCTGGTTTTCGCCTCAGCTACCTTTGGTCGCAGGCACTGAATTGTTTGGCACATTTCACCCATCTCCAAAGGGATTTGGTTAAAGAACTCACCGCTTCCCTTTCTGAGTTAATGTCTGCCGAGGACTTGAATAACTGTCTCCCAAGCTATCCAATCTTGCGTCTCTCGCTAATTCCTTGATGAGGTTGATTTCCACTACTGCGGGAGGCACCTATCGAGCAGCTGGCATGGGCATCGCTATTCAGCATTTCACCGGGCTGCGCCTATGCAGGTTTGCAGAGTCCTTTAAAGCATCCTTCATGAATGCCCCCGTTAATGGATCGACTCTCTTTGGTCCATCAGTCGAAGACACACTGAAATGCAGTGAGTAAGAAAGGAAGACCTTGTTGGCTGTGGGAATCAGATTTTCTACCCCTCAGCAGTCCTTTTCTAAGACACAAAGAGGGACTAAGAAATTGTGGTTCCAAAAGTCGAAGTCTTCCTTTCAGGAGTCTCAGGATAAGCCCTCTTCAAGAGGTTAGGGGAGAGGGTTCAATGCAGATGCTGCTCTAGAGGCAGAGGGGGTCTGCAAACTCAGGGCTCTAGGGTACCCTTGTCTGAGAAGCCCTTTCAGCACCCCTGATGTGTTCCCCATCTGTCCTGCCCTGGAGGCAGTTGGGGGTAGATTGTCTCTGCACCCCTTGACCTGGGCAAGCATCACATGAGATCAGTGGGTGCTGAGCATTATTTACAGGAGTTACTTTATTCCCTTTTCTCATTCTCCACCAATCAAGAAAATTATCCCTGATGTTCCAACCTTTCAAATGGAGTTAGCTTAGCAAGAAGTGCTCAAGTTTATTCAGAAGAGAGCCATCCAAGAGGTCCCCAGGACAATGAGGATCCAGAACTTATTCTCGCTTCTTTTTAGTGCCAAACAGAATGGGGGGACATGTTTCCAGTACTGGATTTAAGTGAGTTGAACCTCTCCATCAAGAAGTCGAAGTTTCAGATGGTTACTGTCCAGTCCATCTTGCCCCTTTTGCACAATAATGAGTGGATGTGCTCTGTGGATCTTCAGGATGCGTACTATCATATCAAAATAGACAGGCACTGTAGGAGAGATCTCTGCTTTAACATGGGGTCCAATCATTACCAATTCAGGGCCCTGCCCTTTGGTCTCACCACAGCCTCCCAGGTGTTCATCAAGTGCATGGCAGTGGTGGCAGCTCACCTGAGACTGCAGAGATTCCAAGTATTTCCTTACCTGGAAGATTGGCTCCTCACAGCTCCCATGAAGCATCATCTGGTTGCAGCCATTCGGTTCCTTCTTCGCCTGTTTGACCAGTTAAAAATTACTGTGAATCTACCCAAGTCACATCTGAATCCGACCCAAAACTTGGAGTTTATTGGCATCCAACTAGACACTGTTTCAGATAATGCAGCGTTATATCCTAGGCATGTACAGCTAATCAGATCCCAAGTTCAATACCTCCTAGATCTGTCTCATCCTCAGGTCTGCTCCATTCTCAGGGCTTTGGAGTCCATGGTGGCAATAATCTATCTGGTGCCATTAGCCAGATTTAACACAAAGGTTCTTCTGGGGACTCTGTTGGTCCAGTGGTCTTGTCTGTCTCATCCAATTACAGTTTCCATCCGACTCACCCTGGTGTGCAAACATCATCTCCTCTAATGGATTCAGTCTCCTAATCTCCTAGTAGGCAGACCCTTTTCTCCTCCTCCCCCCAGTGCCACAGTGACCACAGATGCTTCACAGCTGGGGTGGGGGGGGCATTGCCAGGGAAAGATCGTCTGAGGTATGTGGTCCCCTGCAGAGACCAAACTGCATATACAGAGAGACCAAACTGCACTGGAGAAGAGAGCAGTTCTTCTCACATGGCAAGCCTTTCAAGACTGCCTTCCTCTGGGTATCATTGCACTGCACACGGACAACATGGCAGTCGTGTGGTACATCAGAAAGCAGGGTGGCACACATTATCTACTTTGTCATGAGACCATGAGAGTGTGGGAATAGGCTATGTCCTCGGGGTGCTTTCTCCTTGCAGTGCACATTCTCGAGCAGATGAATGTTCTGGCAGACAAGCTCAGCCGAGCTATCTTGAGTCCCCATGAGTGGTCCCTGAATCTCTCAGTGGCAAAAGAGATCTTCCTTCATTGGGGTCAACCAAGCTGCAATCTGTTTGCTTCCCCCTCTCAATCACAAATGCAGTGAGTACTTTGCTCTGATCCCCCAGCTGCGGAGTCACCAGGGATGCTTTAGTTCATAATTGGACCCTGGGTCTTCTTTATGCTTACTCCCCTATATCTCGCATTCCCAGGGTGCTCCAGAAAGCTTGAAGCTCCCTCGATCCACATTGCCCCCTTCTGGCCTCAGCAGGTGTGGTTCCCCCTCCTCAGGTCTCATCCGAAGTTTCCCCCTTGGGTACTGGATTCACTTCCAGATATGATATTTCACCTCTCTTGTCTTCCAGTCCCAAACCTTCAGACCCTTCATCTGACTGTATGGTTTTTCCACTTCCCTTAATTCTAAAGCAGCCCAAGCTTGCCTCTCCCATTAGAAAAATCATTTTCGGAAGGCTTCCACCAGAAAGGACTATGGTAGTAAATGGAAAAGGTTTTCTATTTGGGCCGGTGAGTGGAATCTAGATCCCTTTTCAGATTCCATTCCAGACATCTTATTATTCTTTATGAATACCACATAAAGCTGGCCAGTAGTTCAAAAGTAGTTGTCTTTTATTAAAATACAGAATATTTCTCTAGCGCCTTGGCTGTAAAAAGCCTTTAACAGAGTACATTCATACATAATAAAATTTGAGTTTATATACTTTTGTGCTTCCTAAATTATTTCAGTACCCAATAAAACAATTAATCAATTACAATTTACTTAATTTCATTACAGCAAACTCTTCCAAGGGCATTCTTGATTCAAGCACCTAGGGCTCATAGTATCAAACTTGAGAATCAGCATGGTCTCTTTTTTCTTAATACATTTTTTATATGTTGATCAATCATAAATCCATTAACTTCTACCTTATCTAATATAGCTGCTTGTAACCCCTCTGGGTTGCTATTATGAAATTCCTTAAAATTAATTGCTACCGGGCTAGTTAATTTGCATTTCCTAATATCTCTTATGTGTTCTTTAACTCTACATGCAAATGGTCGTTTACTTTCCCCCACATAAAGTTTTATACAGGGACATTTTAAACCATAAATAATTTTCTCCGTATTACAGTTATATATACCTCTTGCTTAATTTTTTATTTCCATTAATATATGTAATCTCCTTCACTGTAAATTTACATATACTTCATTTCCCACATCTGAATGTACCTAGCATTTCTGGGGACAAAACTTGCCCCATATTGGGTATACTAAACTTTCCATGGACTAAAAAGTCTTTTATGCTTCGACCTCTTCTAAAGGAGAAGCTAATGTTCTTATTTTGTAAAAAAAATCAATTTCTCTGTTTAATCTTGTCCAAAACTATTTTACTTTTTCTTTTATTACCTCTGAAAATACAGAATATGTTGACGTAAAATATAAACATTCTTGTTCTTTGCTACTTCTTTTCTTACCCTGTTCACTGTCTCTTTTCTGATTCCTGTTTAACACTTTCTCCAACCCCGTTCCCACTTCTGTTGCCAAATATCCTCTATTAAAAAACTTATGAAAAGTTTCTTCCATTTCCCTTTCCTTATCTATCGGGTTGTTACTTAAAGTTTTTACCTTGAGAAATTCTCCATATGGAATGGACTTCGTGGTATGAGGGGCATGACAACTAGATCCATGTAAAACAAAATTTGTTTCTAAAAACGTTTTATGTATCTTTGTTTTTAACAGAGAATCCTTCTTGCCCTTTATATTGACATCTAAATAATGAACTTCATCACCTATGTGTAACTCATCAAAACTTACCCCAGCTTTATTGTCATGCAACTTATCAGTGAATGCTCTGACTTCATTGTGTCCCCCTTTACATATAAAAATCAAATAATCTATAAATCTAAAATATTTGACTACATGTCCCCCTCCTCAGGTCTCATCTGAAGTATCCCCCTTGGGTACTGGATTCCCTTCCGGATCTGATATCTCACCCCTCTTGTCTTCCAATCCCAAACCTTCAGACCCTTCATCTAACCATATGGTTTGTCCACTTCCCTTAATTCTAAAGCAACCCAGGCTTGCCTCTCCCATTAGAAACATCATTCTGGCCCCTCGGAAGGCTTCCACCCGAAACGACTATGGTAGTAAATGGAAAAGGTTTTCTATCTGGGCCATTGAGCGGAATCTGGATCCCTTTTCAGCTTCCATTCCAGACATCTTATTATTCTTTTCTTCTGTTTTTCAGGATGGAGCCAGTTTCTCCACTATTAAGCTGCACCTGGTGGCCATCTCTAATTTTCATGCTGGTGACGAACCTACTTTTTCTTCTAGCCTTTGTAAGGCCTTTTTGAAAAGTGTCTTCCTGCTTCAGCCTATCAAAGATCCCTGTCCTTATTGGGACCTCTCCTTTGTGCTCCAATCTCTTACACAGAGCCATTTTGAGCCTGTTGCAACCTGTGACATTAAGCTTTTGTCCTGGAGGAGTGCCTTTTTGGTGGTCATAACATCGACTAGATGAGTTTCTGAATTACAGGCTCTCTCCAGCAAGCCTCCCTAGATGATTTTTCATAGAGACAGAGTGGCTCTCAGGCCTAATCCCTCCTTCATGCCCAAGGTAGCCACTGAAACAAATTTGAATCAAACCATTAAGTTCCCAGTTTTCTTTCCTAACTATTCCAACAAGGGAGACCACATGCTGCACACGCTTGATGTACATAGACAACTATGGTTCTGTTTAGACAGAGCAAAGAGCTTTTGCAAATCTGACCAACTGTTTGTGGTCTTCTCTGTTAACAGACTGGGCCAGGCGGTGTCCAAGATTACAATTTCTCTTTGGCTATCCCAATGTATTGGTGCCATTTATACTTCTAAGGGATTGTCCTTGCCAAGACCTGTCAAAGATCATTCCACTAGATCTGTGGCTTCATCAGCTGCCTATTTAGCCGGACATTCCTTAGATGAGATTTGTGCTGCAGCCACCTGGGCTACTCCTCACACCTTTATTACTCATTACAAGCTTGACCTAGTTTCCAAGAACAGGGCTTCCTTTGGCTCCACATTTCTTTGGCTTGTCCTTCCATGAGGCCTGTCAGGGTAGTATGGTAGCTGGGGACTCTGACCGAGAAGTGGGGAATAGTGACATGGATAACATCAGATAAAGAGTTATGTACATATCATAACTTAGCATCTGTGTTATCCTATGTCACTATTTATTACTATTCTCTCCCTCCTTCCCCCATCCTGTTGGATCTAGAGGAGTTGAAGGTTTCCGGTCTGGTAGTTAAGGTCTACAATGTCTGTCTTCTAGCTCTAAGGCAAGCTCGATCTGAGGGGTTAGTGGCAGCAAAGGATTATGGGAGTGGGAGGAGCTCGAGCCTAGGATCTGTCTGAAAAGTTGCTTGCTCAGATGCAATGTCGGATCCTATAACCCAGAAGTGATAATAGTGACATAGGGTAACACATTTGATAAGTTATGGTAAGTACATAACTTTTTTTTATTAGACTACTGCTGAACACTTCATTACTGTAATGTACCAAATACTTACTACACAGCTATGCTTTGTATGTACACCACTGTGCATGTAATGCTGTGTTTCCTTAACTTAGTAGACTAATTTCAAGCTGTGGGAAGAAACAGGCCAGTCTGCTATTTTAGATATGATTGCTGAAGTGTTGTTTTTGTATGAAGTGTGAAGAACTGGGTTGTGACGTTAATTTTTCATCTCACCTAACCCCACCTCATACTTTTCACAACTACATCACCCCAGTCCCTCCTCTGTTTCACACAGTCAATTTGAGTCCCTGTATTAACTACATATGCAATGCTACTTCATCACTTCATATTATGTATCTTGCTCATTACAACATATCTTTCCACATCCTGTCATAATCATTATTTCATCACCATCCACTCTCCCGCCAGCCCACTCATAGTCCCACCCCATACCTCTCTATAACTAACTTTATTATCTCACCTCACCTTTTCAACAACACTACCCAACTTTTCTCTTACAGATATGTTCATTCACATACAATTCCTAGCCTATCACACAAATATGCTAGATTAGTTATCAGAATAACCCACCTATATCTAGTCATTTCAACCCATATAAAACAAAGCAGAGACATACACCCTAATCTAGGCCTAAAACTCACACAACAAATAACCTACCCCTCTTTCATCCCCATCACCCCAAACATCACACACCTCTTGCGCAACAACACAGATCTCCTTATCTTAAACATGAACTTGAGAAGCATACTAAACAAAATCCCAGAATTTCAAGCAAACCTCACCCAGTACTCTCCAGACATGTCAGTACTAATAGAAATCTGACTAAAGCCACATATACAAGACTCAGAGATCCTAATCCCTAAATACAACATTCACAGGCTTTAAAGGACTCATAAGAGAGGTGGTGGCATTGCCATAATTTACAAATATAGCCTCAAATTAGAATTACTGTTAAGTATCCCTCCATATCCCAAGAAATGTGAAATTTTAATCTCCTGCCTACATATAAACTGTAATAAACACATCATTATCAAAGCCGTTTACATATCCACAGGCAGCAGCCCAGTCACCGTTGAAGACCTTCTTTGCTGGTGTGTTTTAACGTGCAGTCAGGAAGCCATAATAATGCGGGAGTTTAACCTGGACTGATCAACCTGCACCTCCAACATTCCTTTTAATTTTATTAACCTTCACATGATACAAACCCCCACTACGGTGGATAAGGACAGTAAAAACAATCAGTACTGGATTAGACTCTCACAAATAAACCCACCCTCGACCATCAATCCAGCTCTCTCCCTGGCAGCCTAAGTGACCACCTACCCACTTACTTACTTAGGCAGCATATTTGTACCCCTAAAACATTGTCTATAAATACATACGTAACAAAAAAATATTTTTCATCTAAAGTCTTTAATACTTCTGTATAGTTGTGACTGGTCCCCGATAAAACATCTCCACCTAGACTCAGCTGCGCAATATTTCAATGGTAACTTCATCAATATCCTAAATAGCCTAATCTCTAAGAAAAATCCACCCTAAATTTAAACATATACCATGGCTCACTAAGGACACAAAGAAGCTCCTTAAACTTAAGAGACAAAGCTTGGTTCCACTGCCAAGAGACTAAAAACAAGTCATCACTTCTCAAATATCATCAAATGCGTAACCTCACTAAAAAACAAATTAAACAGGACAAAAAATGTGCTACACAACAGTGCAATAAAAGCACCAAAATAACCCCCAGAAATTTTGGAGAACTAGCAACTACTTGCTAAAACCAGGTCATATGACATCCCCAGCTCCTACCACAACCAACTCAATGGATAGTATTGCATCTGATGCTCACACTTTATCAATTCTATCCTATCCCTTGTAAAAAACAACAGTAATACTCCTATTTTAATACCTACACTGTCAATAGAAAACTTCAAATCCTTCTCAATAAAACAATACAAACTAACTCCATAATGAAACTTCTGTCCAAACTAACCCCTTGCTTCTGACCAGCTTCCCAATGAATTTCTGAAAACAGCATCAGATGCCATCTCCTACCCCAAATCTATCCTAATTAACCAGTCCATCACCAAACAATTTATCCCAAAAGTCTCTTACATCATCCTTTTGCACATTGGTGGCACATCTACAGAATTTTCAAATTACCGACCAATAGCTATTCTACCCCCATTGCTAAAATCCTTGAAAAATGCATCCAGACACAACTACTTGACTGTCTGCTAAACAATAACCTCCTGTCTGCATCCCAACATAGCACTGCTGTTATTAGAATTACTAACTCAGTTAACCAGCTTAGAAATTCCAGACACATTTTATGTACTCTCTTTCTTGATATGTCAAAAGCCTTCGGCACTGTTTCCCATCGGAAACTGCTCAATGAACTAGCCTCCCTAAACTTCTCCCAAATGTCCTTCCACTGGTTTCATAGCTATCTGTCTGACTGTCAACAGGCAGTAAAATGGCAAGATGAACTTTTCGCCCTTTTATCTTTCTCCATTGGTGTACTTCAAGGATCAATACTTGGACCACTATTATTCCTCATTTTCACCAACAAAGTCCTCACAGCTACAAAACCTGCAACCATTTTTCAATATGCAGATGATTCCTCCCTCATATGTTCAGCTACCTCCTTACCAGTACTCCTACAAACAACGCAGAAGCCTTCTTTGACATCAAAACCATCTCTCTGATTCCCAACGTGTTCTTAATCCTAATAAAACAAAACTCATCCTCTTCACTAGAAACAAAACACACAGTCACAATCCACCTTTCACTGTCTGCTCCTCCAACAAAACTTTAATAGAACCCGTTGAACACTCCAAGCTCCTTGGGGTCACAATCAATAACAATCTTAGATTTGAGAAACACCTAGCCATAACTAACAAAAAGGTTCACATTAAGTTAGGCTTTACTCTACAGGGTCAAGCCTTTTTTGACTGACGCTACCAAATAGCAAGATTTGCCACACACCTCCCTTACACATCACACCATTGCACCTGACTGCACCAAGTAGAATGGCTTGAACTACCTCATTTTCTAACCTTCAACCAATTAATTCTCACACGCAATGTCTTCCACCACCCAAACAACTACCCAGCTTTCAACAACCTAGTCCTGCCCTGCTACAACAGTAGATTTTTAAGATCGACTAACAAAGTTCTACTTGATGTAACTAAATCTAATAATAGCTACTGGGACTCCCTGTTATCAAGTAAAATAACTAAGTACTGGAATTCCATACCCCAAACAATAATCAGTACCATTAATACTTCCAAGTTTAAAAAATGACTAAAGGAATACCTCATCAACAAATGGCGCTACAACATCATTACCTTTCACCCCATACATACTGTCCCTCTCTCTCTCTCTCCTAAACGTATACTGTCATACTATATCAACCCCACTACCTATTTCTCTCCTTTCCAGTAATTAACTTCAAGTGTTCTTATCCAGCCTATTACAAGATTTAACTTTAGCAGTACTCAGAAGCACGCGGTTACTCTGTTGTTAATCATTCTGCTTGTTTCTTCCCTGTTAAGTATGATTTCATGTTCAGCATTCATCTGTAAGTATGCTTCTACACAGAAGGCACTCCCCACACACCAGCCGAGAATCGAACGGGAGAACCTCTTGCTGTGAGGCAACAACGCTACCGCTGCACCACTGCAGAAGGGCTTGTAAGTGTATATAATGTATTATTTTCCGTGTTAAAATTCTTTTTGTAATGTAGCTTTTCTCCCCAGGCTTCCACTGAAAATGGGCCAGTGGCCCAGTTGGACTTTCCCAGTAAACAAAATGTAAATAAATTATATACATGTGTGTGTGTGTGTGTGTGTGTGTGTGTGTGTGTGTGTGTGTGTGTGTGTGTGTATGTATATATATATATATATATATATACATATACATATATGTGTGTATATATATATATATATATATATATATATATATATATATATATGTATACTTCAAACTGTACAGTTACTGAAGTGTTTAGATAGATAGAAAGCAAGTAGCACAAGTATAAATTCTGAATAAAACTTTATGTAAAATACTTTGAAATGGAATTTTTTTACAAGGTGAGCCATAGAAGCAGTCATATAGCACTGAGTAATGAAGAAAACTATGCTACATCCTTAAACATAAGTGGGTTGAACTGAGTTTAACAGCTAGAAGCTGTAGAAGTAATATATGTGTGTGTGGCGTACATGTAAGGGCTAACTCGCTGATTAGGCCTTAATAGCAGACTGCCAGCATTTTCAGAACATGTCCAGTCCTGTAAAAACAAATCAAATAAGGCATGTATGTTCATGTCTTGTCAGACATATAGATGCTTAAGAAATCTCTTATTGGGTTGACTTTTAAGTCCAGAACAGTTTGAGGCCAAGACAGCAATCTGTTGCATTCAGTAGCCAGCATTAAAAATCTGCTCCTTTCAGGTTCTCTAGGAAATCCTGTATAACCATTTGTGCCAACACCAAGTTGCATTAATCATAGCTTAAAGGTTGATCTGTAGAAATGTATGACTGGGTGGCTTAATATTAACAAAAAGAAAAAAACAGGCAAATTATGTTTTGTATTCACAAGCTTTTAATCCTCCCCCCTTTAGACACTTATCACTTAAAAGTGGGCACATCTCTCAAAATGCTGTCCCCAGTTACTTAATAAATGTGACATTTTCATCTGTTCCCCCTAAAACTATTAAAAACATTGTTTTTAGATTAGAAATATTGCTTCTGTTGTTGAAGGCATTCATTTAGACAGTTGTAGACATAATATGACCTGAAAGAAATCCATGTTCATGTGACGCTCAGAAAAAATGTACTGAGTAGAGTATGCCTAGCTACACCCTTGTCTTGAACTACTTGTGTCAGCAACTTTTGCAAAAAAGAAAAGTAGAGGTACAAGGTCCTGAACTGGAACTGTAAGAAAACAAGCTTTATTTAATCGCATATTATAGTAAACAATGAGAGAAAAGAGAGACAAATTCTACCACAAAGAAATGATAACAATAGAGCATACCTTAAATGTGAGTGTATACATTGGCCTTTTGAAATCAGGAAAAATACTGCAAATAAGAAAACAATATTTGTTTTAAACCCGTTGTAATAGATACCTCAGCCACATTATTCCTTTGTTTATTTATCTTGTTTTCCTTGTGGGGGCATCACCTTAGGGATATGGGCATCCTCACAGAGATACGTCTTTGCCCCATTTGTCCTTTTGGAAGTGCATTGCATGTTGTTTCTTTAATGTCTAATGTGTTAGATTTAGCTGATAACATGTCTGCAGGTGGTTTGACAAGGTGCTGCTGACCTATCCCATTGTCCTTCATGCATAAACTCCTGCAGTTTCAGCTGTAAGGGTGCCTCAAATGAGAAGGGCTTTGGTATTACAGCAGAACAGCTGACAAAAGCATGAAAACTAAATGAATAATATACCTAATCAGGAATAGCTGATTTAAGATTTTTGGGTAGTGAATACTCAACAAATGATTCAAGTCTTCTTGTACTGCATGTCCATATACATGAGACAGTTAGTTGTGAGAGCCTTCTGAAACAACTGTTTGTGGGGATGGGGACTTGCCTAACAATGTTGAACAGAAGCAAGGATAGCAATATCTTACCTAATGTGGTCCTGCACCAAAGGTATGCATGCAGTTCCTTCAGTGAATGGACAGAGATGTGGGTTATTTACCCTATCAGGTTCAAGTTTAAGTCTGTTATGGTCAGTGTGTTCGAATGTTCCTAGACACCTTAGTGGTTTAGTGCACTGTGAGAAAGGCAAGCCGTTAGAATTCACATTTACAGCTGCTACCAGATGGTTTGCTGTGTGTGCCATAATGTTGTCTTTGTTGAGGTGAAGATATGAGCAGGAAGCATACTTCTGCAGAGTAAAGTCAGAATTTGCTGTAGGCCCTTGGCAAGGGTTTTGAATGAGGATATTGCAGTCGTACAAGGAGAAGCAAGCTGTGGTTTCAGTCAGTAATCACATTTGTTGAATTAAGCCTACTGTTTAAGGGTTCCACTACAAGAAGGAAGAGGGCAAGCAATAGAAAGTAGCCCTGCTGAGCTACCAGATGCACTTGGTTTTAAAGAAACGTGATTGAAGAGCTAGGCTCATTTTTTGCTGTTGTTTGTGATTTCTGATGGATCTTATGAATTTAAATTGTTTGAGATGTCTTTGGATCAAGCTGATGCAGTTCCAGGTGTATTTCGGACTCTAGCTGATTAGGGCAAATTTATTTTTGTGGGTTTATTGAGAGAGAGAGAAGTTAAGTTGGCTTCCAAGGGTCTGTGTCTTTTGGTGAATGTGGATGCTCATAGTATGAAGTTTGGACATTTGGTATGTCTGATGTTAAAAGAGGTAATGTTATATTACAGCACTACACTTCTTGAAAAATACCTCAGTCTAAACATCACTCCGAGGGGCTTACGTATCCACCGTTTGCCTGCGGAAGAGTCAGACCTGTTGGAAGAATGGAAACAGGTTTTGCAGCAATGTACATTAAGGTTTATATCAAAATTCCGAAGAGGTACAACACAGAATGTGAAAACATCGAACCCAAAATATCGAATGGTGAAAATAGCAAAGACCCGGAATATCGAAATCTTTTTTAGGGCAAGATTTCAGTGGGCCGTTCAGTGGCTTCACTATTTACTCCACTGTGGTGCGAGAGTTATGGACCTTAGGTTAGGGTGCGGGTTAAGGTAAGTGGATAGTTAGTAATGTATATATGGTGTAGTGTAGGGTTGTGTTTTGTTAACTGTATGTGTGTGAATTAATTAGTTTTTTTGTGTATAGATTTGTAGGGTATGTGTGCGATAGTTAAGGACCTTAGGGTTAGGGTGCGGGTTAAAGTAAGTGGATAGTTAGTAATGTATGTGTAGTTTAGTGTGGGGTTGAGTTTTGTTAAATGTATGTGTGTGGTTTATTTATTTTGGTGTGCTTGTGTTGGGTGTATGTTTCTCGGAACAGCAATTTTTTTCCCTGGGAAAAAATTCCATATTCTGAGCGTTCAATGTTTTCAACATTTGAAATTCCAAGTTCGAACATATGGCGTTCGACATTTTGGAGTTTCGAATATATGATATAGACCCGTACATTAGGCTGGCTTCAGATGCTAATCAAGCATAATTTAAAGTCACACAATAAAATTCAATGAGGTTATCATGCAGGTAGAGGGTGGATTTGTAAGTGAAATCCCCAATTCAGTTTATTTAGGTGGAATAAAGGAGGTCAAGTGTAAGATTGAGAAGGGGGAAACTGATATCCTCATTCACAAAAAGAAGAAATTAAATAAAGAGACTGAGGATTTCCAGAATGGCCTTATTTACTCTTGGCAATGTAACCCATGTCATGGAAGGTCAAAGTTTAGACCAACTGAGGGCCGTGCCTCTGCAGTGCGTGATTCCTCATCTTTGTCGGTAGAGATTTCTTACTGTAAAAATTCAGGCTGGAGACACACACTGTTTATTCAATAGAACAACCTGAGACACATGGAAATGGTGTGATATTTTATCCGAATGGTTGGAGAAGGGGTTGGAGAAACCAAGGCAGAGGCAAAAGTACTTAAACTCTGTTCCCTGTTCTTTTGTAAATATTTGGGACATTAAGAACTCTTCATTGTGAACAAATTTGTAAGTTTGATAATGAGTTCAGTTCTTGAATATAACTACTTTGTCTGCTTTAGTTCTATCTGAAGAGACAAAACAAGTCTTGTTAAAGGGTGTGAAATTCATACCCACTGTGATGTCCCCACCCTGTGCCAGTAATCAAGGAGCCTAAATCCTCACCACTGGCACTGGAGAGGGATGTTCACTTGGAACAAAAATGGATACACCCACTATTTCCAGATGCAGCTGTCTGCATCAAGCACAATTTCTGCATATATGGAACACACTCAGTCTGGGGTCTGGGTTTCTTCTGTCTGTCTCTCTCCAGGTCCCCAGTAAGACTCCCCACTGGCACAGCTATAGAGTTGAGACTTTAGCTGAGTGACTGAGCCAAGTCCTTCACCACTCTCTAAAACCAGTGCTTCGTGCCCCTGCTCCAAGCAGTTGACACACACACACTCTTTGAAATTTGATTTTTTGCATGCACACACACACACACACACACACACACACACACACACACACACACACACACACACACACACTCCTTGGAAAGGCTGGCACAGATTTACTAGCTACGCTCCCTTCTGCTCAGGCTATAAGGTAGTTACACTACCAGCAGACACTCCAAAACCATCTACTGTAAGGCTCTTGCAGGGGTACCCAATTATTGAGTGAAATTAATATTAATAGAAATGGTAAGGTTGAGCAAACAGCCAGGCTTTCAGGAGTGGCCACAGTGTCACCACTAGATATAAGTACTCTCAAAGGTTAAAATATTCTCTAATGAATCAGCCACAATGAAAAGTTTAACTGTATTTAATAATAAATAATACAAGACCATGAACATGCTAAATATTTATATACAATCAACACCAGAGTTTCAGTCACAGGAAATATTAAAAATAACACAGGTAGACAGGTTCACACAGTTACAGAAAAAACAATACTTAACTAATCTCACTATATTTTCCTGACTGATCTAAAGAATTATTATTTCCCGGTTACATACTAGAGCAAGGGAAGATGAAGTAGGTGAGACATCCTTCTTCGTCAGGTTACAGCATTATGCCATGAGAGTTCAGTCTCACCTAGTATTAAAATATAATTTTTAGTGATGGATTACAGAATGGCATCACATACATCTAATCATCTAACTTCCGGTTCCCATTCAACCCCCTATTGCTAGAAGCTGCCCGGATTTAACAGCCGTGTGTCAGTAATATGACACAGAGAGCCTTGCTAAGCTCAACTGCAGCTCCTGGAAGTCATAAAACCTTCCACTTTTCTTACAGGAGATAATAAACTATACTGCTTACATATGCTGTGTCTCTGGCTTCATTCAAAACTGTGGGATAACATCTTTATGGCCTAGGCCCATTCATTAAATTTCTTACTATTTTCCAAAGTCAGGTGGAGTGAGATTAACCTCTTCTCGTCCAGTATTGTCTGTTAAAAGATATACATTTAAACAGTTACAATAATACATATATATTTATTTTTCTGTTCATCAGGGCACATTGTTTGCACATTTTTAACGCAAGCAGCTTTACAAATGCATTTTTCAACACAAGCATCTGTACAAATCAGTTTGATATAAAAATGACATATACTTCTTTACAAAATTCCAGATAGCTGTGCTGGCATATGTTACACACCCACTGTCCTGCTTTTCCTGGCATAGCTGGCAATACCTCACATTGTCACACCTACCAAAATACCTACTTTAGCAGGTATTTTTGATAGAGGTGAAAAGATTCTGTAGGAATTGCATTTAAAGGTGTTTTTTTAGATGAAAATTAAGGGCAAACTGTTTTTGAGCATTTAGAATCAATGAATGAGAATGATTATTTACTTAATTTGTCATTACCTGAAACTGATCTTTGTGAATTTTTGTTTGATTTAAGGGTAGACAGGGATGGATTTGAAAGGGAAAATAATGACTGTTTTTGCACAGGGTTTGGGAAATTGTCTGTTCTGTTTTTCCTAATGTGAATCATTTTGCTCCACCTAAAATCTCTTACACATTATGTATGTTCGAAAATATGCTGTGTAAAAAAGTAGAATTTGAGTATATGAAATTTATTAAATCTAAGAACAAGTTCAGTTTACAGAAGAGTGAATGGTTGGACTTGAAATACCTTCAGGAAGGTTTGAAGGATTATGTGTTTAAGCAGGCTGATAAGGGGGGCAACGGGTTATAATGAATAAAGCCATTTATGATAAAATGGATAATGACTTACTTTTAAATAAGGAAGAATATGTTCATTTGGCTGACAACCCAGTTGCCTTATTTAATTCACTGTTGCTAGAGATTCTGCAGAGGCGAGAAAGGTTGGGTTTCCTCTCAGCTCAAGATGTGAAGAAATGACATGTCTCAAAACCTATGGATCCTATTTTTTAAGCTGTCCCTAAGATTTGGTAAACCCATACTATCAGCTGTCGACTCGTATTTGCAGAATGTGGGAATTTTTATGGATTCTCAGTTGAAGAAAATTTTGCAAAGGGTTCCAGCACACATTAAAAATGCTGTGGAACTTTGTGAGAGCATGAAAGGGATCTGATAGCAGGAAGAGTTTTATTGGGTTACCATAGATGTCAGCTCTTTGTACACTAATATAAAGTTGAAATGGGGTTTGGATGCGGCGAGCAATGTAATGGGGGAGGGACCATGTACTTCCTTTCTTATTAGTATTTTGGAATTCTGCCTTATATATAATTACTTTTGTTTTGGTAATGAAAATTCGTATGCAATCATCTACATAGATGATTTTGAGATGATATTTATATATTTTTTTCTGAGCATGCAATCAGGTCTATATCATATTGAATGTCCTGTTTAGCTAACGCTTATTAGTCAAACACTAATAAGCGAAAACACTAAAAAGTGAACATTTGTTTTAGTGAAACCTTTCCCTGGGAAAACAACCAGTCAGCCGTCATCGTGGATTTGCCCTCTTCCTCACTGTAATGCGATCTCGGAGTCGGTATATTTAATTAGGGGGGGTGTCCCCCCACAATAATGGGTTTTGTTTGGTGATATTTTTCTGTGGTTCATTGGGTTGGCTGACTGTTTTTTAACCCAGTGAAATGCTTTTCTGAAAGGAACATTCGCTATTTAGTGTTTTCGTTTATTAACGTTCAACTAATAAGAGTTCGCTAAATAGGACATTCGACAATATGATATAGACCTGATTCCATGCTCAGAAAAAAATGTGTAGGCTATATAAATATCTTCTCATTATCGGTTATATGATATAGACCCCATGTAATCATGTATAAGAGGTACAGTGATGACTTTTTCTTGATTTGCAAGTGGAAGAGTTGCAGTTTGTACAATGTTTAGATGAACTAAATAAGAATGTTCATGGTTTGAAGTTTACTTATAAACTTAATAAGCAGTCTGTTCATTTTTTGGATGTAGGGTTTTATGCTGGTAAGGATAAGACCATCCAGAATAAACCTTGTAGAAAGGCAACAGCAGTGAACAATTTTTTGCATGCTTCTAGCATGCACCCCCCACATTTAATCAACTCTTTTCCATATGGGGGGTTTAGAAGAATCTCCTATAATACTTCTGAAAAGAGATTTAGAGAAAATAATTTAATGGACGTGAGAGATAGACTTTTGGCTCGAGGATATCCTTTGGAGATATTGAGTAATGCTAGAAGCGAACTAGATAGAAGTAATGGAAGTAAATGTAGAAAATACTGGTGTGGGAGGAAAGATCTCAATGAAAAATAATTGGGCCTTGATGTCAGTGACAAGAACATTTATTTTTTCACTAAATACTCACCTTTTTCTGAAATTTTGAAGAATTTAGTCAAGGATTTATGGCATGTGGTTTATCAGTATGAGCTGGTAGGAGAATTATTTCCAAAGTTTGTTATGCTTTCTTATGGGAGATTTTATAACTTGAAGGAGTTGTTGATTTTTAGGCAAAGGCATTCATTGATTGTGGGGGAATGGATGGGCTGCTTTGTGTCTGGACATTGTAAGGTTTGTAGTAAGATCAGGAACTTGTCAGGTACCAAAATCAGTGGTGGGAAATTTATTTCTAGGGAGAGATTTGACTGCAACTCATGCGGGTTTGTGTATATTATTGGTTGTAGGTGTAATATCACTAAATGCTATGTAGGGCAGACTAAGAGGAAAGTGAAGATTGATATCTTGGAACATTTAGACAACATCAGAAATTGTAATTTAAAAAGTCCTGCAGCAGAACATTTCTATAAGGATCATAATGGCTCAAATGCTGTTTTTTTTCTTTAGTATTGTAGTTCAGATTTATTTGTACAGAGGGGGTGATTTTGCCAGTAAATTAATTGAATTAGAAAGAAAGATGATTCTTAATTATAAAACTTTATGCCCTAGGAGTTCAAACTTGGAAGTCAGTTTGAATTTTTAATATTTCAATGTATTGTATGTTAATTTAATATTTTAAGAAATGTATTTAGCAGTATTTATTAGAATGTGCATTATAATAAGCTAAAACAAGATGCTATTTATTCTTTGTTGTACATTGGGAATGTAAGTTTTTTTTTAGGATGATGAATTATTTAATTGTTTAATTAACTGACAATCAGTTGGGTTCAACCTGTATAAAAATGTTTGTTTTGTGGATGTACTTTGTCCTGGGAAGGTGAATGGCCAAGGAATCAGATGCACTTGGTATGAAAGGAAGGCGATTGAACAGCTAGGCTCACTTTTTGTTGTTTTTTTGTGATCCCTGCCTAATGACCTTGTACACACTAAAAGGTTGTGGCATGGTGTAGTTGATAAAAATAACTACAGCCGAGAATGTTTACAGAACCCATACTACTTTAGCAAAGGATGTGGGAAAGCCCACCTTATTCAATCACCAACTGCAGATATTACCAGTAGACCAAACTGAATGTTTTTTAGAAATCAAGCATTACAGCTTTTATGGGCTTGGGTATTCTTCTCAGCTGCGCATACATAGCTTTAAAAGTGCGTATATGTTTTGCACTAGATTGACCCCATATAAAACCAGCTTGCACTAACATTATAAAATTGATAACATTATATCCTTGAGATGTTCTTTGTATACTGCTACACATCTATCCTTAGCAGATTAATTGTCTAGTAATTTTGCACATTTCTGGACTCTTTGCTAGGTATGGGCAAAACTGCATTGACTAAGCATTGGGAAGAAGGATTAATTACACTGGCTTGCCAAAACTGTTGGTACAACTGCTGCAGAGGAAGAGTAATGTGCTTTACCAGAGGTGTATACAAGTTCATGTAAGACCATATGAACCTGGAGCTTTCCTGGCTGGTGTAACTTTGCCGTGTTCTCCTCTACCTGTTTAGTGAGTTCTTTATATATAAAAAAAAAAATTGTACTCTAGATCTCTGACATAGTCCGTAGTCCAGTATCCTCTGGAGGATCTACATCATATTGTTAAACTTACTATTTGTCGAATACCTGTTTGTCGAACTCACTTTGTCAAAACCACTTTTTGTCAATTATTTTAGCAAATATTTTCCTGAGGAAAATCACAGTGGGCCATGATTGGGAATTTGCCATTTTCCCCATTGTAGTGCGATTTGGAGTTGGTATATTTATTTAGGGGGGTGTGGGGGTGAAGCCCTCCACCTGAATGGGTTTTAAATGTTGTGGATTTTGTGATGATCAGTAGTTGAACTATTTGTTCTTTTCCCTGGGAAAATATTCGCTAAAATGATTGTTCGACAAAAAGGGGTTTTGACAAAGTGAGTTTGATGAAGGGGTATTTGACAATAGTAAGTCTGACGATATGTCCCCCCCCCCTGGAAGCCCTCCCTCCACGTCCAAATTTGTTTTAGCAGGTGCTGCATTCAGAATGGCATAAAACCTGACAAATTCCTTATTGAACTCCTGTGGGATAATGGAGGGTGCAGAGCAGGATCTGCCTTGTATTGCTGCTGTGGTGTGCAGAAGTTTCCTTTGTCATGCCTTCAAAGCAAACATTTTATCAGGCTTGTTGTCACAGGCTGAGGATCTGGTCAAATCTCTCTCTAAGTGAAGTTGGACTTGAGATATTTTAAGCATGTTGAATTGTACTTGTACTCTTTTATACTTTGTAAATATGTGTTTGTCATAGAAACCACTTAGTTTCCACAAGAGTTTGCAGCATATGCCTGTATTACTCATATATTTGAATACTGAACCTTGGCAGAGATTTTGTAAACTGCAATTTGCATACCTCCTGCTATACTTTTATAGGAATACTGCCATGTAGGTCATGTTGCTTGAATTTTCACAAACCTTCTTTAATGCTTGTCAGTAGTTCATAGACTTTTAGTATCATAGAGTTGAGCCTCCAAGGTCAGTTACCATTGGTAAGGCTTGAATAGAAGCTTGGAGTATAATTTCAAATTGATCAGTTGATGGGGACTGATGCACTGACTGCTTTGTTTATCCACTGCAGGGAGTCATTAGATCCTAACCAAAAATCCGAATGGCATTCATCCTCTAAGCCTAGCTATGCCAACTAATATTTAAGTTTTGAGTATCCCTGTCAGCATGGACATGGTCCTATCACTAGCTGACTTTAGGACTGTAATAAAATATCCAGCTACAAAGGTAGAAGAGTTTTGCATTTTACAACTTCCTATGATGTGAGAACTAGAATGCCTCTATGTTAAAGCTATAAGTGTTCCAGATTCTAATCATGCCTGACATTGTCCAATATATGAGACATAGTCCTGTATATCACCAATTGAACCTTGATCCAGCAGTTATAATCCTAAAGTTTTCTAACTAGCATTGCCACACCTGCAGTAGCAAGTGTTATGGACATGTCTTATCCCAGAGATTCTTCAAAATTCTGCCATGCTTACAAGAGATCTTCATTCCTACAAGCAAATTATGTCTGCTCTAATTTTTTAAACCTGAATTTTAACAAATTTTCTTTAGCTGACAAGTTAAAACTTTTCATATTTACATAAATAAGTATGAGCATATTCTTTGTCATAGCAGTCAATGAAATAAGAAAGACTAGCGGCAAGGTTACAAGTCACTACACAGTCCCATGAAACAGTCAGTCATAGGGCATGTCAGACTACAAGACTGTGCCAGCTCTGAGCACTAAGTTTCCTTGAGGTCACATCAACTGATCTTATTTTGCAGCTCCAAAGTCATAAGAAAGGGGTTGCCCTCCAAACAGACAGGTTTGCAGTTTAACACATTTTGAGTTTTTGTGTCTCTTCTTTGTTGTTCCCTGTTCCATATGTCATTCATTATCTTTGCATGAGGATGTGGATGGAGGAGGGAAGCTACAGTTATTTTTTTGGCTTCTTTTTTTGTAACCCACACTGGTTTGGGTGTCAATCACTTTGTTATGATCCGTAAACAGTAAGGCTTCAAATAGTGTGTTGAGGTGGGTTTCCTCAGAGAATAACTTCTAAAGTGATGTCTTCCTAGCATGTTCTTCTGGGCTGTAAAGGGAGCAACAGCTTGCAGATCTTAATTTTGTGGGCAGTTTTGAAGTGAATGTGGGCTAATGTCTTCTGGGATCACAGCATACTTTTTCTTGGCCTGCAACCTTCCTAACCCTGTCAAGGAGGGGTTTCATTCTGATCTCCATTTTCTGTACTCAGTGTTGCCTGGGAAAAGGGGTGTAAATGTTCATCGAACCCATAAGCAGTCTGTCCTTCAGGAAAGGTAAATCATTATCTGATGCAGTAAAATGCCAACTCTTTCGCTAATGTTTGATCTGTAAATCCACAGTGTGTTTAATCCAAATCAATGTATTGTTGTGGAAGCAGTGGTCCACAATGTATTTAAACACAAAAAGTGTATTGATTATGAAGCAGAAGAACAGAAAGGTCACAAAAGCTTTTCTCCTGAATACAGTTCTGGGAACAGACTCCTGAAATCGATGAACTTGGCTGTCATTCATTATGAAATACTAGCAGCGCTTGGCTTTCAGCAAGGGGAAAACAAATTTGAAAGTGGCCCAATGGCGTAACTTGAAAATGGCTTGTCTTGGTGGAGACTCTTGGAAACCAAGGGTTTTCAAAATATTATGGACCCGTTTTTTATCTGTTTTGAATGTGTTAACTGGGTGAGTAGACAGGTCTAAGTACATTTTCAGTGATGTCCTGAACCAGTGGCTAACCAGCAGTATAAGAGACAATACAGTATGTACAAGATAAGAGCAGAAGGGAAGTTTTACAGGCACATCAACATGATTTACATTGAAAGCATATAAACTTAAAAAGGATGGTACTTAGATTCAAGGTTAAGTCAAAACATTCTACATTGGCAAAGGTGAGAGTACTTGAGAAGATAGAAAATAAAATTGAATGTAGAATGCTATTTATAAGAGTTAGAGTTAAATGGGAAGGATTGAAGAGTGTAACAGAGTAAAGATCTAGAGGCAGAAGCCTATTAAGGACAACTGAAAGAGGAATGAGTTAAGAATATGTGGAGGAGTGACACACAAGGAGAGGCATAATAGTGTTACTTCAGGAGAAGGGTAGTAGTACAAGTCCAGCGGACTATGAGTTGTACGTTAGTAACTAATCCTTTGCTGTGCTTGAAAGTGATAATCATTGTTCAGTGACTATGGGTTTAGCTGCAGGCAGGATTGGTACCTTAGGCAGGAAGTATTCTAACAAGGGACAAGATCACCTTTTTCAGTCCCTTCTGGTCATTACACTAAACTGGAGGTTGTTACCACACTGCCAGTTCTCCTGATCATGTACTTTATCCCATAAAGAGGTAGATCCTGTGTATGAGTTTACTTAACTTGGGTGTAGACTGCATTGCCAGATGAGAAAAATCTCAGGGCAAATCCTTTTAGTGCAGTTTCATGTGACTTATTCTAAGCTTTAATAATAGCCTGTGCCCTCCAAAATTTTATTCACTAGGGAGTTTACAGAGCTGAGTTTGTCAGCTAGATCAGATGACATATTTTAGGCTGATAGACCTTCAACAGAGATGAGATTGGTTGTTGCTAAGTTACAACTGAGTTTGTCTAGCCAGCCAGTAGTAGTGGTGAGCTGAAGTCAACAGAGATCTTTGCAGAAAGGAAATAAAAAGTTCATGTAAGATGTCAGTGATTTTTGTCATTAACAGAAGTATTGCATAAGTATCTAAAATATGCATATTGTTTGGAGAATATTATAAGTTGATTACTTCAGATTTAGATGCTCACATACCTTTTGTAATGTACAGTATAATTCTTACAAAAGTATTTAGAGGCTCATCTCTTTGTGTGGATATTGTAAGGTAGACATCTTAATTTGCAGTACTTAACTAAAATGTAAAATAGGAAATGCTGCCATATGTAATGTTGAGATCACACAATAATATGCTAGTAGTCCTTTTGGGTCTGTGCTGCCATATCCATTTCTGACTTATTATCAATGTGAATTGTTTTCTTTAGTCAGTTTTGGAGTTAACAGAAATTAAATTAACTAATTGTTGAAGAACTTTATCTGCAAGATTCATTTTGTATTGATAATTTCCATAAATTATGTCACAAAAGAATAAAAAAGAAAAAAAAAGATTGGAAGTGTCTAGCAGTTTTTTAATTACTTAGAACAAGCAACAGGTTGCAAAATAGCTGACTGTTTCTGCTTTTTTGACTTTTAGAGTTCTGAAAATGCTGTCAATGCATCAAGTTGGACGCCACTACTACAATCCTGCAGATCCAGTTCATATTCCTCAGCACAAGTATGTGACTTTATTTCATATTAATTCAAACTGAGCAGTGCAGAAGAAACATTTTTGCATTGTATACGGTGCTAGAACTGATTATGTTCAGACTTTTTAGTGCTTTGAATAGTATTCTTCCATTTTTGTATTACTGCTTCAGTTTGAAATTATTCCAGCAGGCAAAAAATAGTATTAATCTAGTTTTGGCTGATTTCTTTCTCTACTTCTTCTTCGTTAGGGCAGCCGTTCATCCCTTTTCCTATCATAATCTATTCATTTTGCTTTTATTAAAAGTAATAACTCGCTTTAATTTTGATGTTATCAAGTAAGTGCACTGTGTTATGAACCATTGGATGATTATAAGTTTTTAAAATTGCTGACTGCTTGCCTTTTTTTTTCCCGGGAGCATTCAAGGCTTACTAGACTGAATGCTATAGTACATTTTTCATGTGATTTGACAATGGCAAACCTTTCAAATGCCATCTTCTTTACTCTAAAAAAAATGATTTTGTTTATATAGACTTGCTATAGATGTTGACCTCTACTGTTATTAACCCATTCTGAAACATGGCTGAAACTATCAGAAAATTCATAAGATGTATACTGTCTAGGACTCTGACTTTTTTGAGGTGTCCCTTAAAATTCTTTGCTTTGTGCCATCCTGTTTAGGATACTTGCAGCTAGTGCACCATTCTAAATTTCGTGCAAAAGTGATTTTTTTTCCTCCAGTTAAACCAGGTAAGTAGCAGTGGTTGCTTCAGTAAACAGACAAGCCTTGTTTACTGACCTAAACATTGTTTACATTTGGAGCACTGAATGATGGGAGACTTATAACCCTAATCAGCTACAACATTCTTCACTTAAAGAACAACCATCCTAACATTACTACCACTGTCATAAGCTGCTTAAAAGTGTATCTTGTGGCTGTACCAGTCCCAAGTTCATGAAATGTATACCATGGCCTTGAGCTGCTTACAAGGAGGCTGTCAGTAATAAAGAGGTACTGTCTACATTAGAAGCACTGACTATAAACAGGATAATGCGAAGTGTAGTTTTTAGAATCTTTGCACATTCTGGTTATCTGCAGGTTAGAGCTCATGCACAACAAAGACATGTCAGACAGATCCTGGAGGGTTGCTTCATGTCTAGCCACCTTTAAAGGACCACTTTCCTTTTTTTTTTTTGAGATCTGAACTTGCAGGCTTATATGCCTGCCTTTTAAACTGGTTGGATCAGTATCCATAAGGACTGGTTTCCAGGAAAATATTTTTCTTGGTATTCATCACATCCCCAGGCAGATTTCGGTACTGCACACTCTTGCTTACAGGAAAATTATTTAATTCACCTTTCTCAAGGACTTCTGTCTAGAGGAGGGGACTGGAATTTATTGAAAAAAAATAGCAAATAGATAGCAAGAGTACAGGCAAAGAAAAAGGGATAATGGAGTGCCAAATGAAAGACCAGCTCTGGTAGAGTTTTTAGTTGAGTCTAGAACAGAAGATGATGTTAAAAAAGGTATAGTTAGTAAGGCATGTAACATGTTCCATGATAGTTGCAAGAATCAATCAGAGGAGGTTAGAAAAGCTTGGGAAATGAGACTAGAAAGGAGGTTTACAAAGAAAAGTGGGAGGACATCTGTATGCCTCTCAAGTATGCAACAAGTCCAGAAGGTTAAAGGTTTTTGCTTGGGTATATTTATATCCCATGCAGACTTATAATTTTTTCTCAAATGGATAGCAAATGTTAGAGGTGTGGTGGGAATAAATAATTGGGAAGATATTTTCTGGGAATGTAACAAGTCAGCAGATTTTAAAAATTGCCTTCATAGTACTTTGTCAGAAATTTTGACCTTACTAATTTTAATGCTAGTGGCTGCCAAAAGAATTGAAATTTCTAGAAAGTGGAAATCAAAATGTAAACCAAGTGTAATTGAAGTACTTAATATTATAAAGAAAATAAGAGAATCAGAAGCGAGATCTTTAGAAAAGGGAAGGAAAAAATACATAGAAATAAATAGAATTTGTGGGAATAATACATGCATTTGTTTAGAAAGGGGGTAAAGGTTTAGGAGGAGGCAGAAGTTGAGCAATTTATCTAATGTTGGTGAGAGTGCAGCTAACTGTTAAAAATAAAACATGTATAATGCATGTATGTGTACCTGTGTTCATGTTTAAAATGTGATCTAACAGTAATGTTATAAAAGATGTGTCTTTATTTAATGCTCCTATTCCTGAAATAATTCCAAAAACCCAAGTGGCTCTTCTTTGGTCTGTTCTTGCTATAGCCAGAAAAGTAATTACCAAAAATTGGAAAAGTAAAGTTACCCCCTCTGGGGTTCAGTATTTCTTAATCACTTTTTGTACCTGAATTTTCCAGGTCTTATGTATTTCTTTATTCCTGACATCCAGGCAGTGCACTTACCAGCCAGTTAATGAAATTTACCCGTAAACACACGTCTACTGGCCTTCTCTGCTCTCTGTTTTGACAGTGGGAGAGCTAGAAACAAGCTGTTACTCAATGTGCAGACATCCTGGAAGTCTTCTCCCTCTAGTGTTGAGTTTATTAGCACGGCAGAAATTGTTTGCAGTAGTGAATTGCATGCTGTAAGGATGAGAGCTTCTAATATTGCACATTCATATTCTTTTTTTCTTAGACTTGCTTGAAAAATATTATTTTTTGTTTATAGGTACATAGGTTCATAAGTAGGTACTAGGCTATCAGCCCAAGGGCCTACGTAAGCCTAGCCAGCAAGGTTCCATAGTTTACGCCACCCAAGAAAGTTGTTGATGTATAACTTTGATATACTGCTCAGCTGTGGAGCTATGCTAATAGTTATTTGCTAGTTTTATAATTGATTTATTAATTGTTTTAAAACCAAATAAAAAAAAAAAAAGATGTCTCTCCAGATGAATCTATGCATCCCCCTTTGGCAATTTTAATGTTGTCACTCGGCCATATAACTCAACCCAATGTTTTCTTCCTTGCATGAGGAAGAATAAGAATTCAGGAGGGATAAAGTCCTTCATACCATGGATGTGCATAATCAGTAGAACTTCTGCCTTATATGAGTACATGAGTTGGAAAGCCAAACCTTCAGTCTGTCTCCTTCACACTGGATAGAAAGAGCATAGGAGCCACTAAGTCACTAAGCAGCCAACCAGCTATTGTTCAATGTTATCAAAGGTCATTCCTTGATGGGTAGATGAATGGTGGTGGTCACTGCTTCCAGCTTTAATTTCAAGTATGTGTCCACTGACATCATCTTCTCAGGGACCACTTGGTCTTTGATATATACCTTTTCCAAGCCTCATCACTTTGATCGCTGTTCCTGGAGTCAAGGTTTGTCATTTCTCAGTCTCCTAAAGGATTCACTGTTTTGGAGGCCTTAATTCTTTGGTCTTTCTGGCTCCTTCATCCCTTAACAGCTAGTTTTCATTGCTTGGGATTTTTTCCAGTTGTTTACTCTTTGCAAGTGGTGCCTTAGAGAGTTAACATATTACAGGTACACAAATACTTAGAAATCTGATCTACGTCTACTTGCGAGCGTAATGCACTGGCAGCTGTAATAATTCTGTCTAACTTAGCCATTTAAAATATTGATTACAATTTTTATTATACTTCCCTTTTATTTTGATATCAGTTTTACATTTTATCCACTTATTTCATTGGCAAGAAATTTCAGAATGGCACTCACATCACGCACATTTTTTTCCTCTGAAAAATTCAGTGCTTTTCAGCTTGCCATTTTCCATGAGTATGTGAAAGGCTACTTTTGTTTCATTTCAATAGTGAAACTGAAACCATTAACAATATTATTTATTTATTTATTTTTTTAAAATTAAGTATCAAATTTGTCATAAAACTTGATGACCCTTTTTTAAATGACATCTAATATGAATAGATTTAAGGCTTTCTTTTCAGAGAAATTAGTACTTTGTGAAGAGAAACAGTGAACCTGTTAGATTTCTGTGATGGACCATTGCTTTAGAATAAATAGTAAATGTGTCTCTGGGCTGAATGCTAAGCTTTTTCATTTTTTTTGCAAAGGCAGCTCATTTCTGCTCCTGTACTGAAGAAGTTGTGGGAACTGTGTTTTAAATGGGGGATGATTGTGGCTTTTGAATTGTGAGGAATAATACATACTCAGTAATTAAATCTGAACAGATATTTTGTTGGTAGAAGTTTGTTTATTTTTAACTTGTATTGAGAAATTTTGAGAATAAAAAAATAAAATATATCAGTAAATTATACTAAACACACTATCTGAAAGCCGCTCATTCAGCACCACTGATATAGAAAGATAAAGATTGACATATCTAGAAGATGGCTGGGAAATGGAGAAATGTTGAGGATTTGCCTACTGACATCTGCAGAATGATGTAATGGTGGGGATAAAGTGAGCGAGCAAGATCTGGGCATTGCTGATGCTACTATGATAGGCAGATGGTAACTCACTTGAACCACACCTCATAGCTTGCAGTGGCTTTCTAAGGAATGCCTGCAAGTGGTAGCAGGATGGCTTCCACGTAATGTGTCAAGTGATCCTCTGCAAGCACCAGTGGTGGTGACTCCCAGACTTGCTATCCTCTGCCTTCCTGTTAAGGTAGTTACTTCCCAGGTGGCAACTCTACTCCAGAGGGGTAGTTAAATACGGGTCTATATTAAAAGACAGAAGAGATGTTTCAGTGAATACCTCTTGGTCGACATGTAATGAGCGAACACACTAAAGCACGACCGCTCAAAACAGTGGATGTTAAGTTGTCCATCTCGCCTTCATTCTTGCTGGATGGGTTCGGAGCCGACCTCGGCTCCGACTCGGCCACTGTAAAAGCTCGAGAGTTGGTTCCACCGGCTCGAGGCTCCCCTTATATCCCACAATGCTAGGCGTGAGTTACCTCAGATCTCGTTTGCCGCTGCAGCCTCGAGGTTGGTTTTTTCTACCGGTTCGTGGTAAGTAATATTTCTTGTTGAAATTAGTCTTAAAAACCCCTTTAAATTAATATTTTTCTTAGTTTAGTGTAGTTTAGTAAAATCTTTATCCCCTTCAAAAATTTTTTCCTCAAGAACCTTAGGTTCTTCCCTAGGGCCTATAGGCCTTTTCTCTACCCTAGTGGAGTGTGTGTGTTTTATTTATTTATTTTATTTTAAACCCTACTCTCTGGTTTTATTATTTTTTATCTTGACAGGGTGTAACTAGTGTGTTTGTGTGTGTGTTTGTGTACACCTGTTAAAGATGTCAAAAGAAGCAAAGGTCTCCGGATTCAAGAAGTGTGATGCGTGCTGTCAGAAAATGTCTCTGACAGACGCTCACACTTCTTGTGTCTACTGTCTGGGGCCTTTGCACCTGCAGGACTCCTGTGCTGTGTGCCATGGCTTCAGCCCCAGGGTCCTGCAGGAAAGAAAGAATAAATTGATTCTTAGAGGCTTACTTAAGCCAGAGGATTCCCTGTCTGTTTCTTCAGGGAAGCCCTCTAAGACATCTAAGTCTTCGGCTCCAGCAACTGAGCCGAGACCTAAGGTTTCTCAACCTTTGCCTTTATCGGCTCCGGCTGGAGCCGATAAGTCTCAATCCACAGTTTCTGTGGATCCCTCGGCTCCGGCCGGAGCCGAGGTAGTACAAGTTCCCGTGTCGGCTCCGACCAGACCTTCGGAGCCGACAACTAGGAAGAGGTCCAGGTCACCATCTCTTGGCTCCGTTCATTCGGCTCCAGGATCTCCCCTGCTGTCTGAACGGAGCCACAGATCTCACTCCTCTAGGTCATCGAGGTTGTCGGATCATGACCTTGAGAGGGTAGTGAGTCGACTACTTAAGTCCGAGGCACTGGCCCAGATGCTTCAGAGCCCGACTCATCAGTCGATGCCTGCCCCGGTCCATCAACTTATTCCTTTTTCGACTCCTTTGAGCTCGGAGCCGGGTCGTGTCAGAACCGAGACTGTGTTAGCGTCGGAGCCGATACAATTGTCTTCGGCTCCGTTTTCTTCCTTGGAAGAATCTCGGCGCCGGACTTCCCTCGTCGGCTCCGAGGGGGTGAGTGGCATCGGACCCTTGTCCGACCCCCCTCTCCCTCTCTTTGCTTCGGCTCTGGTGAGTTCGGCTCCGACATCGACCTCGGAGCCATCACTGTCGGTGCCGAGGGAGGTTCTTAGCTTCTCGGAGCGGGGACCTCTGGCTCTGCCTGACAGGGGTGCATTCGAGGTCATGCGGAGTGTATTAGAGCCTGGCTCTACTCCACAGTCGGCTCCGTCCGCCCCTCCCTCTATGGTGCCTCAGGCTAAGTCGACTCACTCCCTCATCCCGGACCGCAGAGAGCCAGCTCCTCAGGAGCCCCCTGTGGGGATTTCATCCTCTTCCGAGGCCTCTCCTGATTTGGCAGAAGAGCCCCCTCGGAAGAGGAAGTGTAAGAGGAAACACATTGACTCACCTGAGTCCATCACGTCAGACACAGATTTGGATGATTCTGAGGGTTCCCCCCCGTTCCCCTTCTGAAGATGTCTCATTTGCAGACATTCTGGAGATCCTGAAACAGAGGGGAAATTGGCCAGCCCTCAACCCTTCAGAGGACGAATCTGTGTATCTTGAGGCGTTTGGCTCTCGTCCTTCCACCTCCTGGGTGTCCCCCCCCTTCGACCCCCTCATGCAGGTGGTTGCTAAGAAGGCATGGACGGCTCCTGATTCAGTGGACCCCACTCCCAGGAGACCCTCCAAGTTCATTACAGCTCCAGCAGACAAACAATTTTTAACAAAAGGAGTTTCTGTGGATGCGATGGTGGTAGCTGCTGCCACTAAGAAGGAGCTAGCTGATCCTTCAGTACCTGTCCATCCACCTAACAAGGAATCTAGGTCCATGGATAGGTACGGGAAGCGGATGTTTTCGTCAGCGACGTTTACCATGCGTTCGCTGAACTACCTGTGCCATTTTACTCGTCTTCAAAGGGACTTGATCAAGGAAGCGAGTGAAATGTTAAAGGACCCTACAGCTGCGGATTTCCAAGATAAGATGAACACGCAGCTGGCTATCCTTAATTCCATAACCAACTCCTCCATGCGCCTCCTTTCTTACGCGGCTGATGGAGCGAGCAGAGCCGCAGGCACAGGCGTGGCCTTACGTAGGCATGCCTGGATGCGGCTATGCAATTTTGCGGATCCCTTCAAGACGTCTTTCACGAACTCCCCGTTTGATGGATCATCCCTCTTTGGTCCTCAAGTGAAAGAAACCTTGACTAGGTGCGAGACTGATGGCAAGACCCTTTCTGCTGTCGGAGTCCGTTTTTCTACTCCTTCCAGGCCTTACCCCAAAGGCCAGAAAGGTGGAAAGATGTGGTTCCGTAAACAATCTCAAGGGACTTCGCCTGACGCACAGAGTCGTTTTCCCGCCAGAGGCAGAGGTGGGAATAACAATGGTAGACGTCGCCCTAGGGGCAGGGGGGGTCCGCAGAACCAGGGCGTTCGGGAAGCTTTCCCTGACAAGCCCTTTCAGCATCCCTGAGGTGTTGCCCGACTGCCCATCTTCGGAGGCAGTCGGGGGAAGATTGTCACTGTACCCAGAAGCCTGGCTATCCCTGACTCAAGACAAATGGGTACAGTCCATCATTTCCGAAGGCTATTCTATCCCCTTTCTTCGTTTTCCAAATCAGTCAAAAAAATCCCTTCCAGATGTTCCACCCGCTCAAAGGGATCTAGCAGTTTTGGAGATTTCAAAACTACTTGTAAAAAGAGCAATTCAACCAGTTCCAGCAGACCAACAAGGATCCGGAATCTACTCAAGGTTCTTTTTAGTTCCAAAGAAAACAGGGGACTGGAGACCAATTTTGGATCTCAGTATCTTGAACAAATCAGTCAAGAAAACAAGATTTCGGATGGTCACGCTGCAATCCATCCTTCCCCTTTTGGGCAAAGGAAACTGGATGTGCTCCATAGACCTTCAGGATGTGTACTATCACATAAAGATGAACAGACGCTCCAGAAGATTCCTCCGCTTCAGGCTGGGAACCAGTCATTTCCAATTCAGGGCCCTGCCCTTTGGTCTCACCACTGCCCCCCGGGTGTTTACCAAATGCATGGCAGTGGTAGCTTCTCACCTGAGACGTCAAGGATTCCAGGTGTTTCCATATTTGGACGACTGGCTCCTCACAGCTCCCACCAAGCATCTCCTTCTGATGGCCAGAGATTACACTTTTCGCGTTTGTCAAAAGCTGGGTATTTCAATAAATTGCGAAAAGTCTGTTTTGTCGCCTTGTCGTACTATTACCTACATAGGCGCACATCTAGATACAATAAACATGTCGGCAAGACTAACGCATCAGAGAATATCAGACATTCACAATTTGGAATCACTCCTTCTCAACAACAACAGAATCAAAGCCAGATTAGTTTTAAAGGTGTTGGGGATTATGGCAGCGGCCATACCTCTGCTTCCATTAGCCAGATACCACATGCGGATCCTTCAATGGATGCTATTTACTCAATGGTCATACCAGGAACTTCCAATGTCTCACACCATTATGATCACACAAGCGTGCAAAAAGCATCTCATGTGGTGGGTGTCTTCCCCCCAGCTCCTATCGGGAAGACCCTTTGTTCCTCCTCCTCCGGTTGCTATTCTGACAACGGATGCCTCTCTGATCGGGTGGGGGGGGCATTATCAGGGCAGGACTGTCCAGGGCACATGGCAACCAAACGAATGCCACTTGCACATAAATGTTCTGGAGATGAGAGCAGTGCTTTTAGCGTTGCAAGCCCTTCAAGACTCTCTTCCCTTGGGAACGATTGCAATCCAGACAGACAATATGTCTGTAGTGTGGTACATCAACAAACAAGGCGGAACCAGGTCATACCCCCTGTGTCGAGAAGCACTCAGATTGTGGCAATGGGCGATTTCTTCTCAGCGTTTTCTGATAGCAACGCACATCCCCGGGAAGTCCAATCAAATTGAGGACAAGTTGAGCAGAGCTATTCTCATGCCTCACGAGTGGTCTCTGAAAGACTCTGTTGTGAGAGAAATTTTCCTCAAGTGGGGCCAGCCTTGCTGCGACCTTTTTGCTACTCCCCAAAACAGCAAGTGCAGAGATTTTTTCACACTATTCCCATTACCAGGCCAACCCAGCAGAGACGCTCTAGTCCAAGTTTGGCCCCGGGGACTTCTGTATGCATTTCCTCCCTTCCCACTAATCTCTCAAGTAATACAGAAAGCTATCGCTCAGAAGGCCTCATTGATCCTCATTGCTCCTTACTGGCCTCGACAAGTGTGGTTCCCCTTTCTACATCAATTTCTATTGGAGCGACCGTGGCATCTGGACCTAGTTCCAGATCTTTTGATCCATCAATCGGGTCAGTTTCATCGCTCCCTTCCCTCTCTGAACCTCACTGCTTGGTTCCTCCAGTTCCAACCTTAGCCAGGCTTCCTCAATTATCTCACTCTGTTCGAGATATTTTGATAGCTTCCCATAAATCTTCCACTTCGAAGATTTATTTGAGTAAGTGGAAACGCTTCACATATTGGGCTCAAGGAAGGGACATAGATCCTTTCACTGCTTCCATCCAAATAGTCCTTGACTTTCTAGCTGAACTCTTCCATGCAGGTTCATCTCCTTCTACTCTTAAAGTTCAATTGGCAGCTATTTCTAACTTTCATGTGGGTATTTCTGAGTCTGCCTTAATGTCCCACAAGCTTTGCAAAGCCTTTTTGAAAGGAGTTCTTCTTCTCAGACCTCCTATAAGAAATCCTCTTTCTCCTTGGGACCTAAATTTAGTTCTTACTTCTTTGATTCTTCCCCCTTTCGAACCTGCAGCCTCCTGTTCCTTAAAATTGCTATCATGGAAAACTCTTTTTCTGGTAGCTATTACCTCAGCTAGAAGAGTTTCAGAGCTTCATGCACTCAGCTGTCGACCCCCTTATCTATTGTTCCATAAGGACAGAGTATCCTTACGAACCAATCCCTCCTTTTTGCCTAAGGTAGTCTCGACGTCAAACCTAAATCAGACCATTGACCTACCTGTCTTTTTTCCAGAATTTTCCAATAGGTCTGAACAAAAATTACACTGGCTAGATGTTCATCGTCAGTTGAGGTACTATTTGGATAGAACAAAACAATTCAGAAAATCTGATCAGCTGTTTGTCTCCTATGCAGAAGGCAGAAAGGGATTTTCAGTTTCAAAGGTAACATTAGCTAGATGGCTAACATCTCTGATTTCCCTTGTTTATGAAATTAGACACCAAAAGCTGCCTGTTAAACCTAAAGCCCATTCTACCAGAGCTTTGGCTACTTCTTTAGCCTTCCAAGACAGACTGCCTATTGACACCATTTGTGCAGCGGCTACTTGGGCTACTCCTCACACTTTCATTACTCATTATAAGTTGGATTTAGCTTCTAGGCATAGAGCTAACTTTGGTTCCACTGTTCTCAGGAGTCTGTTCCGTTAGGCCACCCGGGACAAGGTGCTAGGGACGCGGTCCCATCCAGCAAGAATGAAGGCGAGATGGACAACTTAACATATAGAAGTTATGTTCTTACCATAACGTTCCATGTTAGTTGTCTTCTTCTCGCCTTCTTCTTGCGTCCCACCCTCCTTCCCCCTGGCCTGGACAGACCTAGAGGAGTTGTGATTGTGACCTCTCTTTCTACCACCTCTTTTTGTTAGGCATATGCTGTTGTGCATATTTTCTGGATGAGGATATAGGTCTCCCTTCTTTCCCTGTTTAGAGGTGGACTTTGTTTATAGTTGTTCTGATACTATTATAAGCTGGGGTTAGCTTACAAACGAGATCTGAGGTAACTCACGCCTAGCATTGTGGGATATAAGGGGAGCCTCGAGCCGGTGGAACCAACTCTCGAGCTTTACAGTGGCAGTGGAGCCGAGGTCGGCTCCGAACCCATCCAGCAAGAAGAAGGCGAGAAGAAGACAACTAACATGGAACGTTATGGTAAGAACATAACTTCTATTTTCTTTCCCTGGGAAAGCAACCGCTAGGACAAACACACACACACTTTAAAACATAACAACGTAGGGAGCCTCACCCCACAACCCCCCTAAATAAATATACCAACTCCGAGATCGCACTACAGTGAGGAAAGGGGCGAACACACAGGGGTGGCCAAGCGATTTCTTTCCCGGGGAAAGAAATCGCTGTTTTGAGTGTCCGCGCTTTAGTGCATTCGCTCATTACGTGTTGACCAAGAGGTGTTCGCTGAAACACCTCTTCGGTCTTTTAATATAGACCCATTAAATGCCCACTTAAAGCTAAATAAACCGTTGTGTAGGAAAGAGGATAAGCTTAGGAGATACATAATGTTGCATAAATCATTCCCCAAACTGATTATTGTCCATCCTCAGGAAAAACAGGGACAGACTTGATTATCTTCCTGTTATTTCAAAGGTCAAGCACACAGCCTTTTTTCAGAAAAAAAAAATTAAACCAGTTAAATATCATGACCCCAGAAAATATGATAGACTTCATAATATCTCTATGATGTCAGATGTCTAACATGCAGTCCTCATTGGTCATTTAATCAGCAGCACAGTTTATGTGCAAGGAACAATGGCAGTTGAACAGGAGGGGTTTACTGCGATTAACAATGTGCCATTTTAGTTGTCATGTGACTAACCAAAACTCTTCTTCTTCTTCTTTTGGCTTTTCTCAGTTAGGGGTCGCCACAGTGGATCACCTGTCCTCTCCTGATTGGCAGTGGAGTTTTACCGTGTCGAGTTGCCAGCCCGGCGCCCAACCTTCCACAGAAGGCACACCCATGCATACTCTCACTCCTAGGGCCAATTTGGAGTGTCCAATTCACCTACAGCATGTCTTTGGGATGTGGGAGGAAACCGGAGCTCCCAGAGGAAACCCACGCGACCACACAGAGGACATGCAGACTCTGCACAGAAGGCACCCAAGCCGAGAATCGAACCAGAGAACCACTTGCTGTGAGGCAGCAATGCTAACCGCTGCACAACCGTGGCTGCCCTGACCAACCAAAATTAAAATGTCAAAATTCTGGACACTCTTGCCCATGTAGCACTAACCAAAATTAAAATGTCTAAATTCTGGACACTGTTGCCCATGTAGCCCTGATGAAGGAGCAAGCCCCAGCACCTTTAATCTATGTTATCTTTATTTATATTTATATATTTTAATATATATATATATATATATATAGATAGATCGACAGACATGGATTTATTGTTTTTGATCGAACATACACGACCTCAGCATTCAAAGTATTAACGTACAAGTGTCTAAGCACAGAATGTTGATATGATGTGTGCATGCTCCAGGGATTACCAAGAGCTGGCTAAACAAATATCAAGTGTGTTTGTGTATGTTTGGGGGGAGGGGGAAAGCCTTCCTGCACTGCAGTCCCCGGAGAAAGGGAATATTCTTTTACTTAGGAATTGTCAATCTCTTGCACATGGTGACCCTCTGTTTCTACTCAGCAAATCGAGTCATTCAGACAGACATCAATGTTGTGCCTGTTTGATCAAAAAGTATACACACACACACACACACACACACACACACACACACACACACACACACACACACTTTGACAAGCACATACATTCTCTGAGATCACATAAACTTGAAAGTACCTGGTTTGTTGTTTACTGGGGTTGAGGGTGAGGTGAATGTTACTGCTGAGTTTCTAGATGGAAATATTGCTTATAAAAGTGCAGAGCAATTTACATTTTAGCTAAGTTTTACTGTACATTTTGTTGGTAAGGCTTTTGACATGCTGAATCTGTAGTTGAAGAGGTCAGAGAAAGTCGAATGGTAGAGGTAAGGTGATACAGTGTGAGTGATAAGTGAATTATGGTTTAGTTAAAATGGGGTATTAACAGTAATGTTTACTGATATGGGAGCATACCTCTCAACCTGGACACATCAAAAATCTGGACAAAGACCCAAGAAAGTAGGTACAACTGGCCAAAAATCGGGATTCTGATTAACATTCAATTTACATACATAATTATGTAGCACCACCCACTCCAAATGGAATTGTGGGATACCAAGCACACGTCATCGACCACATTCATTCTATTAGATAAGTCACTCATTCAAGCTCTCAAAAAGTGTTTCCATGAAGAAGACAGTATTCCACGCTGCCTATTATTATTTCTAAGCTGTCTGCCAGCACCCTGACTACACTTCCATGTTTTTTGTGCTTCCGCTGTTAAAAATTTGTTTAAGCAGCACTGCCAACCTGTCACTTGAAGAGTGTTGCACTTTTGTGTGAAGGAAGGCAAAAAAGGTAAGACGTCAAGGTCAGCAGATGTTCAGCATGCTCCCACAGACAGTATGCAGCCTGAATGGCCCAAGACATCTGTAAAATCAATAATCAAAATGCAGTCCGCTAAAGATCTGCACTGTGTTACTTCAGAAACCAGAAGCATAGTCCTAAGCTCAGACAACTAGCCTGCATTGCCCTGCAGCAGGTTTGAAAAGGCATTCAGTTCACTTCCTGTCTTCCATCATCACTTCATAAAGTAAAAAATATCAAGTTGTTATTGCAAGTCATTCACATGGCAAGCTCCACAACAGACTGAAAGCTGACGCCAAGTTCCCCCACATATAACATTGGATATTTCACTGTGAATTCTTTCCTGTAGGAGGCTTCTCTGTTAATAAATGGCTACTCTGACTGGGCTCCATGGTTTTGAAGGTCCTTTGATTATGTTCTCTCCTTTGTAGCTTACAATGACTGTTTTCTAGGTCCCTGCCTTTTCTTTAATATTCCATGACATACGCCAGCTAATCAGGTAAAGCAAAGATCAAGTATTGTCCAGAAATGTTTACCGGTACTCTGCAAAATTATCCTTGACTTAGATAAATACATAAAGTAAGGAGAAAGCAGTTGAATATATACAGTTAAGGTGAAAGCAGCTAACAGCTTGTTGACTTGCTTGTGTACAGCTCTTTTCTATTTGTTTGTCGCTAGTTTCCAACCAACAGCGCAGACGAGTGAAGCCAAAAATAAATCCATGCATATGCAAGCCTCTTCGCTGTTCAGCCCTTTTGGTTTTCAGCTTGTCTACCCCATCCCAGATTATGATTAACTTTTGTGCCTGTCAAACTGTTCCCATTGTCCCATTCCTATTTTTTTACATTTAACTGTGTGCAGAGATGATTTGTGGGTTAGTTAATCAATGGCCAAGACATTCCAGGCCATGAAAAATGTGGGTGGAAGAGAAAAAGGACAGAGTAGTCCAGCTCCAACAGGTAATTTATTCATCAAAAATAAAAGTAAAATAAAAGTAAAAGTAAGCACTTCCATCCATTTACCATTAATGAAATTTGTTTTTACATCTGATGAAGTTCATTAATGGCAAATGGATGAAAGTGCTTACTTTTACTTTTCTTTTTTATGAACAAATTTATTTTTTTAGCAGTTGGATCCTTGGTCCAGCGATTTTCTTTGGTTCTTAGTTTATGTTCTTTTTGGAGTTTTTCTGATGGGTAATTTAACATCATGGCTCTGACAATAACTCAAAATAACCTGGCATGGCAATTACTTATCAAAAACAGGTTTTCTAATGAAGATCTCGATTTCCTGACAAATGCATGTAATGTTACAGCTTAAGTGAGGTTGGTTTACCAGCTTTGAAGGAGGTAATAAGAGACTCTAAATATCTGACAGGCAGCAACCACACATTCTAGTTGTTTAAAATCCCTAAATTAAAATACTTCGTCTCTATGGTCGGTCTCCTAAGTAAGCATCTACTACAATACTGCACTCGCAAAGCATGTAACCTTGTGGCTCAGTGAGCTTGGTTTACCAACTTTGAAGAAGGCATTAAGTAAGTGAAATATTCAGCATATTTCAGTAATAAGGCACTAAAGAGTAAAAGACTCATCACTGCACCTTTTGATCCTACCTGAAGGAGACAAGGCAACAGATGGCATTTTATCACTTGTGTAATATCAGCCTGCAAATTTTCTGGCCAGTCTTTACACCAAGGCATTATGTTGCTAAGTAGTAGCTATAGAAGATTCAGATATAGGTTAAATTAGTGCACCGTAGGGGGCAATCGCATAACTTTGATCATTATTTCCCATTTTCTTTAATCCCCCTCACCACCAGAATGCTCATGCTTGTAGGCTCAAAGGACATGCAGTCATGAATCCCCTGTGTATTCATAATGCCGAGAGATACCTTGGTGGTGCATGATGACATCACCATGAGCATAAAAATAAATAAATAAATAAAACAAAATCGTGATTTAAAGGGGCCACTTGGAAATTCGTGGCACCTATTATTTTGAGCTCAAAAGCAGTAAATACCAAGGAATTCGGTACAATTGAGAGGTATGTATGCACGGCCAGCCTTAGGCATAGGTGAACTAGGTGACTGCCTAGGGCGCCGTACAGGCCGGCCTCAAAAGGGCACAGTTCGGACCGGAGTTCTGTTGTGACGACCCCTAACCGGGAAAACACTTAGAGACAACTACAACATTTATTTTTTTTTAAATTTCACCTCCGCCCATAGAGGCTAGCAATTGCGCCCTCCCCAGCCTCAAAAGTGCGCAATTTACGGATCGGAGTTCTGCTGTCTGACGACCCCTAATCGGGAAAAGCCGAAAAACAACAACATTTTTTTTTTTTATTTCACCGCCGAGAGACTAGCAACAATTGCGCCCTCCCCCACTTAAGCAGGGCGCAATTTACGGACCGGAGTTCTGCTGTGTGACGAGTCATAAGTCAACACTCGTAAGCCTGTCAGCAAGACCGTTGCTGCGCCCAAAGTTTCTTACTGACAGGTCAGACTATTTTTTTAAAGCTGTCAGTACACAAACATTTATTCACATTTTCCTTTTTAAAACTCTAAAAACGGAAGGTATGTTTCTGTGTTGGGGGGGGGGGGTAGACAGTGCAACACATGAAAGTTGTACTCTATTTTTTTTGTGCGCTGGTTGCTTGAGTTCCGGTTAACTGCAGAGTTTTCTGTAGCCTTAAAAAGTAAAGATGTTAAATATGGGTCGTCTCTGCTTTCCCTTTTTGACTTTTGGTAGTGAAATGTTCTAGTTTTGTTCTTTTTGACCTACATATTTTTTGCCAAATCTACTTGGGCTTAAAGTTCTTCCGTACATTGTAGGTTTGAATTGTTCAATGCTTTTGTATGGTTCCTGTGCATT
This sequence comes from Protopterus annectens, assembly GCF_019279795.1. Lineage (NCBI taxonomy): Eukaryota > Metazoa > Chordata > Ceratodontiformes > Protopteridae > Protopterus > Protopterus annectens. The sequence continues at coordinate 805,525,958 of NC_056735.1, read as the reverse complement.
CTTTTCTGCAAATCAGTTGTTTTAATGTTGGTGCTAAGTTATGCAACACATGAAAGTTGTACTGTATTTTTTTTTTTGTGCACCGGTTGCTTGAGTTCCGGTTAACTGCAGAGTTTTCTGTATCCTTAAAAACTAAAGATGTTAAATATGGCTCGTCTCTGCTTTCCCTTTTTTGACTTTTGGTAGTGAAATGTTCTAGTTTTGTTCTTTCTGACCTGCATATTTTTTGCCAAATCTACTTGGACTTAAAGTTCTTCCGTACATTGTAGATTTGAATTGTTCAGTGCTTTTGTATGGTTCATGTGCATTCTTTTCTGCAAATCAGTTGTTTTAATGTTGGTGTTAAGCTATTGTTATGGTTTTCATCTTGACCTTTTTTTTTTTTTTGAAGACATAAAAAGGTATTTTTTCATTTTTAGTGTGTTCAGATATTTTAGCTTTTCTGTCTTCTCTTCCCCCTCTCTCTCCCTCCTTCTGTGTGTTTCTACAATCTCTACATCCTTTTAGCCTTTGGTATGGTCCCATTTAGGCAGCCTATGCATTTTTTAAATTTACATGTTACTGCTGTGGATGGTCACCAGATTCTGTAAAAGATGAATATCGCTGTCTTTTTCTTCTTCTAGTACCACTTCTCTTCTGCTTGCTCTGCGTGCCAGGAATCTAGCTGCCACCATACTGCCCTCTTAAATTACTGCCTTTGTGTGATCAGAAGTGGCCACTTTTCATTTGACCCCCCCCCTATTCTGTGTTGTGCAGTAGAGTTTATATGTTGGTGTGATATTTTATTCGCTCATCTTTTTCATATCCCTTGTCATCCTTTTCACTCTGCAGTGTGCATCTCCTTTCTTGTATAGGTCATTCTGCAAAACATGTACCCAAAGAATGGTGTACAGCTACAGTGGTCCCACTCCACAAAGGTGGTGCCACAACGGACCCCGGGAACTATCGCCCCATAAGCTGACTAGTCTGGTCTGTAAAGCTATGGAGCGTATTATCATGGAACTCATAAACAAAGACATTGGGAGCCTCCAGACACTGGACCCTACCCATTCGGCTTTGTTAAGGGCAGATCTTGCCTCTTAAACCTAGTTGATTTCTTTGAAACAGTTATCAAAGCCATAGATGAGGGTAAAGTAGTCCACACAGCCTACCTGGACCTCGCAAAAGCCTTCATCACAATACCCCACTCGGGCATCATAAATAAGCTTACCAGCTTAAATATCAACCCCTATATCACAAGATGGGTTGCAAACTGGCTCAGGGATAGAACGCACATGGTCAGAATCGCAGGTGCCATGGCCAAATCCAAATTAGTTACACGTGGTGTCCCACAGGGCTGACAAAGTTCACAGATGACTGCAAACTGGGAGCCATAATTGACTCTCCAGCTGACACAAGCATCCACCAAAAGGGTCTCACAGAGACGGATGCTTGGTGCCAGAGCCACGGCCTCAAGCTAAATGCTAAAAAGTGCATAGTCATCCCCTTTGGGAAAAGTGCCCACAAATTACCATATAGGTGGTAATCCATTAAGTACGGAAGAAGTAATTAGAGATTTGGGGACCAACGTAGATAGTAATCTCTCCTTTGATAATCACATTGCCAAAGTGGTTAGAAAGACCTTCTATATAGCCCACCGTATCACGAAAGGGTTCGCATCTATATCAAGAGTGGTCATTGTGTCCCTCTACTCGTCACTCATCAGGCCCATAATTGAATACAGTGCCCCTTTTGGGATGTACCTTACCCGACACCTTCATCAACTAGAGAGACCCCAAAAGTACCTCACGTCGGGCTGGCAACTCAAAAATCTACTGCCAATCATTAGCAGACCGGAGTTCCGCTGTGACGACCCCTTACCGGGAAAAGCCAAAAAGACCAACAACAACAACAACCGGAGTGGCTTTCATGGGGAGTGACCCTGTGGATGTGGCTCAAATAGTTGTGTTTCATGACTGTTGTGTGGGTGGGGCTTAAGGGGCGCCAGGAGCACTACTTCGCCTAGGGTGCCATTTCGGCTAAGGCCGGCCCTGTATGTATGTATGTGAAAGATATGACAGCTAGTGAGGTATGTTTGTACACAAGTATGCAAAATAGCAGCCTTCCCCCTTAGATATTAATAATAGAGTAAGGGCAATGAGAAAGGGATATGGGAGTGCTGAGTGGAAGATCAACTCTAGTACAGTTTTTAGTTAAGTCTAGAACAGAAATTGCTGTTAAAAAAGGGATAATTAGTAGAGTGCATAAAATATTGCATAGGTGTAGCAGCCAATCAGAAGAAGGTAGAAAAGACTAAGAAAAGGGAATGGAAAGACAGTTTACAAAGGAACAGCTTCTAAAATTTGCATCAAAGTCCAGAAAGATTAGGATTTCCCCATGGATATGTTTTTATACCCCAGTTGGACTTCAGAGGATTTTTCCAGGGGTAAATAGCAAAGCTTGATGTGTAATGAGGAAGAGAGAGTAAATTGGAAACGTTTTTGAGAATCCAATGAGTTGGCACATTTTCAGAATTTTCATATAGTACTTTGATACGGAACAACTGTTTTTAATTATGGAAATGATTAGTGAAGCTTAGATTTTGGATCTGAACTGGGTTGGCATAGTAAGGCCTTACTACGTTTAATAATTATGCAGTTACTAGAAATGATGGGCTTAAGTGTACTGTTTTTCCACCATTTTAAACTACCTGTAGCTTGATTACTTATAAGTTTTTTTTTTTTTTTTCGAGTGTGGGGGTGGTTTGAGAGATAGTACTGATTGGCCCTAGGTGTGAGTGTATATGCGTGTGTGTGCCTTCTGTGGAAGGTTGGGCGCCGGGCTGGCAACTCAACACCGTAAAACTCCACTGCCAGTCAAGGGCAGACAGATGATCCGTTGTGGTGACCCCTAACCGGGAAAAGCCGAAAGAAAAAGAAGAAGACTGTGTGAGAGAGAATACATTATTGCTGTTTCTAGGAAGCTAAAAGCCAAAAGCTGTTTTATCATTCGTTTCTTTGAGATCTTAGCTCAGCTATGTTGAGTTGTGAAGCTTCTTTGGCGTCTAGACTTCAGAAAGCTGTGCTCAGAGATAACATGCTAGAACAAACAAAAAAGTGGCATTTATACAAGTAGGAAAGTAATTTAATTCTTTTACACTTATTAATGCCTATTGACTTTTTCATTTTAAATGATATTTTTTGAATTTTGCTAATTTTTTTATCAATTTGCTGGTAAGTAGAAGTGTTGCATTTCCTAGTGTTAAATCTGCTGTTTTTCTCCCATTTTAAACTACTTGTAACATAGTAGTACAGCAAGATATGGTCAAGTGTGGATGATCTGAAGGATGGTAGTGATAATTCTGTGAAATAGGACAAGTTATTCATTTGTTTCTAGGTAGCTAACATTATTGGGTGAAACCAAAAGTTGTTTTAATTGTTTTTTTTTATTTTTTTTTAGTTCAGCTGTATTGTGCTGAGCTGTACTTTGTGCAGTGCTGTGCAAACTCTTACTTGATAGAAGCAGGTACCAGTTGGAGTTGTACTCTTTACAAGCCTAGACAATGGAGTGCTCAATAGAAATCTGTACTAAAGAGTTACCTTGTGCTTCAAGTCCAAGCCAAATTCCTTTAATTGTTTCGAACACAGAGCCTTAATATTTATTGCACTTCTCCTTACTATGAGTTTATTCCTCTTTACTTAACAGTTATTTAGCTCACCTACAGTCAGTAAAGTAAGATGAATTTATTAAGGAATATCAGCGTACAAGCAAGTCAGAAAGCTCACAGATAAGTCTATATATCCCGTATTATCTACAATCTTAGACTAAATGGAAGGTCAGCCTTCTTATTTTTGTTTAGTTGTCAACCTCATAGCACTTGGTATACCCAGGCAGTGTAGCACTTACAGATGCCCACAGACAGTCAGCTATTACTTATCTCATCACTATTAAGCTTTGACAGATGCAGATATTTAACTAAGATGGAAGAATCATTCTCACAAATAAACACAGTCTGTGAGCATCACACAGCTCCACAGCACTCTACACAAATACTGTCATACTCTGAGACTGTAAAAAAGTTGTTGTTTAAGCCTTCATGGTCAGACAAGAGTAGGACTTAGTGGAACTCAAACATGGGAGTACATACTGCCTCATCCTATAGCTGAGAGTCACCAGGAGAAAACCCAACCTAAATCCAGTACACAAAAACTCTCTGTGAATAAAAATGTAGTAGTGATTGATGATGCCATATTCAGACACACAGACTGTTCGCACAAGGCTGGACAAAAGTAGTTTGATGGTGAGATGTCTTTCAGGTGCCAAGATCTCCATTTCAAGTGCCCTTAAGACCTTTAAGCCAAACAAGCATGGCTACAGAATGGGAGTGATCAAAAGACCTTCAGGGATATGCAGTGGGATATAGCCAAGCTCTTCATGCATGTCGCAAATGCAGGAAAGACTTCTGGTATTGAGGAGAATCCTTTCTATTTTTTAATGATATAATGATGCAAAGAAAAGATGACAGGCTTCATCAGCTGGCTGAATAAATTGTGTCACTTGAGCAGGATCCAGTACGTGCCAGCTTGGGACATATTTCTTCACAGCCCTACTTGTTTTTCCAAAGATAGCTTATACGGCTCATTCCATGACTTTCACATACTGGCTGAAGTCCTTTCAGCCCTCATAGTGTTACTTGATTTTAGGCAGAGTCCAGCTAATGGATCTTCCATTCTAACTTACAAAATAAGCTGGCTCTGCCCAATACTAGAAGTCTAAATAAAAAAATTCCCTGACTTTGAAGCCCTCCTCCATTTGGAGCAGATTTATGTGTGTATTACTACCAAAACTTGGTTTAAAAGTACAGAAAGCAGTCCCTCTGTACTAGGGTTTGTGTGTCTACCATGCCTTTAGACCTGATGGAAAATGGTAGAGTATCCGTTAAAGACCAGATTACATTGTCACAGATTTGTAGAGACCTACAAACTGAACTTATTGGAATACAGGCTACACTAAATAGAACCAATTATCAGATTATAACTTGTTGCAGGACCCCATTAATGCCCCCTGAGAATCATGTCAGATTCCCAAACATACTGGATGGACTTTGGATTACTGGAGCTTCTACATCCTGGAAAACTTTAACTACCCATCAATGAACTGGGTTACTTATATATCTCAAATGTGAGATATACCAAAAAAATTCATAATTAAGAACTCCCAGAACCAGATTGTCAAAGAACTCACTAGAGGAAAAAAAATATTTTTGATCATCTCTGTCACTTGTTCTTTGCTAACATAAATGTCAAGTAGGCGGAGTATTACGTTTAGATGCTTTAATACATAGAAACACATCAGGATGGATAGCAGCATCATAAAATACAATCAGATTGGCTAACAGACAGAGCTTACATACATACATGCGTACAGCTCAGCAGCTAACTACAAAATAGCAGTCAGGCTCGCACGTGCTCTGTATTTATACACTTGTGCAAGCCCTTAGATAGCTTCTTAAAGGGACATACAGACACATTGATCTACATCCTCCTTCTTAAAAGGATTGCCCTTTGTAAAAACAATATTATAGTTAGACATGCATTATTATAGACATTAGAAACAAAACACAATGTTCATGTTCAGGTTTCTTTGTATATGTTGCAGGGTTTGGAGATGCGACCGTATGTTGTAACATAACAATCTGGCCCAAATTTAGCAACAGGGACAGTCTTCGGTGAACAACTCATATCCGGAACTTCTGGATTCATCATAGGAATGGGAATGCCCTCTGGAAATTCCTCTGGAATTGGAACACCAGACAACTCACTCTGAGATAACGAGTCTTTCTCACAGGCTGTGTGCTGTGGTATAGGCTCCGACACCTGTAGTAAATGTTTCCGATTCCGCCTAAAGTTTGCTCCTGATTCTACAATGTACGATCTTGGCTCTGGACAAATATTCTTCATGACACCAATCTGATCATTACTTTTGGACGTTTGAATCCTTACCACTTCTCCTTCTCGTAATCGATTGAGCGGTTTGCTGGTTTTATCATAGTAGGACTTCTGGGTTAAACGCGTCTTCAACAGATTGGTTTTCACTGACCTGCTATTCTTGACACATGGAACCAACAATTGACTACTGATTGGTGATGTGGTTCTGGTTTGTCTTGACAGAAGTCTCTGAGCAGATGAACTGAGATGTTTATCATGAGGAACATTGCTGAGATTCAAGAGATTCAGGAAAACATCACTATTGTCTCATTTTGACTTCTTTAGTAACTGTTTTGCACTTTGAACCTGCACGTTCTGCCAAACCATTTGACTGCGAGTATTCAGGGCTACTTGTGACATGAGTAAAGTCCCATTCTTCAGCAAATCTTTTGAAGTGTTGGCTTGTAAACTATGTACCATTGTCAGAAATAACTTTGTGTGGACTCCCATGTACTGCAAAATGATGCTTCATCTTAGTAATGACAGTACTGAATGCTAGATTAGGAAGCAGGTCAATCTTAAACCAGTTGGAGTAAGATTCTACTAACACCAAATAATGTTGATCATTCCACTCGAAAATGTCCATGGCTACTGTTGGCCAAGGTAGTTCTGGAATCTGGATTAACTGAAGTGATTCCTTCTGTTGATGTGGCTTAGTACTATTACACATGGAGCAAGATGAAAGTGCTGTCTCAATGTCTTGTGACATAGAAGGCCAAAATACTAGCTCTGTCACCCATCTTTCGATAGAGTCAGCTCCTAGGTGACCACGATGCAAGATAGTAATGTACTCTTGTTGCAAGGACTTTGGAACAGTTACTTTTCGCCCTTTCATAATGATACCTTTGTCAGACAAAATCTCATCTCTGTATGGAAAATAAGGTTGCACTTCTCGAGGTAAACTAGATTGCTTTGATGGCCATCCTTGATTGATAAAGTGGTTGAGCCTTTGTAAAACTTGATCTGTGGCTGTGTGATTTCTCAGCTCATCAAGATGTGTAGAAGAAACATTTCTCACTTTCATGACTTCCAAATCAAGATTCTCATTCTCATGCTGTTCTGTGGTGTTTCTGGACGATCTGGATAAGGTATCCACAAGATAAAGAAGTTTGCCTTTCATGTAGACAGGATTGAAATTATACTTTTGCAATCTCAGCATCATACATTGCAGTCGGGCTGGAGCTGAATGCATAGGCTTTCTCAAGGTAGTGACTAGGGGTTGGTGGTCTGTTTTAATCTGGATAGGTCTATCATAAACATAATCATGGAACTTCGAACATGCAAACACAGGTGCCAAAAGCTCTTTCTCAATCTGGGCATACTGCTGTTCAGTTTGGGTAAGAGTTCTCAATGCATAGACAACAGGTTGATCTTGTAGAATGACTGCGCCATGACCAAATTTTGAAGCATCACAGGAAAGTGTAGCTGGTTTGTGAACATCATAGTTCCTGAGAGTTGGTGGACTAGCAGTTCTCTGTTTCAAGACATCAAATGCTCTCTGGTGTTGCTCTAAGCAAGACCATGGCACATCTTTACATGTTAGATCTCTAAGCGGTGCTAAAAGTTGGCTCAAGTCTGGAATGAACTTGCCTAAGTAGTTGACCATGCCAAGAAAACGTTTTAGGGCTTGAACATTGTTTGGAGCTGGCATCTCGAGAATGGCTGTTTTCTTTGAAGGGTCTGGTCGTAGGCCTGAACTAGTAAATAAATGGCCAGCATAAGTAACCTCTTGTAGCCTGAATTTACATTTCTGTGGATTGCCCTCGGGCAGATAGCCTAGTATGAACCTATGAACCTATGAACCTATTTGATGTGCCCTTTTTAGAATGTTTCTGAGGTTTCTTTCAAGTTCTGCTTCACCATTACCTCCTACTAGTATGTCATCTACTATAGTAGCATAAAGATACCCAGAAAAAAGCTGATCCATTGCACGTTGAAAGACTTCATTTGCAGAATTTATCCCAAATGGCCTTCTCATAAATCTGTACCTGCCAAACGGAGTACTGAAAGTAGTTAGCAAAGAGGATTTTTTTGTCAAGCTGAATTTGCCAAAATGAACTCTTAGCATCTAAGACAGAAAAAAAAACAGTGGCATTTGGCATCAAGGCTGTGACTTCTTTAACTGTGTGCATTGGATGATAAGGTATTTTTATTGCTTTATTCAAATCACATGGATCAGTACATATTCTGATCTCACCTGAGCTTTTCTTGCCAGCTACCACCATGGAAGATACCCTTTCAGTTGGAATTGCAACTGGGCAAATCACACCTTGTCGCACCATTTTATCTAACTCAACTTTGACTCTGTCCTGCATGGTTACTGGAACTTTTCGTGCTGACCTGATAACTGGAATGACCTCTGGGTCTAACTTCATGGAGTACACAACTGGAAGTTTGCCTAGTTTTGTCTTCGAAAAGATCAGCATAGGTAGAAAAAATGTGCTGTGCAAAATTCGAGTAGTGGTCTTTTAAGTTAACATGGTGGACTTCCTTATTAAATGAAAGCAGTCCCATTTTCAAACTGTATCTGAGACCTGATAATGACTGGATGTGACTGTTGACCATATAAAATAATACGTCATAGTGTCTTCCAGCAATTTCTTCATCTCCATAAGCAACAAGCTTTGCATACCTTTCCAAATCAAACCTTTCACCATGACACCCTATAGTTAATGTTTCTGCTGACATAACATTGCACTTGGCACCCTGTGTCAACTCTGAGCTCTCTGGGTTTGCCATTTATCCAAAAAGTACAAAATATTTCATTCTTTGCATTAAATCTACTGCATTGACTGTTTCATGAAGCACTGACACATCATCAACATAAAGAGTAAGGTTGCAGCTTTCTAATTGATCAACTCATTTCTTAAAAGAGTCCCCTCTTAATGAAAGAGGGGGCCTTTTGATTTAAAAAAACCTTTTGAAATGATTCCACTTATTGCATTTGTGGCATTGTTGACCAAAAGCTAAACATTTTTCCCTTTTAGATTCATGACTTCCACTACAATTACGACAGTTGGCAATGAAACTAGGTTTGAGCCCATGCTTTGAGTTTGCTGACTCACTCTTATGCTTCACTGAGGCTGTGCGAACTCTGGAATGTGCTAGAAAGTTTTGAGGTTTATCAGTGAGTGTTGCAGGGCTACAGTTGCTGCCATGTGCTTGGGCCTGTTTCTTTTAACCACATGCTGCATATTATCAACATGAGCCTTATCGGTGTGGCTTCTAGAGCTATTCTCATTTGTAAGCATGTTTGTATGCTTTTCTGTGAGCTCGTATATCTGACAAATCTCAATTGCCTTATTCAAAGTTAAATCACTGTCACAAAGCAAAATCTTTTTCACATCATAATATTTTATACCACATACAAGTCTGTCTTTTATCAACTCATCCCTTAAATCAGCAAATATGCACATTTTAGCCTTATTTCTCATGTCAGTTATATATGCTGCAGATGTTTCACCAGGCTTTTGCTCTCTTGTATAAAATAAGTGACTTTCTATTGTAACATTTGTCTGGGGGTTACACATTTCTCTGAATTTACATTTTAAGCACTCTGGGTCCTACTTTGACTCAGCCGGTACAACAATATGATGGTTTCCCCCTTTCCTGTATAGTTAGCAGGTGCATACACAAATGAACGTTCCCTTTCAATGGCTTTTGACCCAGCTAAATTAAGCAATATTATTGTCAAACACAAATGCACTGGGTTTTTGAAATCCATCTGCCGTGCCCACAAAGTACGCACCAACACACTGAAAATATGGCCCTTGTAATTATGTATGAACAAACTGTTCTGTCAGCTTGTAATGGCATTCAGATGCACAATAAACTTTTCAAAATATTGTACTTTGCGAAATATGCTCTGTAATGGCTGTATTGTGGGAAATAATTTTACTGAAGTACTACACAAACATGCGAACACTTTACAGACTTCTGATAACTCTAATATCTTTTGACTAATACGAAAAATACATCCTTTGCGAAAATGCGGTTGTTTCTCCTTATTTTATTCATTTTATACAGTTTGGACTTCATTTCAAACATTTCCCATAGTAATTTGAATATTTTTATCAATATAGTACATATCGGTTTATGCAAATATTGTTTAGAATGTTTGTATGCCACATTTCATATTTTGCGAATAAGAAATGATACTCATTTCTGACCTGTTTTGCGAAGTATGCACATTATAGGGATGATTCACTCTTGTACATTCCACCAGTTCTAAGCAAGTGCCTTAAGTCATTTTAGCCAAACCGCCTTTAGCTTCATGCCATTTAGACATGCTGCTTCTGACACCATGTCCTTTTTGACATGCCACTTCTGACACCATGTTGCTCATCTTTCCTTAACATAGATGACAAGCAGGTGGGTATTATGTTTAGATGCTTTAATACATAGAAACACATCAGAATGGATAGCAGCATCATAAAACACAAACAAACTGGCTAACAGACAGTGCTTACATGCATACGTGCTTACATCTCAGCAGCTAACTACAAAGTGGCAGTCAGCCTCGCAAGTGCTCAGTATTTATACACTTGTGCAAGCCCTTGGGTAGCTTCTTAAAGATACATACACAGACATTGATCTACAATCTCCTTAGACATTTATAATCTATATGTACAATACCCCTGGCATACTGTTTCCCAGTTATGTCTGACTACAAATTGGTAATCTTCTCCTTCAAAATCCCGAAATGATCAGGTGTAGATATCACATTATGCAAACACTTCAAACATATTAACTTCCTACAATGTTATAAATTCTTAAAATTCAAATATAACAGTATCCCCCAAGATGTTGACATGGCTAATAGTTATGCAAGCAGTTTCTGTGCTTACCTGGTTAAATATTTTAACCTGACAGTCCCAACCACATCTTAACTAAATAGGAGGCTTAAGAGCAAACCAGCCTGATATATCACATGCATAAGTAAACAATATGATAAAAGAAAAAAAAATCTTAAAATATACGGCTGAACTAAAGACCCACCAATCAAGTTGAACATCAGAATGTTATTGAAGGTGCCAAAAACACCATCAGAAAAACAAAGGCATCCTGTGAACTTAATTGGTAGCCAAGAACAATTATGAATCCTTCTTTAGATACATCAGGAAATTATGAAATGGCACCCAACATTCCTCTGAAAGTTTTCAAAATAGCACTACTTTTTTAGATCCAGTGGGTTTTTTTTTATATCCTACAAAACAAATTCTGTGCCAGTTTCACCCGAGACACTATTTAAAATCCACAAATCACAGAGGATCTTGGACTTCCTGTCACTCCTAAAAAGATTTGCTAAAGATTCCTTCCAAAACAGAACAGACGTACATCAGCCATAGGACCTGATAATATACTTGGCTGACTATGCCTTCACTGGTGGACCAACTCCCACAGCTGTTCAATATAACCTTAGCCTCTGACTTACAGCTGTTAGGATGCCATGTCACAATGGTGTCCCAGTCAAGCACCCTGGAAATGACAGACCCATTAGTCTAATCAGCTTCATCTGTAAGGCCATGGAAGAGGTCATATTAGAACTGATGAACTATGAAATCACATTTTATAAAACCCTCTGCATTTTGGGGTTGTTAAGTGTAGATCCTGTCTAATTAATTTGGTAAACCTTTTTGAGAGGGTGCACAAACTCTGGGCAGTGGCCGTGCTGTCCTTTTAGCATACATTGACCTTACTGAAACATTTGATATCACACCACATACTAACATAATTAACAAGCTAAATGCACTCCATATTGTTTTCTGTTTAGTTAGATGGATAGAGAGATGATAGAACATACATAGTGAAGGTGGCAGGTGCATCATCAGGGAGCATGAAGGTGGCCAGTCTGGTTACACAGGGATCCATGCTGGGACCATTGCTATACAGCATCTCCTTCTTAGATCTTTTAGTCAAAAATGAGGATCTTTGGTTAAACAAGTTTTCAGATGACTGTAAACTGGATGTTATCCTCAGGACCCCCTCTGACACACAAAAGCTGCAACTTGAGTTTGCACATGTTAATAACGGGTGCGCAAAAGACAAGTTGAAACTGAACACTAAAAAGTGCAGTATTGTCATATTTTGTAAAAAAAAGAAATCCTCAGCCAACTTATAATATAGATAACATCCCACACTAAAAATGAAGATGTTGTGAGAAAACTCCAAATGTTGATAGATAATTTGCCCTCCTTTGATCATCATGTTTTAACAGTGCCTAGGAAATTAATCTACCTTGTGCAGTTGATTGCAAAGGATTTTTCATCTACATAAAAGTAAGTCCTTAACCTTCTATATTATGCATTGATTAGGTTCGTCATTGAATATAATGCCATCTTTGGACATACCAAACAGTTGGAGAGGCTATAATGGTTCTTAACAAAAAAAAAACATGGGCCTAAAAGACCCAAGAGACTATATTCAATGTCCTGTAGATTTCTTAGGGGTTATCTGTGCCTTCCTTTTCAAGCAGTTATGGCTCTAGTAGTCAATGATCTTTTATATCTATGTAAATCAAACAGTTCAGCAAACACTTGGACCAAAGATCTGAACCTACTTTAGCAAAACAAAAAAAGAGGGGAAATCATGGTGGAGGGACACATTCATCGTGTATCATCTACCCCCTTCTCTGGAAAAAACTTCCATTGTAGATCCGGCAGTAAAACACACTTGGGGGATTTATAAAGATTACCACAAAGTATAAACTATGTGTGTACTTTGTGTACCCTTTCTGAACTCATGAACAGCCCTACCACAATGCTTGTACTCTGTTCACTCAGAAGGTTACACTAAGTGTACACATGAGCACTTTGTAGTAACATTTATGCCCCCCCCCCCCACACACACACACACACACTGTCTTCCTTCATAACGTTAGACAGTTGAATGGGTATTGACAAATTTAGTCCTCAGCACAGCTGGCCTGTCACTCCTTGAAAAAGGAGGTCAGATATAAAGTGGTTACTGACTGGCAAGGTATAAATAACCACATGGCCCAGTTGCCTTATAATGTCTTTGATATGTATAATTTCTAAAAATGATACCCAACATGAATGACATTCTGGACATTGTAAATGTGATGGAAGAACTGGAGACAGGATTTTTAGAAAAGAAGAGAACATTTCATAGAAGTAAATGCGATTTGTGGAAACAATGCATGCAGAATAAGGCTCAGTCCGTGGAGGAATGTGTTTTAGGGGAAGAATTGCTCTTTGTATTGCTGGGTGTAATTTTTTCAATGACTGCTAGGAAATCCAGTCAAGAAAAAAAATCCACATAGACTCAGGGAGGGTATGCAGTTTCCACACAGAAGGCATCCCAACCAAATGTTGAACTGTAGAACCAAGGCCTGGTATGGCAGTAGTAGTAATTTTTGAGCCATCTGGAAATGATGTTAAAATACCATATTTTCAATAAACCAATTGTGTTGCAAGTGGTTGTCAGTCAGTCAGAAAGGTATAGGAGCTACATAAGGTCCTACAATGTAGAATGGCTGCTTATGAGTCAAAATCCTTTACTGTGCACAAAGATATATGCTGAAATGGAAAAGCAACTGTGATCCATTATTTGTGGAGGTAAGAAATTCTTCAATATATCTATGGTAAATAAATTCAGACAGAGATAGACCAGGCAATCCAGATTATATTCAAAAAAACAAAAACAAACAAAAAAAAAATAAGGTACTGTCAGGGTTGTAGATAATATTTTTTTAATCTTCAGCACCATAATCTGAAAGTAAAATAGAGACAGAATAATAAGTGCCCACTCCTTTCCAGTCTGTCTTGCTGTTTTAAAATTAGTGGCTCTTCCATTACATTGCTAAAGCTTAAGTTATCCCTCTTTCATATTTACCTGCTTAGTGCACACTGCAGCTCTTAGGATGTTAGCTCATTTCTTCCATCTTACCTTTAAAATCTGCAACATCTGGTCCAAGACCACTAATTATTGAAGAGACCACATTCTAGTCCAAGACCACTAATTATTGGAAAGCCCACATTCTGCCTCTTAGTAATTATCTTGGGATTAGTGTTTTTGTTTTGCTCCTTGCGAAAGAAGATGCATAGGAACAATATTTCCTGGAGTCTGTTGGTCACTGGAAAGCCTGGTAACAGTTTCACAGGTGACAGCTTGGAATATGTGCTTATATTTTTCTCCTGGTTTAGAAGAAGCAGATGTCATTGATTCCTGATGGTCTCTGAGTGGGCAGTAAGTGTCTGTGTGGGACCTTCCTGATTGATCTGGTTGCTGTTCAAAGCAAGGAAAAGGCTGTAACAAGCCTACAGACCCCTGTATCAGCTGGGACAAGACTGTTGATCACCAAAGAGCCTGTGACTTGATTCCCATCTTGGAATTGGTGCTTCTCTTTTGGTTCTGGTGAGAGAAGAAGCAATGGACATTGTATCCCAGCATTGTGAAGGTGTGGTGAGACCAGCACTAGTAGTAACCAGATACTAGTCATTCAGTTGAATCTCCTCTTTTCATCATCCTTGACAAAACTAATTCTTTCTTTTCAGTAAGTCCTGCATGATTAGTTGCTGTCTAAACTAAATTCAGAATATCTCTCAAATACTTCATCCATAAATCATCAGGGTCTCCTTTAGCAGTTTTCCCTCAAGTGTTAGGCAGTGCCCTGTATAGACGCAGGCATTTTGAATTGACATTTTGATGTAGAAACACTGTTGAAATTTCAGCAATACGTAGTTGCACATAGGGCAACTAGTTTGCAGTGATAAGGCACTGCCCCTGGAGTTACAAACCATATACTCCTGATATTACTTTAAATTCTCATTGCAACTGTCTAATCAATAAAAAAGTACCTGTAGCCATGCATATGAACTTTCTCACTATATCCATTACCAATTTGGTGGATATGGGCATATTGAGGCAATATAGAAATTGTCTCATGTTTACTGACAACCAGCTAATTCTCAAAAAAACAGTAAGGTATGTGAGAGATGTATTTACACAATGTCAGTGGAGACAAAGCTGTCACATAAAAGCACTCCTAATGTCAAGTCAGGTTGTCAGTAGTACACATGCTGCACCCATCACACACACACACTACAAAGCAGAAACATAGACCTACATATGTTGAGGCACTTAAATGTAACCTTCATAAGCCCAAAGACCTCCTAGACAAAGTACATGTATTAAATACCCACATCAGTATTCTTTCAAAACAACACCCACATCAACACATACAGCCACATTTCATGGAGCCTCTACTTTTAAGCCCATAAGGCATGTCACCCCAGAATCCAGCATTCTGGTCATTGGAGACTCCATTGTGAGACACACTGATGTCCCTCTCACCAGGCTGAGTAAAGAAAAAGTCACTGTCAGTGGTGCATCAAGGGCCATAATCTACCACATTATACATGCACTCAGGTCATTGGATCGTGTGTACCACATGGGTGTAAATGACCTGAAACATACCTCCCCTAGACTGTATGGAAGGAGACATCATGGATCTCTTGGAATATGTGTTTCAGGCTGGTATGAGATTAAACAGCATTTTATCTTCTCTGAGGATGATACCACAATATGAACAGAAGACGACTGACTTTAATAATTGGCTTTGTTTCTGTTGCCATTCTGAGGGGGGTGGAATATTTGTCAGCATGGAAGGAGATGGTCAACAGCCCATGCTGCTTTGCCATGGATAGCCTGCACCTCTCTCCTGTAGGCTTTTAAATATTACCTAGTACATTGTTCTGTCCATAGTGCCTTTTTTAGACAGTGCCGTACTGGAAGTATTTCCGGCATAGGAAATTAAAACCAAGAAAATCTGAGGATGTTACTGATTAATGGTAAGAGTCTAAATAAGAAACTCCACTCCCTACAAGCTGTATTTACCCTAGAGAATGCTGACATCTATGCAGTCACTGAGACATGGTTTAATGCCACGGAGAGCACACCAGCAGTGCAAGGCTATAATGCCTTCCACACATTTATATCATCAACTCCACAGACAAGGACTAAAGGTGGAGGTGTCTCAATTTATAACAAAAATAACATACTTCCAGCTGGTCAAACAGGATGATGCACTTGAGCTTCTCCACATTCAAATTGGCATAGGCAAAATCACATATCACCGTTGTAAGCTCTGGAACCGTATAACATGTATTAAAGTTTACTGGAAACACTCACCATCCAACACAACACCATATTCATGGTTGACTTTACTTAACATACTACTGGGAATCATATACAACACCAAACATACAGGAAGAGAGATTCTTGGGTTTTGTAAACACAAACTGCCTGGAGCAGATTGTCAGTACACTGACCAGAGGAGCAAACACACACTGTATCTGGTCTTTACTAATATGGGGAAGTGCTTCACACCCCCTAGTGTAATGTCCTCTCTGGTAAATTCTGACCATAAAATGGTATCCTTTTAAGTAAAAATAAAACCCAGAACCCCAGTTAACCCTAGAATGTTCAGGAAACTGCTCTAAGGCTAACTTCCTACTATTAAGTGATAACTTGGCAAAAGTTCAATCCCACATAAACCCTGAGAACACTGTAGCCTGCATGGAACTATTCACAGAAATCCTGTAAAAGCATGTCAATGTCTGCATGTCTGCATAGTGGCGACTGTGTCCACCAGGAATAAGTATAGAACTAACAAAAAAACAAGCCACCGTGGTGGAATCGCAACATCAGTAGGCTCTATAACAGAAGAAAGACAATTGTGGTAAAAATTATGAGGTGTAGCACCTAGCAGAATAAAAAGCACTCTCATCAAACTAAACAAACAGCTCAGAGAGAGAAAAAATAAAATCTACCAAAGCCAAATTTGAGGTATATTTGCCCCCCTTGCCCCCACCAAGGATAAATCTCAAGGCATTTTTATCTATGTCTGCAACTTCAAAGGCAATACATAATTGTGTGCAGAGGTCATTTTTAATGGAGCCACCTATATGGAACCAAAAGATATAGCAAACCTACTGGAAGATAGATTAAGCTCTAACTTTATCCTTGTCACCCCTCGACTTCCCCCTCAGGAAATACTGGCAAATACAACTCCCAGTATCACTAGGGAACAAGTCCTCGATGCTTTTTCTAAGGCCAAGAACACTGCATTGATGGGCTCAGACAATATCCCAGGATGACTTCTAAATAGCATCTATCAGGCCCTGTGGATCTCCTATTTGACCATAGCCTTCAAACTTACTTGTTGCTCAGCAAATGGAGAATAGCAACAGTCATCCCTCTGTACAAAGATGGACCATCTGCAGACCCTATAAGTTACAGACCCATAAGTCTCCCTAGTCTCATATGTAAAACCATGGAAAGAATTATTGTGGAAATGATCAGTAATGACATACGGAACCCCCAGATACTGGACTTAATCCAGGTTGATTTTTTTAAGGGCAGGTCATGCCTACTCAACCTGTTGGACTTCTTTGAGAAGGTCACCAAAACAATGGCAGAGGGCAAAACAGTTCACACTGCCTAGCTTGACCTGGCCAAGGTATTTGACACAATACCCCAGTCAGACATTGATGAGAAACTCAAGGTGTTACGTAATAAAGCCTTAAGTCACCTGGTAGACAGCCAGCTGGTTCACAGAGAGGATTTAGGAAGTTAAAATTGGGGAGTCCACTTCTACAAAGAGGCCAGTCACAAGCAGAGTCCTTCAAGGATTGGTTCTGGGACCACTCCTTTTTGACATTTACTTCTCTGAAATAAAGGCCAATGTCAGGGACCTCCGGCTGACCTAATCTACAGATGATTGCAAATTAGGAGCAGTCATAGAATCCCCATCCAACACTAATGTTATCCGGGAAGGGCTAACATAAACAAATAACTTGTGTCAGAGTCATGGACTAAAACTAAATGCAAAGAAATGCATAACAGTATCCTCTGGGAAGTCATCCACCGCTGTAGCTATCATATTGAAAACAGACACCTAAGAGATGACCCAGTAGTCAAGGACATTGGGACACATACACAGTAATCTAGCTTTTGAACCTCACATGTCTACTGTAGTGAGGAAATCATTCCATGTTGTGCAACTTATAAACAAAGGTATGGCATATAGGTCCAAGGAGGTCATTGTTCCTTTGTATTCAGCATTTATCTGACCTATCATTAAGTACAATGCCCCCTTTGGTATGTACATAACCAGACACATCCAACAATTTGATCATCCAAAGAGGCGCCTCACTAAAAAAATACAGGGTGTAAGTAATATGTCCTGTGCAGATCGCCTCAAAGCCCTATGCCTGCATTCTGTCTCTTACAAGCTATTAAGTGGAATCTATGCCTGGCAAACAGCACCAGAATTACCCATTCCAAAGATTTAAACATTGCCTGGGATATAAATAGGACCTGCTGAAGAGACATGTATGTATCCCAGAGATTACCTTTTCTCTGGAACAGGCTTCCCAGCCCTGTGAAGCAGTTCCTCCCTAACCCAGTTCAAGTGTACCTTGGACAGTCTCTAATGGACATGGGTAGCCTGTAAATGGTTCATTTGCCAGCCCCCTGCTTGTAAATGTTTCATCTCCCGAGCCCTTGCTTATCAAGGGTACCAGAACTTGTCAGAGATTTGGGGAACGTGGCTAAGCTCAAAAAGGCCCCAGTGGTACACACCTATGAACCTGCAAACCTATGAACCTAAATACAGGCCAGGAAAATAACAATTCATAGCAGATTATGTTGAGTAAAGTATTTTGACCACAGAATCATGATTAATTGTTTGCAGAAGAGCTATACACATTCTTTGATTAATTCTGCATGTGTCTATGACAGAATACAAGAGAAAAGAATTTCAGAGATGTCCTGACACTGGCTTAGAAAATAAGTTAATGAAAGATGTTACATTGAAAGACTGGCCTGAGCAAACTCATCAATAAGAAAGTCTCTTCTTTTTTTTTTTCAAAGAAGAGACAATTTGTGTCCAGCGTTAACTCCAGAAATTTATTTATTTATTTATTTTATTTTTTATTTTACATTTGTTGACCGGGGTAGTCCGACTGGATATATGTCCATTTTCAGCGGAGGCCCGGGGAGAAAAGCTCCAAAACATTACTAAAAAATTACAAAGTGATTACATGCTAAGCAATATACAAGTCATAGATAGTTATACAAAACAGATACAAAAAAAAAAAAAAAACTGTTTAGGGTGTGTTATTTTTTTTTTTTCCCAGTCCTTCCAGCTCACATTCCTCTATATCAAATTCCTGACACATGTCAGCCTACTGGTACCATAGGAATTGTATTTCTTTAGTAGATTAACAGAGAGAAAAAAACAAAGCAACAGCGAGAGGTATAATAGCCAACAGAGGTGGTCATGGATGAGGTGAATACGGTCAGTCAGGATTAATGCAAGGGCATAACCATTGTGAGTTTAGGAGGATTTTTAATTGCTTTTTAAACAGTGGAGTGGATGAAAGGGATGTTAGTTCAGTTGGAAGCTTGTTCCAAATGTTACCAACAGAGTTAGTGAACAGGCAGTCCCCAGACTTGTTGTTGGCTTTTAAGGTAGATACTAGTATTCTATTGGCAGATTGAGAATAATCCCTCTATTATTATTAGACCAGCAGACAAGGGAGGAGCAGTCGTGGTATTAGATGCTGATTTTTATAATGTGACTATAAATAATATGTTGTTAGACACTGATACATATAGATGTTTAACCATGTCTCAATTGGACGTATTGATTAAAAGGGTATATGATGATCTTTATGACATGTTGATGTGTAACATCATAGATGAACAATTGTATAAATATTTATTGAAAGAAAAACCCCTTGTACCTACTTTCAGACGGCTTCCCAAGGTACACAAAACTTTGATTAACCCCCCTTTAAGACCGATTGTTTCTAGTAAAGGATGGCTGACAGAAGCCATGTCCATCTATGTTGAAAAACAGTTACGACCTGTAGTAGAGTTCACTAACTTTATTCTGAGAGATACACAACACTTTCTAGGAACCTTAGTGACATATATTGAAGATGGTCACATGATAGATGATGACTTTTTGGTAACGTTAGATGTCGCATCGCTTTTTACTAGTATATCTAATGATATTGGAATTTAATATTTAAGGCTGTTTTTAATACAGAAGGGGTTTACCAATGACAACATTATTAGAATCACAATGTTAATGGATTCAATACTGAACAATAACGTCTTTACATATGATAAGAGATATTTTTTGCAGGTAACGGGTGTGGCAATGGGCACACCTTGTGCCAATTCTTATGCCATTTTGGTATTGGCATATTGGGAACACACTTATATCTTAGAGCATATGTTTCTTTCTAAATATATTAAATACTATAGACGTTTTGTTGATGATGTCTTCCTCATTTGGGGAGGAGACCTTTCAACATTGAATGATTTCATCACTTGTATTAATGGTACCATGACCTTCCTTGTCTTAATTGGTAAGAATTTGCAGACGCAGATTGAATTCTTAGATGTGTTATTAAAGAAATATAATAATACAATTACCATAGAAGTATTTAAGAAAGACTGTAGAAGGAATGCTTTTTTACATTGAGATAGTATGCATCCAACACATATTCATCAGAACATAGTTAAGAGTCAGGCACTTAAAACTTCTCGCATAATTAGCGAAGATAATGTGTTCACTGAAGCGATTTTAGACATGAAGACAGATTTTGTAGCAAGAGGTTACCATGAGAAGGACTTGTTGACATTACAAGAAGTAGAACGCAGTACATTAGGTCAACCTTTTATAAAGAGAGTTAGACATACACAAACTAGAAAAACGAAAAGTTCTACTGGAACTTCGAATAGATTCCTTATTCGTTATACAAATAATAATATAGTAACACAATTGATTAAAATAAACTGGAATATACTATTATTGGATGAAGATGTCAAGAAGTTAGCTGGCACTGTTCCTAGTTTTTGTTATAAGAACACCAAATCTTTGAACCAGATCCTATGCTATGAGCACAGAGGTCAGAGATCAAGGCCACCAATTAGAAAAGGAACTTTTCCTTGTCATCATTGCAATCAATGTGGATACGTAGCCAGTATCAATATATTTATACATCCAGACACACACAAAAAATATGAGTTTCAACATTATACAGATTGCAGGACTAGAAATGTTATCTACCTTGCTACTTGCTGAAATGTTATAGTTTTTATGTTGGTAAAACGAATAGAACGTTATGGGAAAGAATAAGAGAACACATATACACCATTAACAAAGAAAATGGAAATAATGCGATAGCCAGACACGTTATTAATAACAACACTTCACATAATTTTAAATTTTTAGGTTTAGAATTTATTACTACCACAGAAAGATTAGGTGATATAGGTAATTACACTGAGAAAGAGGAGGGGAAATGGATCATCAGGTTACAAGCTGATAGAGGCCATGGTTTGAATGAAAGGGTTTCCCTTAAACCCTTTCTAAAAGATCACACCCTAAAACACTAATTTGTTGTTAGACTCCACACGTGGTTTTCATGCAACAATTAGAAGTATGAAATATATATACTTTTTTGTAGGTATTTCATATATATTTTATATATATATATATATATATATATACATCTCTTGTGCATAAAATTGTCTTGAAGTTTTATGAGCATTGCACAAGAGTTGTTATATATATATATATATATATATATATATATATATATATTATTGATTTTATTTTTAGTTTGCTTTATGATGTTAGGAAGCTATGATGTTATATGTTTTATGCTTTTGTTCATTAGATTTTTTGATGATTTAATATTATATATAATGAATGTAGAATTTTATGAACACAGATAGTTTAAGAAGTAATTGATTTCTAATTAGTTGATTGTTTTTTAACTGAAGTATTTAAGTGGACTTGTGTCTAATGGTTTTAGAAAGTCAGATGAAACGTTTTACACAAACGTGAAAGTGCTTACTGAATTTGCAAATTAAAGAACCTTGATTTGACTTTTATGGTCGGCTTCGATTGTCCTGGTGTACCAAACTTTCATTTTTTATTGAGGTTAATATGTGTGTCAAAGTTAAGATTATTATCAATTGTTATACCTAGAAGTTTGGTAGTTATGTCGGGAGCTATTTTAGTACCATTGTTGGATGTGATTGTAAAGTTAATAGTGGTGGACTTTAGGGTGGGAGTGAATAATAATAGTTTTGTTTTTTTGGGGTTAAGGATGAGACAGCGTTGATGGAACCATTTTTCTAGTAAGTTAAATACTGTTTGGGTCTTGGTTTGAAGCTCTGCAGGTGAGGAGGCACTACATATTAATGTTGAGTCGTCGGCGTATTGAATGCAGGTGGCCTGTGGAATGGATGTTTTCAGATCATTAATAAAAATGGTAAATAGGAGAGGTCCCAGAATGGAGCCTTGAGGGACACCAAGAGGGATAGGGAGCTGAGTGGATAGTTTCTTGTGCCAGAGGACTGCTTGCTGTCTGTTTTGTAAGTAGGAGTTAAACCACTTGACTGTTTGGGTGTCAAAGGAAAAGGATGTAAGTGTATCTGATAGTAGTTGACAATTCACCATGTTAAATGCCTTTGAGAGGTCAATAAAGAGGGCTGAGGACAGTAAGTTGTTGTTACGGTTTTTATGAATGCAGTCTGAAAAGGATAGGAGTGCTGTAGTTGTACTATGGAATGGCCTAAAGCCATGCTGGCAGTCTACTAGTAGGTGGTTTTGGAGAAGATAATCAAGTATTTGCCGGTGAATACATCTCTCCATAATTTTTGCTAGTGGGGAAAGTAGGGCTATGGGGCGGAAGTTGGAGAGTTCATTTGAGTTACCTCCCTTGTGGAGGGGTATAATGTGTGAGACTTTCCATAGCTATGGGATAGAACATTCTGTTATTGTTCTGTTTATTAGTATAGCAATTGGGTAGGCAAGTACTCCAACTGCCATTTGCAGGTATTCAGCTGGAAGGAGGTCAGCTGATGGAGTACTAGGTATAAGTTTAAGGAGTTGGGTGTGTATGAAGGATGTAGGGACAGGCTGGAGGTGGAGAGTGTGGGGTAAAGTTGTTGTGAGGGGTGGCTCAGTAGTGGTAACAGGTGGTGTGGGGGGTAAGGTATTAGCTAAAGTTTGGACTGTTTCAGAGAAAAATTTGTTAAAAATATAAGAATGAGCGAAAGAAACACAATGTACCAGGCAGGAATGTTGACTCAAAATGAATAAGTAGCAAAAAGGTTGTGCCATATATAATGCATGCCACGACAGTATTCCATAGGATGAGATGCCTACATACCCAATACTAGATCAACCATGGAAAAAAGTTGGTACAGATTTGTTACATTTCAATTAATTTGTGAATATCATATTGGAGGGGATTAGTCTAACTTCCTTGCTTGAAAGGGAAGAAATCGATAAAGCAGCAGAACTTAGATCCCATTTTGCCTGTGGAGAAGATAGAATGCTGCAGAGAAAGAATTACAGACATTTGTAGGAGTAAAATACATGAGTTCGAACAGAAGGGTGATTAGAAGTATCATAACCACTTCCCTAGCAGGGAAATAAGAACTGCGAGTATTGTAAAAGTCCTGAGTTGCAATCAGAGGCTCCTGAGGTTGTCTATAGATAGGAAAACACTTTTTTTTTCATAAGAAGTGGTGTTATCAGTATTGCCTGTATTAACTGTTTTTTTTATGCAGTGCTATTTATTAATTTTATTGACTGTCTGATGTAATGTTTTGTAATTTATAACAGTACTGATATTAAGGCATTAATTACTTATGTGAATTAAATTCATGCGCTTGTGCAACATTCAAATGATGTAATTTTTGTAGGAGCCCTTTTGATTATTTTGTTTTTAGTTTCTGCTTTGTGTGTGAGTTCATTGCCATCTCAAAAATACAGAACATTGGCAGTAGCTCTGCTTTACAGACAGTTAAGACATCAAAGGGTAATGCTACCCTAGATATGGACAGTAAAACTCAATGACCAACATGGAAGGTAAGAAAAACCCTCCTCTCTCACACTTGAAGTATTTAGTCTGAAAGTGATGGGACTAGATCAAGAAGGACAGAGTATTTGATCTGAAAATGATTCATACTTTCACAGCTATAACTACCAGAAATAGATATTTGTAATTATTCTGACAGCATTTAAGTTTAATCAGTTGCCTAAAAAAAAAGAGTGCATGTATTTTTTTCTCTTTTCTAAAGACAAGCATTTGCTAAGAGAAAACGACAGGTGCTAGCTGAACATGTGAGACAAGCTGCTGCATTACACATTGTAGACGACCTACTGTAACACTTAACAACAGCTTTAACACACAGACTAGTAGACTGGCGTACAGTCTACAGCATGGTTATAACTGATAAAAGGTCTTGGTTGGATGCACCTCAAAAAAGTCAACTATTTGTGGGGAAAATACATCTGGAAAACCTTGTGGTTTTCATTGCCACTTTTTTCAATTAAGGCAGAGATCTAGCAGCACACTAAAGAATAACATTGTTCCAGGCAAGTCAACCAAATTCAGCTTGATATACATAGGATCTGTTGTCTAGGGAAGAAGAGCCTGGACCAGGTTCCTGCCCCGGGGGACAGGACTCTGTGGCTTCTTAGAATAGTGTTAATCAAGACATAAATATATGAAGGCTATTTCCAACCCTAATGAACTTAGAAATAAAGAAAGAAATTTCTGAATGTTTTTTCCAACATAAAACAAAAAGTTGGACGTTGAGTCTATGCACAAGCAATTTTTAAATGCATTGTTGCATTAATATATTTTATTCAAATAAACATATATGGAACAGTTAATAGTGAAATTAATTTTGTTTGTTATACAAAAGCAACACTGTGCACACCAGGTGATTTAAATGTAGCTTATTACTGGACTTGTAACAGTAGACTTCAGAATGAGAGCATAATATGTATGGCATGAATGTTATTTTCCCTTGTTTACTGATGTTTTATTACTGAATGGGAAGAGCAATATAGTAATCATAGCGTCTGTTGACATTAGCATTACTGCCTGTTGTTAGAAAAGATTCGGGACTGTGCCTAGAATAAGCTAGGTAAAATGGTCCATAATTTCAGGCTGCTGTCTAAAATAAGTTGTTCAAAAACAACCCAAAAAGAACTGAAAATAATTGCTTAGAAACTGTACAGGCTGCTTGTAAATGTATGAAAATAGAGGGGTTCTGACCATTGAAAATAACAGTACTTTATATCTAGACTGTTTCATTAGTCATAACTACTTTCCCTTAAACTGAGTTACTGCTGCCAGTTTTTTTGAGATATTGCAGTCACATGGATACCCCTTTAGTAGTCATTCAGACTGTTAATGAAAATGCAGATTAACAGTCCTTAGGACTGTGGGTCAAGATTGTGTAGGTATCCACAGCTGGAAAAGTGTAGTATACAGTTGTAGCATTCATATTAAATAAGGGTAACCATCTTGTTATCCCTCTCCCATAGAAAGTAAGGAAGACATAAACAATTTGAAGGATAAAAAAAATGTTTGGCCCTAACAGTGCCTACTTTAAAAGTTCAACTTGAACAGCAGAATGAAATGTGTGGAATACTCAGTTAATATAAAATTCTTATTACAGCATATTAAAGGTTTGGAATGTTCGTTGTCTGAAAAAGGAGACCTTTTGAGAAATGCAGATGGGTAGCTAACAAAACTGTGTTCTTCATATTGATCACAGTTTCCAAAGCTTCAGAGGACCTTCCATACACCCAAACTGGCAATCAACTTGAGCTGAGCTAACTAAAAGACAAGTTTGTGCGCAAAGCCCTTCGGAGCATTATTATGCCAAAGAGTACGCTCTTATGAGTCTTCCAAAGATCGACAGTCAGCTTCTGCTTTTCTTAGCTGGAAAAACATGTTCCATTTTGGGAAAAAATCAATTTCCTTATTTTTTACTGATGTTTTATCACTTTTCTCTTCAAGAAAGTTATTTTTTAAAGTTAGGAGTGTTGTATTTTTATGGATTATCTCGTGACTGTAACTTACTTTTTAAATGGAACACTCATTTCTGTCATTCTAAAAGTAATGTTAACTTAGTGACAAAATAATATTTGTGGAGAAATTATGTTTTTTTTCCATTGTGGGGTAGCCGTAGTGTTTGAAAGTGCTTTTTACTATGTTTTTTTTTTTTTGTCAAAAAAACACACACTTTTGTGGCCTGGTAGTTTTACTGGCACTGTTTCTTGTTTTCCCCAGGGCATAGGCACCATTGTTTGGCTTGACCATGGAAGAGATTGTCAGTCCCACAGCTAGTCTTTCCAGCCAAAGAAAGAGAAATATTAAGTGAACAGCCTTTGCCACCACAGCAGGCTAGCAATTTACCTCAGCCGCATGTGGTGACTGTGCTGTGGCCATTTGTTGGAAATAAGACCATTCATCTTTTACTCCAGATTTCTCTGGTGTAGCACCTACAGTCACAGTGGACCAGGGATTAGTCACATCATCTGCGGCTGTTGGGCCACTTCAGTGGGCAAGGGAGAGCCATTCTTGTCAGTCCTGGGAGAGGAAACAGGGAAGTTTTCCCTGCTGTGCCAGAATAATGTGCCCATCCCTGAGGAAGCAGAGGCTGCCATTATTAACACAGTTGGCCCAATTTTTCCATCAAAAAGAAACAGAAAACCAACCATGTATCTGTTCCTCCTCAAAATTCCTTGGATAGGAGTAGTTTACTGGGATTGGCTCAGAGTTTAATTCAGGCTGTTGATCCTTCTTGTAGATTAGTTTCCTGTAAAAAAAAAAAAGAGGGATACCTCCTTTCCTGAAGAGATTCAAGATTGTGAATCTGAACAGGAAGATACAGGGACAGAGTCAGGGTTTTTTCCTCATATTTCTGATTCAAACTCAGAGAAGAGCTCACTTTCTGTATTCTCCCCGAGGAGGCTTATCTTTCTCTAAGACTATTGTTTGAATGTTCCAGTGTTTTCAGTGGGAGAACACTGAGGTTTCTCAGTCCATCAGAAAATACTGTAAGTTGTTACAAAAAGATTTAACTTAAACCCATTCCTACTGTCCTGTTTGCTTTAAAGAATGTGTGTCTTACTGCCTGCAATTTTCATATTAGTCAGCCAGCTGCCCCTAAAAAGGCAGATAGGATGTATAAAATTCCCTAGTCTTTTAAATTTTTATACACTATTTCCAAACCTGACCCAGCACCTGTACTATAGCCTTAATTGACTCCTCTACTGCTAAGCACTTAGTTCAGTCCAGTCCCACTATTTTTTAATAAGGATGGGAAATTGATAACTATGAGAAAAGAGTGTACTTCTGCAACTTTGAATTTCGGAATTTTAAATTGTCAGGCTCATGCTGTATGTTAAAGCTTATTCTGACATATTGTGAAAGTATGAGGAATGTTTTCTCTACAGTTTCTTCTTGTGAAGAAAAATCTGCTTTATATAACTTAAGTTTCTTCCATTGCACACTGCTCATTGTTTGCAGTGTATGACTTTGTTGATACTTTTTCCAGGGCAGTGGGAACTGGTATCGTTTTAAGGAGGCTCACTTGACTGCATTCTCAGAATCTCCCAGGTGATGTTAAAATGAGATTTTAAATTCTCTCATGGTTAAAGATTTAATGTTTGGACCCTGTGTTGCAGAGGTGTTCAGAAAGTGTGATGAAAGGGAAAGCTGATCCTTCTTTTCCAAATTGTCCAAGGGATTTTCTTTCTCCTCATTCAGTTTCAGCAAAAAACAGACTAAACAGTCTCAACAGAATTCAGATAAACAGACATTTAAGAAGTGAGAAGGATATTCAAAAAGCAGTCTCAAACCTTGCAAAACCAACGACAGTCCAACAAGTTTGAATGACTATTCAGGAGACCTTGCGACTCCCTCCCACCCTGCCCCCTTTTCTCTTCCAGAAATTCTGAATCTCCATTTTTTCTCTTTGGCAACAGATTGTTTCAGTCAAATGAGGTCTAAAAATCCTTCAGCAGGGTTACAGATGGCATTGGGAGGAAATTCCTCCTTTATGATGGTGATGGGGGTCATTCCTCATTCTGCAGATCAGACTCTTTTGTTTCACATGTTCTTCATCACATGCTGTCTCAAGGAGTGATAGAAAGAGTTGCTCCCTCCCAGGTGGGGAAGTAGTTTTTTTTCAAGAATGATCCTATTCTTAAAGAAAGAAAGGTTCAGGATCTTTCTTTCCTAAACCTGTTTATGATAGTACCCAAATTCAGAAAGATGTCACTTCACTTATCAGTTCTCAGCCCTACCCTTTGGATTATCCACTGCACATAGACTGTTCACAGAGTGTCTAGTTACAGTTATAGCTCATTACAGGCTACAGGGCATCCACATTTTTCTATATTTAGATGACTTTTTTATGCTTGCAGAGTCTTTCAAAATTCCATAATTCTCTCTCTTGGGTGAGAGATCTCTTACACAAACTGGGATTCCAAGAGAACATTCAAAAATATTTCTTGACTCATTCATACAGAATTGTGTTCCTGGGATGTCAACTAGACACTTCAGTTCCAAAGGAAAAAAATAGATCTTTATTTAAATCTATTTCTAATGTTTTCCACTCAGACGTCAGTCACTGTGAGGGAATATCTCAGGATTTTGGGTCTCATGGCACCTATGATTTTTATGATATCCCTGGCAAGACTCCACATGACAAAGATACAGTGGTATCTGAAATCCCTTTGGTCCCAGCTTCAACACTATTCATTTTTTCAGATCTCAGTACTGGGAGTTGTCAGAAGAGAAATTACTTGGTGGAGACAACATATATCCTTAAATCAAGGTCTCCCCTTCTCCCTTGTTGCTCTAAAGCAGTTAGTTAACAAACACAGATACTTCAGACTTTGCTTGGGGAGCAGTTTCAGGAGAGATAAAAGTGCAGGGGTTGTGGGACTCCAATGTGTCTCCTGAACCTGATTGACTTCTTTGAATCAGTCTCCAGAGCCATGGACAAGGGTAAGGTGGTCCACACAGCCTATCTAGACCTTGCCAAGGCCTTTGACACCATCCCCCACTCTGGAATCATAGATAAACTTACTATCCCTATGTCACCCAATGAGTTGCTAAATGGCTTACTGATAGAACCCACACTGTAAAAGTAGCCGACTCCAAATCCAGCTCCAGACAAGTGACAACTCGAGTACGTCAGGGTTCAGTCCAAGTACAGGTCAACACTAAGGGACTACAAAGTTTGCAGATGACTGCAAACTGGGAGCCATTATTGAATCCCCTAAATGATGTGGATACTCTAAAAAAGGGCCTTACAGAAACAGATGCTTGGTGCCAGAGCCTTGGGCTCAAGCTCAATGCCAAGAAATGTATTGTTATCCCCTTTGGGAAAAACATGTATCCATGAATTACCATATAGGTGGCAGTACACTAAACACAGAAAGTGTGATAAGAGACTTAGGGACACAGGTAGACAGTGGTCTCACGGCTTTTCATCCAGAAAAAGGAGGTCATTATCCCACTGTACTCATCCCTCATTAGACCCATTATAGAATACAGCCTGTCAAGACATCTGCAACAACTGGAAAGGCCTCAGAAATACCTCACTAAAAGAATCACAGGCCTAAAGCAGATGCAAAACTCCAGCTATACTCTGTCACATACCAGAGCTGTTGGACAAAGAAATCCCATTCCCTCAGAGCTGGATCTAATCCTTGTCATCACAATAAACAAAACATGCTGGAGGGATAGGTTCCTGACCCAGAGACTCCCCAGACTCTGGAATGGATTGCCCATACATGTCAAGCAGAGTGCCTCTTTGGACCTCTTCAAGAGGAACCCAGGAAAGTAAATAATGTGGGAAGAAATAGCCAGGCTGATAGCCTAGTACCAACCTATGAACCTATGAACCTAAGTAGATGCTTGCTCTGATCAAAGCACTCAATACTCTGAAGCGTCTTTGGTCCCTGGGACCTATTCAAGTGGTTACAGACAAATACCACAGTGATGTGGTACATCAACAAGCAAAGGGGAACCAAGTCATACCCCCTTTGCAGACTAGCCGTGTTAGCTTGTAATATAGCTTCACAGCACAATCTCATTCTACACACCTCATATGTTCTGTCAGAGCAAAAATGTATGTCAGACGAGCTGAGCAGGACCAGGGCAGACCCTCACAAATGGAAACTCTCTCAGAATCAGAATCACCAAGTGCATGCATACATGGAATTTGACTCCAGTTTCCATCACTCTCCAAGTATGAATTATATAAAGGAAATACACAGAGCTATTAAAAACAAGACAAACATGTAAATATGCATATAAATATATGTACAAAGTGCAAAGTGCACCTCAGTGCAAGAAATACTGAAATAAACCCTGAAAGAAACAATTATTAACAATAAGTAAACAATATTGCAGAACCTGGGAGGCTTGGTAAAAAGAATACGCAGCATAATAAGCTGAAATACCAGTTTATGAACTTGATGGCATGTGGAAAAAAATGTTCTTATATCTTCTTGTTTTGGTGTGTATTAATCTACAATGCCTGGCTGATAGTAATAATTCAAGAAAGTGGTGGCCTGGATGTGAAGGGTCAGTGATGATTTTCCCTGCCCGTTTCATAACTCTGGAAAAGTATAGGTCCTTTAAGGAGGGTAGACTAGCACCAGTGATATTTTTGGCTGACCTGACTATTCAGTGTAACCTATTTTTGTCATGTTTAGACACAGATCCAAACCACACTGTTATGGATGAGCTGAGAACAGACTCAATGACTGCTGTGTAGAACTGAATCAACAGCACCTGTGGGAGGTTGAACTTCCTCAGCTGTAGCAGAAAATACATTGTTGTGCCTTTTTTATGAAGGTCCTTACATTGGTCTCCCACTTCAAGTCCCGGGAGATTATAGATCCCCAAAACTTGAAGGTTTCCACAACTGACACAGCAGTATTAAATGTAAAGAGGGGGATAAAATTGCAGTACCACTCCTAAAGTCCACTGTCATCTCCACAGTTTTAAGAGTATTCAGTTCCAGATTATACTGACTGCACCAATGTCCCAGCTGATCAACCTTTTGTCTGTATGCAGACTCATCACCATTCCAGATGAGCCCAGTAATGGTTGTATCATCTGAATATTTATTAAGTTTGACAGAGGGGTCCTTAGAGATGCAGTCTTTAGTGCAGATGGTGAATAGCAGTGGGGAGAGCACACATCCGTGGGGGCACCATATTGATCGTGTGCTGTTTCCTATTGATCAAAAAAAATTGTGATCCAGTGACAGGTGGAGGCAGGAGTGGAAAGCCAAAAGAATTTCAAGTGAAAACATTTTGGAATTATTGTATGAAAGCAGAGCTGAAGTCCACAAACAGAAATCTGGGGGGGGGTCTTCCAAGATTTGATCCATCTGTAGGGGGTTTCTCAAGTAGACATCTTTACCTCCTCTCTAAACAATCAGCTGGCAAAATTCTGTTCAGAACTCCATGTAAGAACGCCTGGTAGACAGATGCGTTTTCTTTTCCTTGGACAGAAATATTCCTGTATGCCTTTCCACCCTTTCTACTAATATCCAAGGTAGTTCTGAAGATTTAGAAGCAATCCCCCAAGAACATTATAGCGACTTCCTTCTGGCCCAGGCAATTGTGGTTCTCCCTTCTTTTGGAAATGACCAGGGGCAGTTACAACAAGTTTACTCACAAGATGGATCTACTCACACAAAGTACAGGGGTTGTTTGATACACCCTGACATCAGTCATCCTTCAGTTGACTGCCTAGATGATAATTCCTTTCAGGACCTGTTTTCTGAGGACGTGCAACAGGTACTAATGGAGGCAAGAAGGCCTTCTACTAAAATTTCATAAAGCAGTTGGAAAAGGTTTTCTAGTTGGTACCAACAACATAACCAGCACCCTTTCAGTGCTAGTTGTTCTCTGATTTTACAGTGTTTGTGTGAGTTACTGTCCTAAGGCCTTTATTTTTCCTCTCTCAAGGTTCATTTATTGGCCATTTCAGACTGTTGGCTCATGGATCCTCTTCTTTCAAGATAGTCGCATGTCAAAATGTTGTTGAAATGGGTTTTGCAAAGAGACCTCAAAGTAATCTGGTGGTCCCTCCTTGGGTTCTTAATTTTTTGTTACAGAAACTAACACTTGCTCCATTTGATCTAGCTAATCTGGCTGACTTGAGGTTCTTCGAACCACAGCACAGGTTCAAACCAAGAAAAACTCATAGCTTGTAAAAAACTGTGATAAAACATACAAACGTGCAGAGCATACAACTTTTGGGTACAACCCTTCTTCAGTGCAAAGACATGTGTTCTAACAGCTGGTTTATATCAAAAGAAACAGCTGTTTTATATCAAAAGACAGTGATCAGATGACATTCATAGCCAATAAAATCTGAACAAATTAAAACTTCATCATCATGTAACAATTATATAACTTCCTAAAACATACAAGTTATCTATGTAGCATTTATAAGTATATATACACACATGTAAATGCATATACATAAAATAAATGTAAACAATACCTTCATCTCTTTAATTGCATTTGATTCTTAACCAGTACTGGCTTAATACTAACTGCTGTGTTTAGTCCTGGGTGACGATCAGCCTGAAGTCTTATTATCCATGCATACTCTCTTAATTCTAATAAATTATTTAAGTCACCCCCTCTTAGACATTCTTATAAATTTTATCAATCACTCTGAACACAAAGCTATGTTCATGGCCATCTTTTGCTATATGCCTGGCTAATGCATTTGATAAATTATTCCTATGAATCTCAGGGCAATGTTCTATTATACGATCTTTTAGTTTTCTACTACATTTACCTACTACATAGAATGCAGGACATTTTATGCATGTCGCCAGATAGACAATATTCACTGTATTACATGTAGCAAATAAATCAAACTTATATTCTTTCCCTGAGTTAGGCTCTGCAAAACTGTGCTGTTTGAAGAAATATATCTGCACCTCACACAGTTAAAACATGGAAATGCTCCCTGTTTTTTGCTTTTTATTCTCTCTTTATTTACTTGTGACCTAACATTTGTATACCAAAGTCTTCTTTTAAGATTAATACAATTTCTATATGCAAACTTAGGTTAATTCGTAATGAACTTCTTTCTATTATTTCTTTCACTCCACTAGTTCTTGTATTTAAAGTAGTAATATATCTCACATCACCTATTCTATTAGTGACCATTTGTGATGATATTTGTTGGGGTTTAAAATAAGGTTTTGCTATCGTATCTCTCAGAATCATTATATCAGACCTAGTTTGTTCAAGAAGGGTATTATCACAGACTTTTAGTTTAAAATCATTTGCAAGCTCTCTCATCTCTGTCAGACATCTATTTTCATTGGTATTCAATTTGCTTACCCTAAGCATCTGACTTTTTACTATGCCTTTTAATATATGAGGGGCATGCATATTTTGCTGATGCACATACCTATTAGCCTGCACTGTTTTTCTTTAAATTGTTGTTTCTATACCTTCTGGACTTTTCATAATTTTCACATCCAGAAAACTTATTTCTCTATCTGAAAAATGTAACTTAAATTTTAGAAAATTGGTCGTATCACTCAAATAACTAACAAATGCCTCTGATTCACTTTGATTACCTCCCCAAACCAAAAAAATATACACAAAATGTACTAAAACCTTACTTCTAAAATTTCTAAGAATGTAAAAGGGGGTGACTTTAATAATTTATTGGAATTGAGAGAGTAGGCATTGATAATAAGACTTTGGGCTGATCATCACCCAAGACTAAACATAGCAGCTAGTATTAAGCCAGTATTGGTTAAGAATCAAATGTAACTAACGAGATGAAGGTATTGTTTACATTTATTTTCTGTACATACATTACATGTAATTATATACTTAAAGATGTTGCATAGATAACTTTTATGTTTTTAGAAAGTTATATAATTGTTACATGATGAAAGAGTTTTAATTTGTTCAGATTTAATTGGCTTTGAATATCATGTGATCACTGTCCTTTGATATAAAACAGCTGTTAGAACACATATATGTCTTTGCACTGAAGGAGGGCTGTACCAGAAAGCTGTATGCTCTACACGTTTCTACGTTTTATTAAAGTTTTTACAAGCTAAGAGTGTTTCTTGGTTTTAACTTGTGCTTTGGTTTGAGAAATTAATATCAGACCTTGTTTACTGCAGGAACTTATACTTTTGCTTGTTTGGACTGTTGCTCTTGTTTTGGAATGCCTGTAGCCATTTTGTGTAGCTTATATAATGACACAGAAAGCTACAGAGTCAAGGACATTGCTGAACAGAAGCTATGTTCTAAGTGATATGTTAATAATTTGAAATAATCCACTGTTACACTCTATGCAATTACCTGCCACTAACACTGAGACCAGGGAGCAGCTGCTCGGATGGTCTCTAAATTTGAAGAGCAGGTTCGTGTGTTGGAAGGTAAAGTATAAAATATGAAGAAGCTCCAATGGCAGCGGCTAAGCTTTTTGGCTTATTTAGAGCTTGGTGTTGTACCTTGAGGACTTAGAATATTAAAGATGACTTCCTATGCAAATACCTATCCACAGCTTCTTAAAAAGTGGCAAGAGTTACATTTAAAAGTAACTGCGGAATATATGTTACTCATGAACCAATTTTTTATGGGAATTGAAGGTACTCTGCAAGATGAGATAGTTAGTCTGGAAAATTATATCTCATCAATGCCTAATTTTAATGACTGTGTGCAAGTGTATAATAGCATGCTGGCGAGAGTAGCTTCATCAGATCTTAAACTGGAACTTAATAAAAAGCGTAAGCTTCAAACAGACTTGAATGATTTTAAACAAGGTAACATCTTTTCTTGGCCGAGGGAGCAGCGGAAATTTAAACATAAAGCACCTTTAACTTATGGTTCATTGTATGCCATTGATGAATTTCATGATCTTGCCCCGTTAAATGATAAATCTCCAGTTTTAGAATCTAGCCTTGAAGTGGAACTGCTGAATGAACTGAGAATGCCCAGTAGGGCAATGAACACAAATAATACACAGCAAGCAGCTTCACAAGCAGTTTTGCAAACTTTAAACAATGATAGAGTGCAGCAAAATTATTTTTTTTCCACTCAGCTAGCTCTGGTTGTTTTAAAACCTGCTGCATAGGGTGGAAACAAACAAAAGGAATGCGTCAAGAGGTCGAACAAGAAAAAGAGAAAGGGGAAAAAGAAGAAGAAAAAATAAATGGAAGCCCAAAAACACGTAGCAGGTCGACCAGGTAGAGACTTTAAATGAAAATGATATGGAAATTGTGAATTTATCTGATTTGATTTTAACAAATGATAAATGTTCAGTATTAAAGAATGGACCTCAGTTTATTCCTGTTATCACTGATTCAATAGTTGAAGCTTTAACCAATCCTAAACCTTTTACTTGTAGTTTAAATTTGAAGTTGACTTTTAAGAACAATAATTGTAGCAATGTCACAAAACTTAAAAAGTCGTACATTTATTCCAAATAGTTTTCTTGTAGTGATGGCATTCGAGAATGTGTGTGAGCAACAGCTACGTGCGTTTTATGAGAAAAGTGATAAAAAGAAATTTTATAATTTAACTTTCTCTGAACAAAAAGCATTGGAAAGGTTGCAGACAAATTATAAAATTGTTATTAAATAAGCTGATAAAGGTGGGGCAGTAGTAATAATGAATAAATTAGAATGAAAAAAAGCTATGAAAGATTTCTTAGCTGATACTCAAACCTTTGTAGAAATTAGCGCAAATGATGTGAAGAGAATAATTACTGAAGTGAACTTGCTGATATATGAGCTGCAGTTGTCTGAATACATTGATATATAGAGTTATTTAACGTTTTGTCTGTCCCTTTCCCACTTATACCAATTATATATGGTCTCCCAAAAATACAGAAAAGTGTATAACATCCACTTATGAGACCTATAGTCTTAGTGGAGGTTGGGTGACAGCGCCAATATCTTTATATCTGCAGCATGTGTTAGGGAAATATCTTGTTAGTGTGAAAAGTTATATTAAAGATACAGAGTTTTTAAGACAGTTATATGAATGGTATGAGTGTAACAATGTGACCACCTTTATGTTAGTTACTATGGATATAAATTCTCTATTCATTGTAATTCCAAACGAATTTGGTGTTGAATCAATACATGACTTTTTAAGAAATAGAACTGATGTGTATTCTAGGGAGATACAGAACATATGTCAGTTTTTGGAAATAATATTAAGTAGCAACATGTTTATGTTTGATGATCAAATATACCTGCACTGCACTGATGTTGCTATGGGAACACCAGTTGCAAATTCATATGCTAATGTAGTATTAAGTCAGTGGGAAGAGAAATATATTTTAGATGAAAAATCAAATTTTAGAAGTAAGGTTTTATTTTTTAAACATTTTGTGGATGATATTTTTTGGTTTGGGGAGGTAAAGTGAATTAGAGGTGTTTGTTAGTTATTTGAGTGATACGACCAATTTTCTGAAATTTAAGTTACATTTTTCATACAGTGAAAATAATAAGTTTTCTGGTTGTAAAAATTATGAAAAGTCCAGAAAGTATAGAAACAACAATTTATAGAAAAACAGTGCAGGCTAATAGGTGTATGCATCAGCAAAGTATGCATGCCCCTCATATATTTAAAGGCTTAGTAAAAAGTCAGATGCTTAGGGTAAGTAGATTGAATACCAATTAAAATAGATGCCTGACACAGATAAGAGAGAGCTTGCAAATGATTTTAAACTAAGAGTCTATGATAATACCTTTCTCGAACAAACTATATCTGATATAATGACTCTTAGAGATATGACAGCAAAACTTTATTTTAAACTCCAACAAATATCATTACAAATGGTTAATAATAGAATAGGTGATGTGAGCTATATTACTACTTTTAATGCAAGAACTTGTGGAGTGAAAGAAATAATAAAGAGAAACTGGAGAATATTAGAAAGTAGGCATGAACTAAAGAAGTTAATTACAAATGAACCTAAGTTTGCATATAGAAAGGATGTATATTGAATGTTCGAACTTTCAAAAGTTCAAGTGTCATATGGTCGACACCATATGATTGAATTTTTGAAAGTTTGAACGTTTTAACGGAGATCTCCATACAGCGCAGAATTGGAAGATTTCTTTTTCTGCACTGTAGTACGATCTCGGAGTTGGTATATTTAAAGAGTGGGGGGGGGTGCAGGGGCGCTTGCCGCCCTGCTTAAAATGTTCAGGTAGGTATTTTTGTGTGGTTTATTTTTGTAATTAGATATTCGATCTTTTAAAAGGTCGATCATATGGTGTCGACCATATGACAGTTGAACTTTCAAAAGTTCAATTATCTGATATAGACCCTATAGAAATTGTATTACTCTAAAAAGAAGATTTTGCTATAAGGATGTTAGGTCACAAGTAAATAAAGAGAGAATAATAAGGAAAAAACAGGGAACGTTTCCATGTTCTAACTGTATGAGCTGCAGATATATTTCTTCAAACAGCACAGTTTTTATAGAGCCTAGCTCAGGGAAAGAATATGTTTGATTTATTTGTTACATGTAATATAGTGAATATTGTCTATTTGGTGACATGCATAAATGTCCTGCATTCTCTGTAGGTAAATGTAGTAGAAAACTAAAAGATTGTATAATAGAACATTGCTCTGAGATTCGTAGAAATAATTTATCAAATGCATTAGCCAAGCATATAGTTAAAGATGGCTATGAACATAGCTTTGTGTTCAGAGTGATTGATAGAATTTATAAGAATGTAAGAGGGGATGACTTAAATAATTTATTGGAATTGAGAGAGTATGCATGGATAATAAGACTTCGGGCTGTCACCCAGGACTAAACACAGCAGTTAGTATTAAGCCAGTATTGGTTAAGAAGCAAATGCAACTAAAGAGATGACAGTTGTTTGTCTTTTGGCTTTTTCCCGGTAAGTTGTCATATTTACATTTGTATATATACATATAGATGTTGCATAGGTAACATGTATGTTTTAGGAAGTTATATAATTGTTACATGATGAAAGAGTATTAATTTGTTCAGATTTTATTGGCTATGAATGTAATATGAGAACTGTCTTTTGATATAAAACAGCTGTTAGAACATATATATGTCTTTGCACTGAAGAAGGGTTGTACCCAAAAGTTATATGCTCTGTACGTTTGCACGTTTTATTAAAGTTTTTACAAGTTATGAGCATTTCTTGGGTTGAACTTGTGCTGTGGTTCGTGGAATTAATATCAGACCTCATTTACTGCAGGAAGTTGTCCTTTTGCTTGTTTTGACTTTAGGTTCTTAACATAGAAAACAGTTTTACTGACTGCTCCGACCTCTGCAAGAAATGTATTTGAGTTGCAAGCTCTTATACTAAATCAACCCTACCTAATTTTCCACAAGGACAGGGTTTCTTTGAGAACTAAACCTTCTTTTATTTCTAAAGTGTTACCTGATTTTACTATATGCCCAATTGTCCATCTTCTTTTCTTCTTTCCTGAACCTAAAAATGAGAGAGAAAGGATACTTCATACCTTGGATGTCCACAGACACTATCTTGACAAAACAACATCTTTCAAATCATTGATATGGTTTCCCGTAGTAAGTTACTAAGTGTACACTCCAAACTAAATTTTTCCCAAGACACTCTTGCCTGGTTCCAAGGCTGCCTGACTGGATGACAACAGGCAGTCTCTTGGCAACAGACCTTATCACCCCTACTGCCTGTGACACTAGGTGTCCCCCAAGGATTGATCTTAGGTCCACTACTCTTTTCCATAATCACAAACAGCCTACACAACTTAACTCCTCAAGCCTCTCTCATCCAATATGCAGTTGATTCAACAGTATTTTATGCCACCCCCACAATACAGGAACTATAGACCTTAATTCAACAATCCTTCTTAGCAGTTGAAACCTGGCTTACTAACGCCCAACTAATATTGAATCCCTCCAAAAAAAAAATGATTTTCCATCCCACTAAGTCAACCTTAACCACTAATACCTTTAATATTACATCACTGAACAATACCATTATCTCCCCAACTCCACATACCAAACTCTTAGGTGTCAAAATTGACAGCAACTTAAACAAACAGTTAAAAAAGTACACACAAAATTAAGAACTCTATATAAGAATAAACAGTACTTCACTCAAAATACTAAAGCTACCATTGCCCAGTCCCACCTAATCTCTACACTCCTGTATGCAGCCCCTATACTTGTGAACCTAAAGAAATCTGAGCTAGCAAAACTTGAATCTTGCTACAACAAAATTGTCAGATTTGCTGCAGACTTACCTGCTAGAGCCCACCATTGTGTGGCTGTCAAACAACTCAAATGGCTTGAGCTTCCACACCTACTTTATTATAACAAGTTAACTATGGCCCGCAAAATACTATATGAACCTGAAAAAATACCTGCCCTACAAACTTTATTTCAGCCCTATGCCATTAACAGAATGTTAAGGTCCACCAACAAATACCATATAAAAATCGGTGTAAGCAAAATACAAGTGGGGGGACTCCCTCTTCTCAAATTATATTGGAAAATTCTGGAATGCACTGCCAGACAATATTACATCCATTACATCTCTTGTCCAGTTTAAAACAACCCTAAAAAACAACTATTAAAGAAATGGCTGTGCCCTTGTTCCACACCTGATTAACCAGTTTCTAACACTAACACCATATGGACTAACAACAACCTCTAGTCTTATTTATTATATAGGCCCCTGCAAGCCAAGGAGTACTCAAACTGCTGTATTTAAGATACAAAGTAACCCTTAACCATATTATCCAGTTTATCCCCACCTATTTCGTAGGTAAAGCATTGTGTTGTAATAAAACATAATATTGTTGTACTTCTCACATAATGTTATTGTACTTCTTCTTCCTAAGGATAATAAGGTGATGTAATGTTGTGATGCTTAGACTTAGGAATATGGTAATTAACCTAAAATCTCATGGACCTTTACAACCCATGTACCAATTACCGTAGCTTTATGTACATTAAAATCTTACACATGTAATAACCAGAAAGACTAAAGACTGCCTGTATGTAAACTACTTGTATGTAAACTACCTGTATGTAAACTAACTTTATGTAAACTACTTCTATGTAAGCTACTGATACTAGTTATCTCTGATTGCATTTGATTCATGTGGAGCTTTTCTCCCCGGGCCTCCACTGAAAATGGACATGTGTCTAGTCGGATTTTCCTGGAAAACAAATGTGAAATAAAATAAAATAAAATAAAATTGTTCATGTCTTGTGAAGGTAAAAAGAAGGGAAAAACCTGTGTCAAAACAGACTATTCTCAAATGGTTTTATAAAGCTATTACCTTTGATTATACTCACCATACCAAAACTCTTCTAGGCAGGGTAAAGGCCCACTGTACAAGGACCTTGGCTTCTTCTATAGCCTTTTGGAAAGGGTTGGATTTTAGAAGTATTCTAGAAGCTGCTACTTGGTTCAGTGCTGTGCCTCCCTCTCTCCGCCGGCAGGAAAGCTCTGAAGAGCTTTGTGCTCAAACTTGTGTTTTAGTCAGCTCGTGGAAGGTGCCCTGAAGCTTTGGAAGCTGGTCGGCAGTTATATCCTTGGCGTATAGGCAAGGCTACTGCAGCACTGATCATTCAAACATCTATTGTTGTGGTAAGCTAAACTTACCCAATTGTACTTTCAGTCTGCTGAAGCATAACACAGAGCTAGTGCAGTGTAAATAACTGGAAATCCTGAAATCAGAGAAAACAACAAGAGCTGAAAAAAGCTGGAGAGTCAGCAGTCACAGTGATTCAGAAAGACAAGACTTGAGACACATCACTGAAGAAAAATGTTATAGCCTCACAATACAGTCATAAATACAATATACGAATACTATTTCAGTTCAGCATCAGAGCTGCTGTGATTCTGACTTTTATGTCCATGTCAGCGTGGAGTCTACAAAAGGGTGCATAGGGGAAAACAAAAGATTGTGTAATCCCTTAAAACTGACCTCTGAAGTAAGTTGAACGCAAAAGCAAAACAAAGGTCTTATTGTCCATGCTCAAAATACACAGGTGTTAAAAGATCATTTGCAGCTTTATGTATAACCTGTAGAGAGGATTAAAGTTTTATAGTCTCATTGTTCTTAGATACTGAATATATAAACAGCTGAGGAGCATCAGAGAAAAAAAAAAGAGAAGAAAGTTGTAAAACATTTCAGTAGTAGAAAAGTTAAACCGGAAGACTATTTATTGAAAAAGTTAACCCCCAGAGTTTTAAAGTAATTTATGTCTACTTAATGCTTTAGACTTTACAAATATAGGAAATAATGATTTCCAGAATGTGAATTTTTTGGAGTTTACCTTACTAGATTTGGACACAGTTATCCAGTTATCCTTAAAACATAAAAAGAACACTGAGACTGTACAGCGGATTGTAAACAAGGAGGTAAGGAACTAAGAGTCCATAAAAGAGGCTGAAATCCCTCTCAACTAAAAAAATGGAGGGCTTTTTGGTGTACAGACATATAGATTATAATATGTAGGCTCAGTAACAGTCTATAGGCAGTCCCACTGTAGTTCAGCAAGTGTCTCCTGTTGCACAGTCACCTGTGCTGTTAGCTCCACAGTGTAGTCCTCCACAATACTGTCCAACTTACTTTTGTCCCAAATAGCAAGAGCCGTACAGAAAATGTGGTTTGAGCAGACAAAATTATAGCATATACTAAGGGGAAAATGGCATGGTTCTGCAATGATGCAATTGCAGAGGGTACTAAAACTATGACAGAAATCAATGTAGGAGTAGGCATAATTCTCCTTGCTGAGACAGGATTAGGGTGTAAATACGGAGATGACTTTTTGAGTTTGTGCAGACAAAAGCACAGGTGGAGAACCTGAAAACACCATTCCAACATTTTAGGAGTAAGGCACCCTCACTGCTCATGGTTTTCCTGCTTCTGTACCTGTGACAATCATGGATCCTACAGTGCTGAAGACAGTACTTCTATTAGCCATTTACTGGATTGTTCTGTCTCCTGCCAAGATGTCAAAGTTAAAAAAGAAATCTCATCTGTTTACTGAATTCAAATGTGTATGCTTGCTAAAGGTTATAGAAAAGACAGTTTGCAAAGGTGAATATGCCACAGAATTTTCTAAAATTTCTTCAACAGCTAATGGTAATATTGCCTTTCTGTAAAGAATGGGGAAGAACAGATTCTACCTGGACAACATAATCCCTAAGGGGAGTGCAGATATATCCTACTAAGAAATAAATGTTGATACCGTTATAGAATCATAAGCTGAAGTAAGTCTCCTGTCAAAGGGCCCACAGAAGGGGAACAGCCAATATTAGATAAGATACTTCTAAAATAAAGCATACAAAGTTGAAGTTAAATGTTTTCTTGAGTTGTTGTGATCTATTTAAACAAAAAGAAAAAATTTATATTTTATTGATTGTTTTCATGAGTTTTCTGATGTAGATAAGCCTGTTTTCTTTAGAAAGAGTTTACAGGTGCCGAAGCAGATGAGTTATGCTATACAGAAAAAGATGATTTTATGATTAAACTTTTTTGTAGGTTCTGATGTACTAGATTTGTGCGTGCTAGAAAATTCTAAATGTCTGGTCCTTTTGAGTGGGAAAAGAGCATGACACGTGTCAAAACAGGATATAGTAAAATCTGAGATAAGTGCCAGAGGTCGCTGTATTTACTTAATGAATTAAATCCTGGTAATGCTGTTTCAAAAAGCCCTAAAAACATAGAAGTTTGACATGCCAAAAACCCTGGCACACAAGAGGTCAGTGCACAAAGAATGATCAGTAGATCATGAATTCAGTGATGTGTAATCAAATGAAACCAGAATGTATGTAGAGAAAAAAGAGTTGTATGTGCCAGTCAAAGGAGAAGGTTTGCAGTTACCTGAATCTGTTTTGCACTTGGGTGACAATCACTGTCTCCTGACTGAGGCGCATTAAGAAAATGACCTGTATGTGCCAGTCAAAGGAGAAGGTTTGCCATTGCCTAAATCTGTTTGATTCCTTTTTATAAAACTCCCTGCAGCTGACATCTGTTTTTAAGCTCCCTACATTTAATTAATCACCAGCTTTTTTTTTAAACGTCCAATAGCTGATCATTCTCTGCCATCATCTCCTCTCCTTGCTTGCCAGACCTACATGACGTACCGTAGCCTCAACAGGTTCTAACTGACTTACATCTGGAGCAGATGAGAGGCTCGAGGACACTGATACAGTATCATACTGCTTCCAGGAAGTGGATATGTCCTAACTGCCACCCCACCCCACCCCCATGGCAGTGTTCAGCACTCTGCTAGGACTGCCTTTGGGAGATTCATGCATACTTCTTCAATCTCCCAACCAAGTGTAACAATACTTGCAGTATTTATTCTAGCAGTCTTTTGGCTGCCGTCTTCCCCAAGGACATTCCTGCCATCCTTCCCATCCTGGTTCCTGTGTTAATTGAACATGAGTCATCTTGAGACACACTTCTGCACCACACGAACGGGTACCAAGTCTGCTTTATTTTTAAGTTAAGAGCTCTATCTTAAGCACGACGACTGAATTATCTTATAAGATGCAGGTCTGATGTAACATTTTTCAAAGTCACTAAAATGTGTTCCAGATCATGAAGGAAATATAAAGGACTTGGGAGTCTGTGCTTTAACCCTCCAAATATGGCAGATGACAATTCAGAACCCTGTGCAGGCAGAGCAGGGTTGAAAATCACACTTTTATACAAGACTTCTTATCCTTTTATGCTGGGTGGTGTATGTGGGTCTTGTTGATGACATTTTATGGCCATATGCAAAGGGGAATGGGGTTCGTGTCATTATAAATGTGACTCCACATGGACTAAAGTCAGGGCAAAAGATACCTCAGGCATGACAAATTAAGGGTAAAGCCAGTGCAGTAACTCGAGGTTTGTTTGTTTGTTTGTGTCTATCGGCTTTTCCTGTTTAGGGGTCGCCACAGCGGAACTCCGGTCCGTTAATGATTGGTAGTGGATTTTTACGTACCGGGTTACCAGCCCTGACGCACAACCTTCAATGAAGGCACGCCCCATTCACGTATGCCTCCACACAGAAGACGCTCTAGCTGAGAATTGAACGGGACGTCTTGTTATGAGGTGACAACGCTACCGCAGCACCACCACCGTCAGATAATTTGCTTAATTCTCTAGGATGGCTAGTAATAAGGAGATATCAAGACCCAAATGCATGATCAGACTGACTGTACTGCCTGTCTAGCGCAAACTGTAGTTACTACTTAGGTATTAGAAGCAGATAAATGCATATTGTGATATTTAACCCAACAGCAGAACCCATTACTGTAAAAGCAATTTTTCTTTGTTAGAAATTTACATTTTATTTTTCTTAATGACCATGCGCCCACATAACCACTACTTCAGTTATTTTTAATTTTTGGCTATATCAGATATTTCTTCCAAATTTCCTTTCTGTGTTATAA
Organism: Protopterus annectens; assembly: GCF_019279795.1. Classification (NCBI taxonomy): domain Eukaryota; kingdom Metazoa; phylum Chordata; order Ceratodontiformes; family Protopteridae; genus Protopterus; species Protopterus annectens. Next base: position 805,481,655 of record NC_056735.1, on the reverse strand, counting down.
AGTGCATCTAGGTCCTTAACACCCAACAGTCTTACATTTTACCATGCTCTTATTTTTTTAATCATCTTTATTAAATCATCACATTTTAAGCTGTGAACTGGTTTTACGTCTGTTAATAGGAAAGAAAACAAACTATAATGATAGTTCCCATTATTATTGTTATGCAGTACACACGTGTTTTCTTTTTAACAGTTATTGTTCACTCTAACATTACATAAGTTGCTCAGTTCCTGCCTTCTCTTCCTCATGAATATTATTCTGCCTGTATTTTTCCCACAAACTCCATTTATTTTTGTGAAAATGTTCTCCTTCCATTTTCAGAAGATCTCACCTCCAGTTCTTCTGTCTCTTTTACACTATCCAGGACTTCATTTATATTGACAACAGATTTTGATTTATATTTTATATTTTTCTTGGCAGCACATAGCTTTAAATTTAGTCAGGCCTTACTATGTCTAAACAGTTCAGATCCTATATCTCAACTCAAAATAATGATATCCTTAGTTAAAACCACTTCTCCTGACTTCTTCTCCAGAGTTCCTTTTAATGATATCTGTGCTGTGGTTACTTGGTCTACTGTGCTTACCTTTAGATTCCATTAATAAGCTGGATTTAAAGTCTAGCTCTAGGACCTTATTTGGTTCTACCGGCCTCTGGAATATCATTCCATGAAACTTCCCAGGGATTAGGTAGCTGTCAGTAGAGGACAGATGGAAGTGACAACATCAGATACAAAAGTTCTATACTTACTATAACGCTAGATCTGTGTTGCCTTCTTCCATCCTTCTCAACTTTCCCTCCCTCCATCCCTCTGCCAACATTTCACTAATTTTGGGCTCTTGACTGACTGCACTGGAACTTCCTGGAGCCTTGCTTTCATTACAGCCATTGTCTCTATTTCTTTTCCTTACCTTTATGTATTTTTGGTTTTATTACCATATTATATTGTTGTGTTAGACAGGCAAAGTCAATCTGAGGTATTGAGTTCATTTTGGGGAGAATTGTGGGTAGGAGAGGAGCTTGAGCCTTAATTCTAGAGCTGCCAATGTACCCATCTATTGAGGAAGATGGAAGAAGACAGCATGGATCTTGCATTATGGTAAGTACATAACTTTCATTTCTCCCCACATTTCTGTCAAAGTACTCTGTAGGAAGTTTATAAGATATGCCAGCTAGTTACATCCCCAGAAAACACACTCCTAGTTACCTCACTTTTCCTCATCCCACCTTGAACATTTACTGTCTACTTGAGGAAGAATCCTCTGCCTTCTGTTTGGGGTACAAAAATACCACTTTTTGGGCTAGGCACAATGATAGGGAAATCCTTCTGTGGCTTGGAGCTTAGCTCTTCCAGTCATTGTTGAATTACCAGAAAATCATGTAAAACAATGAAAAGAATGGAAAAATTAGATCAGTGTCAGATTAGGTTAATCCTTCTCCTGAAAATCTGTTTCACTCATAAAAATGAACTGCAGTCACATAATGTCCATGATGATTACCTTATGTTTTGTTTCATGCATTGGGTGAGACAGAAGAGTATAAGGAAGTCTGTACAGGCGAGGCATGCAGCTGTAAGACAGAAGAAAGCAGTGTGTGAAATGAGTAGTCTTTTTAAGGAAGTGCTTGCAAGAGATGTGTAAATATGTGGGTTAATTGACATTCAAGTTACCCCGGTGCCAGCTGATAGTAGTAGTATACAGTAGTACTATAGTACTATAGTAGTACATCAATACAAAGCCCCAGTGACATCTAGGGTGCATATACAAGGAGATTCTAGACTCAATGATGGAGAGGGGCAAAATAATAAGACAGTTAAATTCTGTGTATAACTCTCTAAACTGACCTGTTCAGAATCCCAGAGGTAACCAGAGGCTCACTATAGATTACAGAATGAATCAGTAGGTGCCGTTAGGTCAGTGGTCTGTGGCATATCTAGGATTTAGCTTGGATAAGGTTGAGGGTACAAAATATTTTGCAGCTACAGACATTGCCCAAAGACTATGAACCATATAGTTAGATTAAAAAAAAAATTGCACGAAGTGGCCTTCATATTTGGGAGGGAACAGTGTACCTGGAATAGATGCCCTTTCATTTTTAACATCTTTATTACTTTATTACATTTTAAATTGCAGCATATATTTACATACATTAATAAAATAGAAAATAAATCATAATAACAATTTCCACTGTAATTATTGCACACTCCATTACATAAATTGCTTGATTCCTGCATTGCCGTAAAACTCATTCCTCCGTATATAATGTTCTCACAGATCCATTGAACTGTATGAAAGTTGCTTATTCCCTTTTCTAAAGATCTCACCACCAGTTCTTTTATCTCTTTTAAAATATTTAGAATGTCTGCAATGTTTGGTGTAAGTTTTGCTTTTTATCTTACAGTAATTGCTCTTTTTGGCAGTAAGTAGCATTAAACTTAGTAAGACTGTGCAGTGATTAGGCAATTCAGATCCTATATCCAGGCTTAAAAAATAATTTATTTCGTTACTGCCACTTGTTTCTCCCAAAAACATTTTGTCAAAGTACACTTTGGGGAATTTTTAAAATCTGCCAGCTCATTACATTCCTAAAAAAACTTGTTCCCAATTACCACTTTCTTGCTTATTATATTTCCAGGATTTGCTTTCTACCTGAGGAAACATGTTCTGAAGTCTGTTTAGGGTATGAAATACCCAAGCAAACATATCCATACAAAAACCCTAAACCTTTTGGACATTGTTGCTCATTTTGGAGCCCTGCAGATTTTTCCTATGTTCCCTTGAAAATTGCCTTTCATTTTGGCTCCCTATTGAAATATCAGTACTTGAAATTGTTGGGTGCCGATAAGCCAAAAAAAAAAAAAAAGAACAAATCTATGGAAAAAAAGAGTGAATCTCAGGGATTGGTCTTTTCCTTTAACCTTCTTTTTTGCAGAGGAAAAAGCACCCTTCACCCCCTGAACCTATATATATGCCAATTCTGAGATTGCCATATCTCAGAGGGAAGGGATGAATTTGGGAAATAGTCATCTGGGACTTAATATATGAAAGCATGTTTTTTCTGCCATTCAGTCTCCGTGTTTTGGGACTCGCTTTAGGGAGTCTCAACATTTCAAATGGTTGCCTTCATTTCTTCTTTCCCAAGCTATTATATCATTCTGTGATTGAGTCTTATATTTGACTCATGATATATTATACACCCTACTAATTAGCCCTTTAACAATAGTTTCTTTTCTATTCTCAATTAAAAACTCACCAAGAGGGGGTCTTTGACTTAGCGCTCCCCATTCTCTTTGCCTTTGCACTGTTGTTAATCTCTGATAGGAAGGCAGTCTTGGACATGCAGTTCAGACTTCAAATAACCTTATCCCACACTTTTACCTTTCCCTGCTGAGTTGTTTGCTCACAATTCCTTGGCTCCTTTTCTTTTTTTTCCAGTAAATTCCTAGCCTGCTCCTTCCTTCTTGTAGAAATTTCTGCTGAAAAATGTATTATTCTCATGCTGGCAAGTTCTTTGAATAATTTTGCAACTTTATGAGTGTAATGTTTGTGTATGGTTATCTGTTCTTCACATGAAGTTGCTGTTCTTCATAAGAAGATGCATCTAAAATCCTCATCCTTCTCTGCCTCTCAAACTCCCCTCCCTAATTTTATTATCAACCTTTTCCACTTTGATTTATAACTTTCTGCTTGAGTTATGCATATGAGTCTGTGTAGCTTTAAAGAACCTCTTCAAATAAGGTTACCCTAAACCACCTTACCTTGTTCTATGGGAAGACCAAACTTACCTCACTTGACTATTGCTGTCTTCCCTTCCCAGATAAGTTCCTTTAATTATTAATTGTGTTCCACAACTTCTTCACTGATTGAACAAAATGCACTTGATCTCTGTATAAAGCTAAAGGGACTGAAAATCTATCAACTGTTTGTATCCATACTTATAATCAAAAGTTTTCCGTTTCTTAATTTTTGTATTATCTTCTGTTTAGTTCCTTTTCACATATCCTTAGCTGCTATAACAAAATCCATTTTAATCCATACTCCTAAGCATTTAATCTTATCATGTCCTTAAAACTTTGGTTACTGCTGCAACAATTCATGTGTGGGTGCATCATTTACAGCTATAGCTTTTATTTTATCAGAATGAAGACAAGGTAGATATTTACTGCTTAGAGTAGTCAGTCCTCAGAGATCGGCTGTTAAAGTAAGCATCGTACCATCATTTCTGCTTTCCTACCCTTTTCCTTTTTAAACAGCCTCGGGTGAATTAAAACATTTCTGCACAAATACAGTAATGTGTGAAATTTATTTCTTTTGTTTCACACATTGTCTCACTTCATCAAAATTCATTCTTTTTTAGTCATTTCAGCATTCATACTTTTACTTGGCCTGCTTTTGTAATGCTAGCCTTACTGTCATAGCCAGCCATAGGCATAGGCCAACAAGGCGGCCACCTAGGGTGCCACTCTAGCAGGCAGGAGCGACCTTAGGTCAACTGATGCCCTAGGCAAAAGGGCTCCATGGCCCCTCCACACCACCCAGTGCCCCCCATCCTGGTCTACTTACACCAAATAAATACCGGAAAAGCATCCCTGCTAGAGCAGTGCCCTAGGCGGCCACTTAGTTGGCTTATGCCTAAGGCCGGCTATGCTAGCAGGGGTGCTTTTCTAGTATTTATTTGTTTATTTTTTTGTAGTAAAGAAATGATTTCTTTAAAATGTGTTGAATGAATGTAGAAAAAACCTGAAGATTAAGACAAACTGTGAGAAAAACAAAGAAAAAAAGTAATCTGGATTGTGTAGGTAGACCAGGATGGCGCACTAGGTGGTGTCAGGGTGGGGGAGAGCAGTGGAGACCTTTTGCCTAGGGCACCATTTGAACAAAGGCTGGCCCTGCTTACTGTAAATTAGTTTGCATCTGAGTACTACTTTGTTATATGTATTTATTTATTATGATTTGCAATCCACAAGGATGGACTGGCCTAAAAACTGTTTTCTGGCACAATCCAGACCCGAGGCAGCAGGTTTAAGTAATATATTTTTGTTTTGAGATGAAAAACAGCACTACTTACAGTACGTTCATAACAAACATTTTTTTATTTACATTTATATTTACATTGCAGAGTAGAAATACTTATGATAGAAATTTTATGGTGTTGTATTAAGAAGTATAACCTGAAACAGAAGAGAGACAGCATATACACTGTCATGTACTACACTGTATTTGCAAAGTAATTTAAGTGACATTTTTTGTGTTATATGAAAATTATTCAGGCTTGTTCCTTTTTCCTAACACTCAGTTCATACAAGTTTGCTATAAACAGAATTTCTCCATAGTATATTGGACATTAAGACTACAATATATAAGGTTTCATGAAAATTCATAGTGTGTCTTGAAATGCTAGATTCTGTATGTTGTCTGTGTATCATGTAGTATCTGTCTTTGGCTTTGATTGTGGTTGAAAATGTTACTTGGAACACTTTACTTACTTGGTTTATCAACTGATGTTTAAGTAAATGAATAATACATAATTTTGAATTATAGAATTCTTATCCCTGAGAACCATATAATGGAATGTATACAGCTTCTGTGTTGCTCACTGTCCAGCTATTCCTGATACTTACAAATTTGCTGTATATTTTGATAATGCATTTCTTTGAAAAGTATACAATGCCTTATTAGAGAAATTATGTGGTCCACTACATCAGGGGCAAAATTGTCTCACATCAGCTCATCAGATCTGTCCTGGCAACTAATCCAGCTGACCGATTAGACAATACATTGAGATATTGCTAACTCGACTTGTTGGAACTAATTGGCACCTAGTCCAAGCCACTAAAATAATAATTTTTGTGCAGGAAAGCAATTCCCCTTGCATACTCATGATCACAGTCACACAGTGAAGGGGGTCATCTTTTCCTTCTGTAGTATTTCTTAACAGTGTAATCATTAATGAAACAGGACTCAACAGTTTAGACAAGTTGACAAGTGATTCAGTTAGTAAGAGAGACTCCTTTATTCTGCTTGCCAAGTGAGTTGATGATAGAAACTTACTCTAGAGGCTTTCTAGGAAATGTCCCTTGACAAAATTGCTATTATTATGTTCCTTTGATGAGTATATATTTTTTCTTATACAAATAACTTGTATAGCTCACTGTTAGATTCGAAGGCAGACAAAGGCAAATCCTGTGCTAACAGGACAAAAAATAATATTAAGAAAAATACTCAGGAATTGCAGATGCGCGGTGGTGGTACTGCGGTAGTGTTGTCGCCTCACAGTAAGACTCCGCCCAGTTCGATTCTCAGCTAGAGCGTCTTCTGCGTGGAGACATGCGTGAATGGGCATACCTTCGTTGAAGGTTGTGCATCAGGGCTGGTAACTTGGCATGTAAAAATCAACTACCAATCATTAGCGGACCGGAGTTCCGCTGTGGCGACCCCCTAACCGGGAAAAAGCCGAAAGACACACACACTCAGGAATTGCAGATATTTCTTTTTATTACTCAAACACAGCAATGAGCTTTGACATTTCATTTCTGCAAATGCTATTTCAAGTTGTATGCAAAAGAAATATCCATGGTTCCTGAGTATTTTTTAATTAGCTCATTGTCTTGGTGAGCATTGGTCATATTTTTTCTGTTGCACCAGTGTTTTTTTCTCCATTTTTGATTACATTTTTTTTTGCTAATTTCATGAATGAAGATGTCCTGTGCACATGAATTTAACTGGTATTTTTACCATTTATTGCATATTTAAAGTAAATGTGTATCATTGTATAATATTAATGTGTAGAGTTTCACAGCTGTGCTGTAATGTTTTTCTTACTACATACTGCATATATTCATGTATAAGTTGGAAAGTGTATGCCAAAAGTAGGGCTTAAATGGGGTCAACATATGTATGAGCTGTACTGTAACTGAGGGTAGATTCTGATGTCCTGTCTGTAAAAGGGTCTGACTGCATTTCTTGGCTTGAATGAAAGACATTGAGATGTAATTCATGTTTTGGCAATCAACTTTATTCTGAATAGGTTTTAGTAGCTTACTGAGATTATACATAATGCAAATCTAAAATGGCCAGATACATGATAGCATTTATACATAAAGTATATAATTAGCAGTTTCTCAACTGAGGTGGTATATTCTGGAATGTTCTTCCAGTTGTAATTGACAGCAAAATAATGAAATAATCCTTTCTTATGTCATTTAGATGACAACTCAGACTGACACACCTCCAGAAAGTTCATGTCTCATGATAACTAAAATTGATGTTCCCATGATTAGTACATTTTACAGTGGTCTTTTCATATAAAATTTGTAATAAAGTAAGATCACAGCACAATAATAGACTGTTTACATGCTTCTTTTCGTAGTAAAGCAACTGTAAATAATACTATTTTGTTTATAACAAAAAAACTATGGTTTCTTATCTAATGTTGCAATAAACAGTTGAAGTATAATATCTGAAATAATTCTCACAGAACCATTATTCTTCCTGGCTTAGCTTGCTTAGAAATAACTCTGCTGGAAAAATCCATTCTAACAATTGTGCTTTACCTTTATTCTTAACACCATCAAAGTAAACAAATAAATAAAAAATAAAACGTGTCCCTAAAGATAAACCAAAAAAATCTGTTATTAATGATTAAATGTATTGTTTGAGAAAGTAGACACAATAATTGCCACAGTAATATATTTTCATTTACTGCTGTCACTTAACTACCATATACCTCAATCTTAGTAATTGTAATAGCCATAGTAATATATTTTCTTTGTGGCTCTCATTCATAGCCACATCTAACCACAAGTCTCAATATAATGGCAGTAATTTACTGATATTTAAATTTGTGCTAACCCACCCTGAGTGCTATAATGGCCATGGTAATCACAGTGTAGCAGAACCCTGACTATATCCTATTATTGTAAAGAGTGAAGGGGTACAAGAAGAAGCATTAAACAGGATACTGCCTCACTTATTCATTGATTATCCATCTATCTGCTTTATCCACACTTAAGTGCTGATTAGGGTAATGTGGTTAGACAGAGAACTTCACAGTCAAAGGAGATTCAATAAATGTATGTGATTTCAGTCAAAGGAAGTGTATATATACATAGATGATTACATACATTGAAGCAGTAATAGCTTACATCACTAAGTGTGTTGATGATGTATCTGACATAAAAAGCATCACAATCAGAGCAAACCAAAAGCCATGGCTCAACAACTAAGTCTATGATCTCCTGAAGGCAAGAAATGCAGCATTCGGGGCCAAGAACCAGGAGGGTCTCAGCTTAGCTAGAGTTAACCTAAAAAGGGGCATTAAACAGGCCAAAAGGGAATATGGAAAGAAATTACAAAGTCAGTTTGCAGGCATGAGGGGCACCAGGAGTCTCTGCCAAGGGATACAACAGATCACTGACTATAGAACCAGGTTAGCTCAGTGTGAAGACAACATTGAATTCCTGGACCGGTTGAACTCCTCCTCCTTTGGCAGATTTGAAGAGAAGAAGAATGTGGCTGCTACAAGGCTACCTATGATCTCTCAACTTAAGAAGAAAAACCCCAGGAAGTCTGCTGGTCATCATTAAAATTCTGGGCAAAGTACTTAAAGGCTGTGCAAACCAACTATGCTCAGTTCTAACTGATGATCTGATATTGTTAATCTTCATTCATTCCTTACTCTTGGGTTATCGGTTCCGACCTCGGAATTGAGCCGGGCTTCTTCCAAGCTCGCGACAGTCACAAACTCTCGAGTTAAACTCTTACCCACAATTCCCCTTTCCCTGTTACCTCAGATTTCGTTTGCTGTGTCGCCATTCATTCATGTCAAGCCACTTCTCTTGAGCTAAGTAAACTTCTTTGATAATACTTTATCATATTACAGTTATTTTCTGTTCTAAATTTGTTGAATAGTTATCTCTTACCCTATCGCATCTAGAAACTCTTTTTGGTTCCCTCTAGCCCTTCTTTCTTACCGTGAGGTACCTCCTTTACCATCGTTGGTAAATTCTTTCCTGCTTTATCTTTGGTTATTTCTTATACTATTGTTGGAACCTTCTTCTTCTTCCTTCCATTTCTTCTTCCCCCTATCATGGCAGAGAAAAAAGGTAGTCCAGGATTTAAAAGATGTGTGGATTGTGGGCATAAATTGCCTATTTCGGATGCACATGCATTATGTGTTTACTGTTTGGGTGTGCCTCACATGACTGTTGACCCGCTTTGTGGGATTTCTGCTAATTTCTGTAACAGAACTTTGGTGGAAAGGAACAATAAGCAGATTTTAAAGGGACTACTTAAATCTTCCTTTTCAGAGGCTATTTCTGGGGCAGAGGCTTCAATCCCTCCTAGTTCCCATAAGAAAAGAGATGGACACAAGAAGGCCAAGTCTCTCCTGTCATCTCCTGCTGGAGACAACCAGGAACCGAGACCTAAGAAGGCCAAACTTTCTAGTTCGGATTTGACTTCCTCGGCCCCAAGGCCTTTGGTGCCTAGTTCTTTTGCACTGAAGTCTTCGGCACCTCCCATTACTTCAGCACCAAGTTTTGTGCCCTATACCTCGTCGAAACTGAGGGTCACCTTGGTTCAGACTTCCGTATCGACACCGACCTTTTCCTTGATGCAGACCTTTCAGGCGTCGATGATTGTTTTGACGCCAGCTTCTGCTTCGATTCTGGCTATTTTCACAGCACCGACTATTCTCTTGGTACCGACTACCTCGTTTTCCACACAGACTCTTTCAACATCTACTATAGTGACAACTACCACTTCGGCACTGACCTCATCAGTGCAGACCTTACCTTAGGCACCAATGACCTCCTCGGTGCAGGCCCCAGTAGTACAAGACTTTACAGCTACATTGTTTTCGGTGCAGACGCCTATTTTTGCACCGTCTAAAGATCCCTTTCTGGGCACCATGTTTCCAGCATCCTTGAATAGACCTGACTGCCCTTCAGCTATGTCTGTGAGATCCACTAGAAGCCTCTCGGAACAAGATGTGGTGCGCCTTGTGGATCAATTGCTTTGTATCCAACTCTCCAGGAACTACTCTTCCTCTGGTGGTGAACACCCTTCTCCAAGGACTCCTAATTATTCTCCTCCTTCATTGCCTTTGAAGCCCCTGCTGTAGCACAAACTTCCCTCACTTCGGCTCCTTTCATGGACCTCACTAAGGAGTCGCAGTTGCCTTTGTGGCAGGAGAGACTTGTCACTCCAGTCACTGCTCTGGATGCTAGCTGTGATGTATATACTCCTGTTTTTCACAGCCATCCAGGGACTCCTGAGTCAGCGGGCTGATTTGCTTGAGCGGGGTGTGACCTCCTCGGGTGGACCAGCCTTCCAACTCATGGAGAAGGCTCTCGCGTCTGTTGGTGATCCTGTGCTGTCAATGCCCCTGTCCTCCTCTGGACCGCAGTTAACACAGGACACTTCTGGTGGACACTGGGTACAAGGGCCTTAGGACACACTCCCACTGGAGGCTCCTCTTGCACTGTCTTCTCCAGATTCTTCCCCTGATGAAGTTCATCACAAGAGTTTGTGTAAGAGGAAGCACGTGGACTCCCCAGAAGAGTCCCTCACGGAAGGCATAGACTTTGATGATGGGGAAGGGTCCCCTCGGTCACCCTCTGAAGTATCCTTTGGCGAGAGATGATTGGCGGCCCTCTAACCTGACCTCTAAAGAGTCTGTGTTCCTGCAGGCCTTTCATGCCTGGCCCCCTACCTCTTGGGTTACTCCACCTGCTGATGACCTTGTCTGGCTCATCGTGGAGCATGCATGAAAGGCTCTTGATGCTGTTGATGCCATTTCCCACATGCCAGATAAAATCCTGTCCCCTCCAGATAGTGAGCCTCACTGGTCCAAAGGTCTTCCTGTAGATGTTTTGTTGGTGGTGGCCACAACAAAAAAGGATCTGGCGGAAGTAAGCCAGACTGTCCACCCACCCAATAAAGAGTCCCGGGTGCTGAACAGATTGGGGAAGCATACCTTTGCATCAGTGACCTTTGTAGTCAGGTCCCTGAATTATGTGGCACATTTTACCAGGCTTCAAAGAGACTTAATTTCTGAGCTCTCTGAAACCTTGGCCGGAGCTGTGTCTGATGAGGTCCGGGACAAAGTGGCCTCACAGATAGCCACCCTTGAATTGATTTCTATCTCCTCCATGCGTCTGATTTCTCACGCATCAGAAGGAGCAGCTAGAGCAGCGGGTGCAGGCATAGTCATGAGAGGGCATGCCTGGATGCGCTTGTGTGATTTTTGCGGAACTGTTCAAGGCTTCCTTTCTGAACACTCCCATTGAAGCCTGTTCGTTGTTTAGACCCAAGGTTAAAAACACACTGGCTAGGTGTGAACAGGACGGTAAGACCCTTTCTGCCATGGGTGTCTGCTATTCTTCCCCTCAACGGGCTTTCTCCAGAAACCAGAAGAGTGGGAAGATGTGGCACAAAAAGTCTTAGGGTTCTTTCTGTATCACACAAGACGAGTTTTCCCCTAGAGGCAGAGGGGGAAACTCATATGGAAGATGCCCCTTTTGGGGCAGAGGAGGTCAGCATAACCAGGGTTCCAGAGATTCTTTCTCTGGCCAGTCCTACCAGCGCTCCTGAAGAGCGGCCTAACTGCTTTCCTCTGAAAGCGTTTGGGGGTCATTTCTCCTTGTACCCTTCTGCCTGGCTAACCATTACCACCGATTCTTGGGTACGAGAGATAATGACCAGAGGTTATCATATTCCCTTCCATCTTTGTCCCACCCCACTAAGGAGCTTACCCGACATTCCACCCAGTCAAAGGGTAGAAGCAGCATTAGAGATCAAAGCTGCTAAGAAAAAGAGTCATCCAAATAGTCCCACCAGACCAGATAGGATCCGGATTCTACTCAAGATTATTTTTATTGCCAAAAAACACCGGGGACTGGAGACCGGTCTTGGATTTCAGTGTGCTAAACAAATTCGTAGAAGTACAGAAATTCCGGATGGTCACAATACAGTCTATCCTCCCATTATTGAAGGCAGATGATTGGATGTGCTCTATAGATCTTCAAGATGCGTACTACCACATAAAGCTGGACAGACCATTGAGAAGATTCCTTTGCTTCCATGCAGGAGCCAGTCATTACTAGTTCTGAGTACTTCCCTTCGGACTCTCTACAGCCCCCAGAGTGTTCATGGCAGTTGTCACAGCTCACCTGCTACTGCAATGATTCTGGGTATTTCCATACCTAGACGACTGGCTCATCACCTCTCCCACCAGACATCTATTGGAAAAAGCCTTGGCATACTCTCTTCACACTGCAGAAAGTTTAGGTATAACTATAAACTGGCAAAAATCCAACCTATCCCCATCCCAGTCCATAGAATTCATTGGGGTCCTGTTGGATACAAAGAACTGCATGACATGGATTCCAGTGCAAAGAATCTTAAGGATAAAACAACAACTCATACCCATCCTTTCAAGGGAAAGATCGACAGCACATTCTGTTCTCCAGCTGTTGGGTTCCATGGCAGCTTCCATCACCATAGTCCCCCTCGTGAGGTTTCACAAGAGGCTTTTACAATGGTTACTACTCAGCCAGTGGTACCCTCAGCCAGTGGTACCCTTTTCAGTCTCTTCTCTCATCCCAGATTCGGGTGACTCAGAGATGCAAACAAGACTTAATTTGGGGGACGTCGCAGAACCCATCACAATGGTCTCGCCCCTTCACACCCCAACAGCCCAAAGCCACAGTGACCATGGATGATAGGGTGGGGTGGGGGGGGGGCTTTTTCAGCGGAAGACAGTCCAAGGCTCATGGTCGGACGTAGAGGCTCACCTGCATATAAATGTCCTAGAACTGAAGGCAGTGCTTCTAGTGTTGCAAGCATTTCATCCCCTTCTTCCGTCAGGGACTATTACAATACAATCGGACAATGTGGCTGTAGTCTGGTACATCAACAAACAAGGCGGAACCAAATCCTACCCTCTTTGTCAGGAGGCCATGTGGATATGGCAATGGATGATGGCTACCAACCACATTCTTTTAGCAACGCACATTCCCGGGATTTCCAACGTGATAGCAGACAGACTGAGCAGGTGCATTCTGCAACCACACGAGTGGTCTCTGAATCCTCTTATAGTGGCGGAGATTTTCAACCGCTGGGGTTTCTCTTGCTGCCATCTTTTTGCATCCCCAATCAACTACAAGTGCAGCAATTACTTCACCCTGATTCCCCCTCAGGGACAGTCACCGAGGGACACTCTAGTTCACGATTGGCCCTGGGGTCTGCTTTATGCCTTCCCCCTCTTCCTCTCATTTCCCAGTTCCTGAAGAAATCCCACCAGTTGCAGAGCAAGATAATCCTCATTGCACCATATTGGCCTTGACAAATTTGGTTCCACTTCTTATGGCCTCACCTACTAGATCAACCATGGATTCTCGATCCGACTCCAGATTTGATCTCCCATCCACAGAACCTGATTCACCCCAACCTGAACAGCCTGAAGCTCACAGCTTGGCTCCTCCACTTCCAGTGATTGCCAGGCAGACTGATCTTTCTTCCCCAGTACGTGACATTCTTGTTGCGTCTCATAAGTCTTCCACCAGAACTACTTATCTCACCAAGTGGAAAAGGTTTACCATTTGGCTGAAGGAAAAAGCGATAGACCCTTTTTCAGCACCAGTGCCGGTGGTACTGGAGTATCTGTCCAGTTTATTCCAATCTGGCCTATCTGCTTCTTCCATTCGAGTTCATTTGGCTGTGATATCTAATTTTCACAATGGTGTCCATGACTCTTCTCAAGACTTTTCTAAAAGGCGTAAATTGTTTGAAGCCCCCTTTTAGAGAACCTAGCCAGCCATGGGATCTGTCTTTAGTTCTGCAAGCGTTGACTACGGCTCCCTTTGAACCAGCTTTTTCTTGCAACCTCAAGTTTCTTTCTTGGAAAACTTTGTTCTTGGTCGCCATTACTTCTACCAGACGTATCTCTGAACTTCACGCTCTATGCATCAAACAGCCTTACTTAATCTTTCATAAAGATAGAGTGTCATTGAGAACTAATCCTTCCTTCCTACCAAAAGTGATCTCTGAAATGTCCATTAACCAATCCATTGAATTGCCAGTTTTCTTTGCTAATCATTCTAACAGAGGAGAGTATTGCCTACATACCCGTGACATTCACAGGCAACTTCGTTTCTATCTGGACAGAACTAAGGCTTCTCGCAAATCAGCTGTTCCTGGCCTACTCTGGTCCTAGACTTGGATGTGCCATTTCTGAGGTCACATTGGCTAAATGGTTAAAAGTCTGTGTAACATTTCTTTACAAAACTCATGGTATCCCTCTGACTGCAGCCGTTAGGGCTCATTCCACTAGGTCGGTTGCAACTTCTGCTGCCTTTCATGCTAGAGCTTCTTTACCTGACATTTCTGCAGCTGCAACTTGGGCTAGACCCCATACCTTCATCAGCCATTACAAATTGGATTTGGCCTCCAGAGGAAGAGCGTCATTTGGTTCAGTGGTGCTCAGGAATGTTCTTCCATGAGAGCCTACCAAGAATAAAGGTAGCTGGGGACTCTGTCCCAGGAGTAAGGAATGAATGAGGATTAACAATATCAGATAAATATCAGATAAAGAAGTTATGTCTTAGCATAACATTCCATCTGTATTGTTGATCCTCATTCAGTCATTACAACCCTGCCTCCTTCCCCCTCCTAAGGCTTATAGGCCTACTTTATGCCTCTCCAATACCTACCAACCTAAGGCAATGCGATCTAAACAAGCTAGTGACCTGCTACAACAAAATCGCCATATTTGCCACAGGGGCATCCTACCGTAGTCACCACTGTCTCTCACTTGCTGAACTGGGCTGGCTTGAACTCCCTCACCTCCTTCAATGGTATCAACTCTCACTCGCCCACAAACTAGTAAACCATCCACTAAATGTCCCATCCCTGCAGAATCTACTACAACCCTATCGCACCACCAGACCACTAAGATCCAGCAACAAAAATCACTTGCAGACCACTAAAGCCAATAACTCTGCTGGTGAAGCACTATTCTCTTGCA
Source organism: Protopterus annectens (assembly GCF_019279795.1). Classification (NCBI taxonomy): domain Eukaryota; kingdom Metazoa; phylum Chordata; order Ceratodontiformes; family Protopteridae; genus Protopterus; species Protopterus annectens. The sequence goes on along the minus strand of NC_056735.1, from coordinate 805,466,628 downwards.
CCATAGCCAAATTATGGAACTCCCTCCCACCCACAATTACCTCCATACCATCATGCACCCACTTCAAAACTTTACTAAAAGCGCACTTAAAAACATGATGGCTATGCCCTTGCAACTCCCATTCTAATATCACCCACCCCATCCAACCACTACCTTTCTTTCCACTCCACTAACTACCTTGATTATAGCAAGCTCAGATGCTCATAAGCCAGTACTTAATATACAGCAGGAACTTCTTCTTGTAACATTTGTTAATGTCTGTTATGTACTTCACAGATAAAGATTCTAGTTGTCTAATGATGTACTATGTTCTTCATCTGTAAATATGTTGTAAGTAATTGCTATGTAAATTGTTAATCGCTATGTAATCCAGTGCAACTACTGTCTGTTTATTTTAACTGTGGAGCTTTTCTCCCTGGGCCTCCGCTGAAAATCCTACGTCCAGTTGGACACTCCCGGTCAACAAATATAAATAAATAAATAAATAAATAGTGGATCTCATCATCTGGTTCTGTTAGGTTCTTTGACCAGAGGTAGCCTCTACTTCCTTTGACTTGCAAACTCAATCTGAGCTAATAGGGAGAGGGGAATTGTGGGTAAGAGTTTAGCTCGAGAGTTTGTGGCTGTTGCGAGCTTGGAAGATGGCCGGCTCGGTTCCGAGGTCGGAACCGATAACCCAGGCATAATGACTGAACGAGGATCAACAATACAGATGGAATGCTATGGTAAGACATAAATTCTTTTTTTCAACATCTACCTTATTGTTGGTAAAGCTCCATCTTGCTTCAAGGTGACGAATATTGTCCCTCTCTCCAAAAAAGCTAATCCAGCCTGCCTGAATGATTACAGACTAGTTACTCTAACTTCAAATGTCATGAAATGCTTTGAGAGGCTAGTTAAAAGGCATCAGTTGGCAAACCTGCCATCCACCTCTGACCCTCTACAGTTCACTTACTGGGCTAACAGATCCACTGCAGATGCTGTTTTAATGGCACTTAACCTCTCACTCAGTCATCTTGAGGGAAGAAACAACTACATCAGGCTGTTGTTTATTGACTTCAGCTTGGCATTAAATACAGTGGTTCCAATGCAGCTTATTGATATGCTTGTACATCTTGGAAATCACCAAGCTCATGTGCAGCTGGATCCTCGACTTAAGAAATAAAAATGGAAAAGCCAGAGAATTAACCTCCTCTTAGCACAAAATCAATAAATCCAAATGCAAAATCAAACTTTGAGGAGGCAAACATGGCTCAAATTAAAGGCGTTGAAAATGTTTATTTATGTAAAAAAGTAAATGCTTTCGTGTCCTGTCTTGGATGCTTCATCAGACTCTAAACATACACTATTAATGAAATAACAAAAAGTGCTTACTTTTTTTACAGTTCCTCAGAGTTGTGTGCTAAGCCCTCTGTTGTTCACCATCCTCACCCATGACTGTTCTGCAAAATACAACACCAATCACATCATTAAGTTAGCAGATGATAACGGTTGTGGGCCTCATCAAAAGGGGGATGAAAGAGCTTACAGAGATGAGGTCTACTCATTGAGTGACTGGTGTGCTAAGAACACCCTTGACCTGAATGTCAATAAAGCAAAAAATCATTATAGACTTCAGGATAAGATCAACAACACACTCACTGCTCATTATAAATGGTAAAGTGGTAAAAGGGATCAAATCTATAAAGTTTTTAGGGGTGCACATTTCGGAGGATCTCTGTTGGACTGTGATCACAGAACTGTTGGACAGAAAATCACACCAACATCTCCACTTTCTCAGAAGGCTCAAAAAAGCAAAGCTCTCACCTACTGTTCTCACCACATTCTACAGAGGAGCAGTTGAGAGCATTCTCAGCAGTAGCTTCACAGTTTGGTTTGGGAACAGTACAATAGCAAAAAAAAAGAAGCTACACAGAGTGGTGCGAGTTGCCAAAACATTATTGCCACCAACTTATCAATCCAGGATCTCTTCACAGCAAGAAGCATTAAATGTACATCCAAAATAATTCATGACCCCTCTCTCCCTGCGCACAGCTGGTTTACACAACTGTCTTCAGACATCTGAGTATCCACTGCAGGACCACCATATACTTAAACAGCGTGTACCCAGCAGTGTTGAGACTTATAAACTCTGAAAACAGCCACCGATTATTTAGTCAGTAAACATTCACTATACGTAGCTCAGGTGAAAAGTGTGCAGTATCTTTTTTTTTTCTTTCTTTGATGTAGCAATATATTTTCTTATTCAAGTGCAGTTGCCTGTCTGTCTGATGCAGATGAACAAAGGAGAACAATCTTAACATGTGCAATCCTACACTGTCATGTTGCTATGTACAGTATCCTTATGAGTGACTGGGGTTGGCTGGTTTATTTATCCTTCTGTGGCTCTTCTTGTATAGAATATCTTTTTTTTTTCTTTTTTTAATTGAAATGTTATACTGTTCTTGTTACCCTTGCATCATATGTACTCTCTCATGAGTTGATACTCGGAATTTAATTTAGGCTGCACTTGTGTAATCCTAAATGACAAGTTTACTTTGACTTTGATTTTATTCTGTCAAAAGGGACATATTTGGGAGACAGAGCTGAGTGCAAAAAGAGCCAAAACTTGTATTTTGTGAATAAAATGAAGACATAAGCTATGTTTTGGCTCGTGTTCTTACAAGGCATAGCTTTCCAGTACACCGTATAGCTGTACTTTCCCACAATGTAAAAATCAGAGCACTGCACTAGTCTCCCACAAAAAAAAAAAAAACTCAAGACAACTCTGCAAGCATCTCTCATCTTTAATATTTAGTTATGTTCAAAGTTGCCCTTGATTTGTAAGTGGGCTAGACTTGTACACAAGTATATATGGTGCTCATATATGGTGCCCATGCACACTGGAGTGTTCATCAGGTGCACATGAAGTTATACAATTTTTTTGCATGCATAGCTGAAACGTACTCAAGTGTATATGGTACTCATACAGAATCAAATGTTCAGCCAGGACACATGTAGAGGTACAACTTTATGCATGCATAGATGTGAATTTTAATGAGTTTTTGGTCTCAAAAATGGCTTTTGATTTTAAAATGGCTTCTGTTATAGCAGCTTAAGATATGTGAGAAGAGACTAAGCAAAAGATGATACAAAAATTGCAAAACTGAAAGCTCTTATTTATGGATATGGATATTGAGATACAAGCAGTGAAACTGGTTTTAGTCCCTTTACTGTTATATACAGGTCAGTCATATATTAACAAACAGAGGAGAAGCTGTGGACAATAATAAAGAGTTGAAGGAATGTATCTGTGTGGGAGGGGAAGAGGGCAAAAGTTAAGTGGGATATGTGGATCCTTTACATAGACCGAGGTGATTTAGTATACATGATTTGATGGGATATTTTAGAGCTATGAAGTTAAGACTCATGTACATAACACAAGCTGTAAATCAAAGTGCAAGGTGATGAAGAAGCAGGGAGAAGTCAAAAAACAAGGAAAAAGTAGGATTTTGGATGCAGATCCTTAAGGAAAATAAAAACCACACAGAATATTTTATTCTAAAGCTGCAGAAAGTATTTTTAAGAACTAAGTCAACACAAGAATAGAGAAAGGACATTTTCTCAATAGGGATGACTGCAAGTGATAAAAACAGGCAATAAGACCTTGAATTTACTGGAGAAAGCCAAAAAAGGAACCCAGGTATTGTGAACAAATAAATAGAGAGGGGAGGTAACACAGTGGAGTGAGACCAAAAAGAAGTGTTGACTGGAGATTAGGGACTGCCTTCTCTACCAAAGATTGATACAAGAGTATAGACATAGAGAAATGGATATAGGAATTCTAAGTGAAAGACCTGTTTTTAGTTGAATCTAGAATGGAAGCTACTGTTAAAAAAGGAATCCATTAACAAAAGAAGAACCAGCACAGGCAACCACGGACTTCACAAGATGCCACTGTAATCTTTAAAACTGCAAAATTTATTGTGCACTGATAAGAACTGTTAGCGCTTTCGCTATAGCTTCATCAGACCTTTACAAACAGAAGAAAATGGTCTGCTTTTATATGAGAGCAATCAATGAATTAGACTCAATTAACTGTAATTAAAATGGCTTCATGATGTTAAAAACACTATTAAAGCATCTAAAAAAATGTAAGAATATTAGTGGTAACATCATTTAATTGATGAACTGCAAGTAAAAACGTGACAGGGCTCATACAAAAAAAATTTATATGTGTCATATTTATAAAGATGCATTTAAAGTTACATATAAAAAAATACATATAAAAAATATATACAAATAAAAAATACATATAAAAATAAAAAAGGGGGTGGGGGTATGCTGTTACTATCGCCTGACCTTACATCTCCTTGCTTTTAATACTGGTCTCAAGGAAGCTCTCTCATTGAGTCCCTTCCCACAGTCAGCCCTTAGTCCCATAATCCATCCCATCTCCCTCGTTTCAGTCCCATTCCTAATATCTCCTCCACGTATAATTGGCCTGATAACTTCCATTACCCTGAACTTAAGCTGATGTTCAGTGCCATTAATTTTAACATGTTTGGCTAAAGCATTGGTTGATGAACCAATTCTAATGGCATATAAATGCTCCCTAATCCTAGTTTTTAATTCCCTGTAGGTTTTCCCAACATAGAATGATCCACAGCAATCTACAGCTAAATAGACAACATGTGCAGTATTACAATTAGCTAAAACATGAAATTTATACATCTGTTTTGTCTCTGGATGTATAAAACTGTCACTTGTGTCAATGTAGGAGCAAAAATGACATCGACCACATGGAAAGGAACCAAAGACATTCACTACCTCACTATCTTTGCTACATTTACGATGACATAACATATTCTTCAAATTAGATTTATTCTTATAAACATACTTTGGTTTGTCAACAACCAGTGCTCGAATCTCATCATTGGTAATCAAAACCCCCCGATGCTTGTTAATAATTTCTGATACAAATCTGTTGTCAGCAGAAAATAACATTGGTAGTCTAATGTCAAACTGGGAGGCAACTGTACCACTCACCTCTCCACTGACCATGTTCAAAAAGTAGGGAATGGCCCTACCTTGTCTTAACATATCGGTGTCACTAAGCCCTGTATTCACCTCTACCTCACTATACCCACATTCATACAATCTCTCCTTTAATGACTGTAGCTCATTGGTAAATTCTTCATCAGATGCATGAAGTCTGGAAGCTCCCATTCCTTGACCCCTTATGATGTTCCTAAAAATATACTGCGGATGCATGCTCTGTCTGTGAAGCAAAGTATTTCTATAACATTGTTTCCTAAAGACACCAGTTCATCTTATGGATGAACCAGGGGTGTAGCTAGGATTTTCAAATTTGTACTCACAGCTCTCAAACTGCTACCCCCCCCCCTCCCCAGCCAAGCTTCGGCCATTCTCATAATTCATGGTTCGCTCTTTTAGTATCGATGAAGAGGCATTCGCTGTAATGCCTCTTCAGTAATATAATATAGATTCACTCAAACTCGGTTCCTTGAATTGAAAATGAACCTGAAAGTCAGTTCTTTGAAAAATGCAGCATGGTAGTTGGGTAGAGGATTCATGCTTTCGTTTTCTGTAACTAAGGTACAGGTTTTGAGCTTGAGTAAATTACTAACCACCTGCTACCCCTAACTAGGGTGTTTCATTCACACACACACCCCACCTACCTCTTAGTGCAAGAAATATGGACAAAGCCTAAAATAAACAGGGACAGATATTAAATAATGCTCTTGTGAACTTAGAAAGTTGCTAGAATAACAGGATTTGTGCTAGTTTGAGAAAGTTGCTAGAATAACAGGATTTGTGCTAGTATGAATTTTTCTAAAGGACATGAAGTCTGAAACTCAAATGTGTCATTATTTAGCAACTTCAGCCTTCAATGATTTTCTAGAAAATCACAAAATTTATGAGGAACAGACAAAAATATGCAAAAATCTGGACATTCTGCAAAATTTGGACAGTTGAGAGGTATGCTACCTACCACACACACACACACACACACACACACACACACACACACACACACACACACACACACACACACACACACCTCTCAACCTCTTAGAGCAACAAACCCATAAATAAAACTGAGGCAAAGGCCCAAAAATAAAGACATTTTTTTTTAAATATTGCTCTTATAAATTTAGAAAGATAATAGAATAGTAGTAGGTCTTGCATTAGTACGAATTTTCTGAAAGGTATGAAATCTGAAACTTAAATGTCTGCCATTATTTTCTAACTTCAGTCTTTAATGATTTGCCACTAATTTGCCAGAAAAATGCAATTTTATGAAAAACGGACCAAAAATGTGATGCAGAAATATTTGCCAGACAATACAGCTGGGAACCTGTCAAAGAAGGGACACCATTTTAATATGAGCACTGTTAACTTGAGCAGCTGACAAAGTTAGAGAAACTACATGCATTTCTGAAATAAAGGTAATGTATAACTCTGATCATTACAGTTATTTATAATTGTAAAGCCTCCACGTTTTCTTCAAAAATTGCTATTTTGCGGAGGGATTATTAGGGGGGAGCAACATTTTGAGCCAAACTTGGGGACAGTTGAGAGGTTTGGATATTCCTAATTCTATAAAGTGATTTATTTGCACATACCTCTCAACCTCTTAATGCAGGAAATCTGGACAAGGCCAAATATATTGGGGGAACATACAAACAGTACTAAAAATTGATCTTGTATAAACTTAAGACAGTTGATAGAATAACAGGTCTTGCTTTAGCATGCTTTTTTCTGAAGGTTATGACGTCTGAAACTTAATGTCTGTCATTAGTTAGTGACTTCATTCCTAAATGATTTGCCAGAAAAGTTTTATTTTGCATTTTACAGCACGACCACCAATAAATATCTGCTAAACAAACAAAGCAATGCAGTCTCACAATGAAACTAGACTTAGCATTAAAACTTCTCTGCCCTTGAAATTCACACTCATTGAAACAGCATTGAAACCCACATTCAAATAAAATACATTTTGCCAGTGACAGATAAAGATTAACTTTGTGCTGTTTTCAAACCATAGGCCCCTTGCACATGGAACATATACGTGCTCTTTGATACACCTTCCTGATTGTATTAAATTATATTCCTTGTACAATACAGTATAGTTGTTAGAGAGCATTTTAAATGCATTGTTTTGAACATTTTTCCAGTAAACAGTTAAACAAAATGCATGCACCCATAATGACAAAACAGCCCAATTCAGAACATTTCCATCATAAAAGTCTACTCAAACTTCTACAGTCCACCAGTATCAGTAAATATGCACAATCTCTGAACTAGTAAAAGCCATCTACACAATTCCACATTAAAGAAATGTGTAACTAATGAAGAGGTTGCTGCTAGCAAACAACTTTATATTTCATTGTTTCATCTACAAATAAAGTGCCTGTTGCCCTTGAGGAATAAATTGCCTATGTTGCATTAAAAAAGTGATACACTAGTAATATTGCAATAGGGAATGGATGGCAAACTGATAACAGGTTCATAGTTACTACTAGATATCTTCGCCAAAAAGGACTACAGCATCCACCACCCCTTTACAACACAGTGCAGTATCAGCAATGCAACTACCTACTGTGGGAGAAGAACCCACAGCCTTCTGCATCAAAAGAACATACACTACCTGTTGTGCTATTAACAATATAAGCAGGCTCAGCATAAGCAGCACTAAACTTTAGTTCCCCTGCAGCTCTCAGCTCCTTGTAAAATGTACTCGACACTCAGCAGTATCTCTGAACTTTGCAGCACAAGAAATCTGGAAAAAGCCAACATTTATTTGGGGGGGGGGGGCAAAATCCCCAAAAAACAGGGACACATTTTAAACATTACTTGTATAATTTTGGAAAGTTGCCAGACTAAAATGCTGTGTTACCACCATGCATGTCTTGAACACAGAACCATATACACTATAGTCAGTGCAACATACCACTATGCTAAATCAGCAGTTTGAAAAATAGGAAGACTGAAACTTAATGGCTATTAGATAACTCTCAACCTCTTAGCACTAAAACCGTGGGCAAACAAAACCAATAATGAGGGAATACAAGTTCAGTTCTCACTTCACACCTTAGCACAAAAACCTGGACAAACAACAAAAATAATAATGGGGGAATACAACTTCAGTTCTCACTTCTCACCACAGCTGGGGAATACAACTTCAGTTCTCACTTCTCACCACAACTGGAGAATACAACTTCAGTTCTCACTTCTCACCACAACTAGGGAATACAGCTTCAGTTCTCACTTGTCACCACAACTGGGGAATACAACTTCAGTTCTCACTTCTCACCACAACTGGGGAATACAACTTCAGTTCTCACTTCTCACCACAACTGGGGAATACAACTTCAGTTCTCACCATAGCTCACAACTGTTAGAAATAAAAATCTGAACAAAGCTCAGAAATGGTGGTGGTTAGGGACTTTAGGCTCTTCTTACCCTGAAGCAAAGGTACAGGGTTTGGGCCTAAACACCTGTTGTGTTATGTGGGGGCATACACACACACACCTTGTTCCATAATTTTCCAATCTGTTTTACACATACTCCCCTTACCTGATAATCCGTTCACCTGATTGCTCCATACTTTCCTGATCCGTTTCCCGCTCGCACTCCTATCCATTCACGATTGCTCCATTCAAGCTAATTTCCCTCTCGCAGCCAGCCGGACATGACATGAGCTCCCGTTCGCCTTCACCACAACACCCAGCATCCTTAAAGGAGCCATGATTGCTCCATTCAAGCTAAAGCTAATTTCCTGCTCACAGCCAGCCTGACATGAAGTGATGTGAGCTCCGGTTCGCCTTCACCACGGCACCCAGCAAGCATCCTTAAAGGAGCCAACGCCGTTTGTAATTTTTTTAGTTAAAAAAGCTACCCCCTCTTCTAAAGAAGTTGTACTGAAATCAGTACAGTGCGTATGCCTCCCGACGTCCCTGGGATGAACCTTTCCAGACTGTAAACACAACCTGTCCAGACGAAAAAAATATTGTCAACAGAATGTCGATAGAATGGGACAAACTGTCTATACTCATCCAAAACAAATAAGATGAATTGTATGACTGATTATTTGAAGTTTACCAGGTCTCATTCACGAAACAAAATCTCTTACCTTGATATTTATGTTGAAAGATTGGAAGCTGGGTTGGTTAACACTGGTGTCTTTAGGAAACAGTGTTATAGAAATACTTTGCTTGGATTGGATTGTGTTTGGATTGTTTTAGTTGTGGTATGTTAGGATATTTTGGGGATAACAATGTCTACATTTTGGCTGCTTTTTGTAAACTTTAGCTTTTAGTGAGTAGTGTTAAATGTGATAGGTTTAAGGTGCAAGTTAATATTACTAGTTTTTATGTGGTAGGAGCATAGGAAAAGTGTTGATGACAAATGTTCCAGAGATTTGATTTTCACACCCATTATATGGGATCTCTTATTACACACACACACACACACACACACACACACACACACACACACACACACACACACACACACAGACACACACATAGTACAACTGTGGTAATACAGGCTTGAAATGCTGAAGCATCATGCTCTAGAAGCCATAATGCCATATCTGCTTACTGAATTAACAGGGAACAATAAAATAGCATGAAAACTGACATAGTTATTGGTGCATCCCTTATGTGCGAGAATGGGAATTTGCATCAACTCCTCTGACACCAACTAGGACACGGCCTTGCTCAACCATATGTAAGACCTTGACTTCGGTGACTGTATCTCCAGGCCACATCAAACCTGGAGAACCATCCTGCAAAAGATCTGGCTAAATAAAAGTCAAGGGTATCGCCACACAGCATGTCAAACTTTTTTTTCTTTCATGAGTGCCATCAATATATTTTCCTGTATGTTGACACATGTAATAATTTCATAACAAGCAGATTTTCTTTTTTACATTCTGACTGTGAACTCTGCCAATAACAAGTCAGGACTTTCCTTCCCTGGTCTTACCATTTTGTTCAGTGTTGTTTGGGGGGAGAGAGCAAGAGAGAGATGGCCAAAAGCAGGCCCTCAGGCAGGTGGGGTATTTCATTCCCCTAACCATCTTCTCCTTAGCAACTATGATTCCTTTGCCAAAGTAGTACCTACAGTGCCTGACCCAGGTGCAGGCATGCTTCCAGAAACGCAACAAACCCACAACTTCAGCACTGGAGAGTTACTTGGTAAACCTACTTGCCCATGTTCTGTCATTCTTTGCTGCTATTTAACGTGGTCCTCACCAAGCAGTAGTAATACAGAAGTTGATACTGCAGTTACTTACTTCCATTCCGCTTGTTCATCTCCTTTGGCTGCTGGATTCAATAGTAAAATGTCTTTTGCCATGTCTTCTGTCTGGCCTCCATTCAGTCATAGAGCTGTCTTTGCAAATGTAATTTCCTTTTGCTTCATTGCCTCCAGTTCTTCATGTTGAGTCTTTGCCCTTTCTTCTACAGTTTCCCTGGTTACTAATAGCACATACCTTATGGCCTCCTCCAGTCTTCATTGTCATTGGTTCATCTTCTGAAGGGCTCAACCTAAAGAAAATGTAGTTTGTTATCTCTTTTATGTGGCTTGTGCGATGCCAATTACACATATCTGCATAAAGAACGGATGACACGTTCTTCCAGTGGGAACTCTTTGGAGATTTGCTGTCTTTGAATCACCTTATGACTAGATGTTCTGCACATGTGCTGACTATATATATATATATATATATATATATATATATATATATATATATATATATATATATATATATCCTGTTGTTACTAACCTGTATACATGAAAGTGACATGATGTGCCAGTTTTCTAATTTTGTTTAGGACTGAGGCAACCATTAACTAAGTGGAAATTTGTTTATAGTATACTGTCTTTAGTTACATATTTTGTAAAACGTAAATGCAGACTGTATTTATTTTATATACTTTATTTCTTATTTTAGGTTGGTTCTGTGGCCTGGATTTTCCTCTTCTTTGATGAACTATGAAGCCGGTCTGGCACTGAGTGCAGATATTAGCCATAAAGTGCTACGCAATGACACAGTTCTGGATTTTATGAATGACCTTTACAATAGAACATCTGATGATAGGCGGTTTACGGAAACCTGCACAAAGGAACTTGTCGGTCAGATTGTCCTAACAAGGTAAAGTATACTCTAGATGTTCTATTTGAAATGTATCCTTTATTATTTACAGACAAGGAACATGTCTGATAGTTAAAACTGCTATTTTAAAAAAGGAACGTCTCTAATAGCTAACATGCTTTCTTTAAATTCAGAAACAGAACTGAATAAAACTAAAACTGCTGAGCACAACATAGCTTGGTGTGTATAAATTTGCAAGACAAGAGCAAAAGGCTACAGAACAGCAAACCACTTCTGGAAGAGGTTGTTGTTTCAGGCAGGTTAACTACTGCTAGAGAGTGACAACTGCATTGCAAAGTTAACTTTTGTTATACCTTTCTGTTGCCTCTTGGGAGGCACTGTTTATGCATCTCAGTTAGAATATGTATATACAGCAGGTCCATGACAGCAATATAGATTAAAGACTGTAGACTTTGTTTACACTTTCTTCTGAAAGGCACTATACATTGTTACTGGAACTCCTTGGTGGATGGACTGTATTTGGATTTACTGTTCTATAGTTCCAGCTTGGATAAGTTGTTTCCCCTTTAGCTGTTTCATTCAAGGCTGTGAATACTTCTACTGGTGCTTGTTGTGAAGAGGAGGCCATGCTTACCCATGTACCTCTCATAGTTTCTTTTTGTTTACTGTTACTGCTCAGATCATGATCCTGATGTTCATCGTAGAAGAGTTGCACTGGTCATTGCCTAAGACAGTCCAAGACATTTGAGGTGTTCATGAACCCACCAGACCATGAGTCAAACCTCATACTTTTACTGCCTTTGCTGACTGAGGAGAGGAGCACAATGTGAAGTGATGTGATAAGTGTCAAAATGTTGTCCTGGCTACTGCGGAGACACAAGTGAGAGAAACTTCAGGCCTACCTTTCTTCTTTCAAAGATGGCAGCATTTGAAAATGTCTGCAACAATATCAGCAGGATGGTTATTTGTGAAGTCCTTGACCACTACCTGTGTACCACGATATGGAGGGGAAGACACTGGTCACATACTCTTAAAGGTAAGTCTCTTCTTGAGACAAACTTGGGGGTGGGCTGTACTTTTTGCCAGTGCCCCTTTACCCAAAAGATGGCTGAGTTTATGACTTCAGCAGACAATGAAGAGCCAGGGGATCACCTTGGGGGATCTGCTTGGTTTGTAATCATCATCTGTATCCCTTGTGGATCAGATGGAACTTACCTGTGACAGGCCTAAACCTGCAAACTGGTCCGTTATATTAACTAGTACTGGCTTGGTGGATGAAGTCTAGACTGCGGACTCTTCTCCCAAAGACACCCTAATTCTCATCCAAGAGAGTAGTGTGGCCTCTTACTGCATCACATGCAAGTCCCACCCCTGGAGTACAGGCACTTGTTTGGCATGAGGTGGTGACATGTTCATGTTAGTGCTAGATGACACCCATGGGGAGCACGACTTATTCCAGCACCAAGCAGTACCGAGGTTTGTTACATTCCTGTGCCTGTCCTGTTGATGTTCCATTCCTCCACCTTTGCTGTAAGCTTAAAGGAAGCATAATGTGTGGTCACCTATGATATGGCTGCTGTTATGACTGACAATAATTCGCCAAACAGTTTGACTTACCACACAGCGTTAAAGTTGTTGTTGCCATGTACCTTAAAAATATGCCTCATGGTGGCTGGAAATGTGGTGACATCAAGACATTCCATGTATATGTCAGCCTGCAAAGTATTCAGCAGTTCATATTCTCATCCCGAGCCACAGCTACTGTCTTTGTGAAGTTAATGGTTGGCCCCAATATACTGAGATGATTAGGAGAAAACTTTCTCTGTCTTTGTGTTTATTTGTCTTCATCCCCCAGCAATGTGGAAAGGAGATTTAGAGTATACTGAGGCCATTATTACTGTAGAAGATTAAAAAAATGAGACCCGCCTGTAGTGGTCCAGATAACCCCTTTCTTTCTTTCTTTTTTTTTTTTTTTAACAGTGTGTGCCCTTAATATTTGTTGATCAGATCAACAACCCCCTCCACTGCCATTCAGCCCATTCCTCCCCCCTCACTGGATTGCAAGTCAGCCAGGAGAGGCCACCTTTAGACATACATGCTTGTTTGAAGAAACCCCCAGGCTTATGAAGGTCTCACTGGACTGGCCTTAGTCCCCTTGTCTTTCCCCCAGAAATGCCCAAATGAGTATCTGGCGAAGAAGAAGGAAGAGCATTGGATCACCCATCCATATTCTCTGTTATCTTTTTTGTAGACTACAAACATTCAGGCACATTCTTTCTACTTCTAGGATGGTAGATGTCCTCTACATATTTCCTCTTGAATGGTGTGAAAGCCCTTTGAAGCATCCCAGACTCAACTCATTGTAATCTTTGCATTGCAGTTCATGTCCCAGAGAACAAAGCACTATTCCACCTTACTGTCTTATAAGGATTCTATCCCAGGATAGGGTGGGCAAGATGTTGTTTTATTTTGTTATTTGGTGGTTTAGTGCACACTCACCTCTCCAGGTTCCACACCTCCCTAGTCAACCAGGCACTGGAAACTCTTCCAGCTCTTCCTAATTCTGAGGCTCACCAGGATCCTTTCTTACCATGATAGTTAGCTCTGCAGGTTTACGCAGCTCATTGTAATATGGACTGCACTGATGCTCAGCTCAGGACCTCATGTTCTTGTTTTGACCTGCACAGGATGGCATGGTTTTAGTTCTCCATTCAGCTCCCATTCTTGGTGCCACCTCCTGGAAGAGTCCCTGTCCCTGTTTGTCAAGGCTCACAAAACTTGGTTGAGAAATTCCAAAGATGGAAAAAGGCCCTTAACTGTAGATAAACTCGATGATTAATCAGCAGTCCCCACCATCTTTTTCAGGCCTGGACAGTATGTAAGAAAGAAGAAGCCTACTTGCAGATCAAGAAGAACCCTTAAGCAGTCGATATTCTTACCACTGTGGCTGAGCTGGTTAGTCTTCTAAAAGGGTGCCCCCCCCACCCCAGCCCAGTTGTTACAGTCTTGACTACAGTCAAGTACTACCTGTGTGGTTGATTTGGGACAGCTGCACCTATCTGTAGGGATAAACTTTATTTTTTTGAAAATGTACACAGTTTTTTGTGTGAGTTGTAAATTAAAAGGGGGTGAGGGGTTGAAAATCTATTTTTTGGTATTTTCATTGAAGCAAGAAGTCTAGAAAAAATGTGGCAAGTTTAAACCTAAATGAGAAAAAGCAACTACATTCAACATGCCAAATATTAGTGCCTGCTTCTAAGCTAAAAGTTGATGTTGTCAAGTATAGTGAGGAAGTAGTAGCATTCTATCACAATGGCTGCTGTGCCCATTTTATCAAAGAATGTAACTGGCCATACAGCTAGAGCAAAAAAACTCAAGAGTTTTAAATAATATGGAGAAGGGTAACGTGTAAGCAACAATATTGGAGGCACAGTTGGATAAGATGAGCTGCAAATTTGATAGGGAAAGGATTTCATGGTGGACATTCAGCAGATTATCAGGGATAGTGAAAAATAATACTGATTGCTGGAGAAGCTCCAAAACAGTGATAGAAGAAAAAAAACTATAATGGTAGATTTGTGACAGTAGGGTGCTATCGGCAGGAGAGTAGTGCTATTTTGGCATCCATTTTTATTCCACTTAAAACTGCCATTAAGGAGCTTAAGAGAAATTTGGGAGGAATATCAGCTTTCAACAGGGAATGTTAGACATGGGTGGAGACTAGAACTTTGTTTGCAATAGACAGGATATTTCATGGCACCTAGTAGTGAAAATATAATTAGAGGGTAGACTTATGAAGAAATATTTGAAAATATTTGGTACAGAAGATGTAAACTCAGTAATAGAAACTTAGGGAGCATTTACATATTATTCCACAAGGTACAATATCTTGGCTAGCTATTTCAGGTCATGCATTGGTGCTTTCCTACCCACCAACTTAAAAAAGAGGAATTTAAGGAATTGCTAGTAGAAATGATCTGAGGGTCATTAGACAAAAGAGAAATATCTTCAGTTGGGATAGCTAGTGTGATAAAATGAAAATGGATTTCAAAAACATGGTTGTTGTTGTTGTGTCTTTCGGCTTTTCCCAGTTAGGGGTCGCCACAGCGGAACTCCGGTCCGCTAATGATTGGTAGTGGATTTTTACATGCCGAGTTACCAGCCCTGACGCACAACCTTCAAGGAAGGTACGCCCATACACGCATGTCTCCACGCAGAAGACGCTCTAGCTAAGAATTGAACCGGACAGCGTCTTACTGTGAGGCAACAATGCTACCGCAGCACCACCACCGCGGGTATGAATGAGAAAGAATGAGATCTGGTTAAGAAGTGATATGAATTGTTTAGAGGGGTTGACAAAGGTTAAAGTATTGCAAAATAAGGGGAATCTCACAGAACGATAAGAGGAGCACATGCAGAGTGCCAAAGACAATAAGGGGTATTTTGATAATAAGCATGAGTTCAGAAAGGTCACTGTTAAGCAACTATTTTTTGTAACAACTCCAGTGCACAAAAACGTCTAACACATCAGCTTGGGCAACAGAAATTAGAAAGGGTTGTTGGCAAACTTGAGAAGTTTGTGACGAGAAAATAGCCAGGGTTCCTATAGAGGTAGTACAGGTCTTTTGGAAATTTTATAAAAAAAATTGTATAAAGTAGAGGAACGTGGAAAGCAAGAAAACACATAAATTGAAGTACTCATGGGATACTTAATTATGCCAAAGTTAGAGGAAGATGAGGCTGAACAATTAATACTGAAGATAGGAAGAGGTGAGAAAATGGTGGTGTATAATCTATCAACAAAGATGTCTCCCTGACAGATGGTATTCCTGAAGAAGTCTTTGGTGGGGAAGACAGTGATAAAGATCTGGAAGGTTTTGTTTAAGAGTATTTTAAAAGGGGTAGCACCAGTATCTTGTAAGAAAGCTGTTGTGGTTGCATTACCTAAAGAGGGTAAGACCCTTCAGACCCAACTTCATATAGGCATATTTATGTTTTAAAGCATAGTTATAAAATATGTCTATACTAGTTAAGTGAATGGCAAATGTTTTGCCAAAATTGATACATATGGATCGGTGTGTTTTTTTGTGAGCATAAGCAGAAATTTGACAACATTAGTAGAAGTCTGATGATCCAGAGGGAAGCAGTATGTGTCAGAACACTGCGGTCGTTTGTGGGTACTGATACAGAAGAAGCATTTGGTTAAGTCAGCTGTTACAGCAAGCTAGGAATGAGACTAAAAAATCCATTCTACAAGACAAAAAACAATACTACTGTAATTTACAGACAGCAAACCAGAGCAATCCTCGGAAGTTTTGGGCAGATCTGAATAATCTACTCCATCCTGGAAAAATGTCTACCCCTATCCCCATCGCTACCATTGATAAATCACCTGAGGATGTCTCAGACAGTTGTAACCATTTCTTTACAGAGATAATTCAAGCCCTAGCTAGCCAACTACCTCCCAGCTCCCCTGGCCCTGATAGTACCACCCCTATAAACCAACTCTATTTCAGCTTCTAAGCAGTGTCCACATCACTTATCCATACCTTGCTCAAAAAACTAAAACCCACCACACTCTCAGCTGATCAACTCTGTGCTGAGTACCTTCAAAAATCAGCTGATGCCATAGCCTGTCCAGTATCTATACTAATTAATCACACCATAGCAGAGGCATTTTCCCACCATTTGGAAAACATCTTATGTAATCCCACTACATAAAGGAGGTTCCTCCACTGAATTCTCCAATTACAGACCAATAGCTATACTTTCTCCACTGGCTAAGATTATGGAAAAATGTATACAGAAACAACTCATGCACCACTTAATTCAGAATCACCTCATGGCCGATACCCAACATGGCCTCCGTTCACACCACAGCACAACCACAGCCCTACTAGCATTCACCAGTACCATTAATAATAATCGTAACAATAATCAAATATGCTCATCCTTCTTCTTGGATCTTTCAAAGGCTTTTGACATGGTGGATCACCAATTTTTGATTCACACCCTGTAATCTTTCTGTCTAAATACCAGTGCCATTCAGTGGAAGGCAGCAAGCTGTCCTCTGGAAGAATAAGCTCTCCAACCTATTACTTAACACCCTTGGAGTGCCACAAGGCTCCATATTAGGACCCCTACTCTTTTCCATCTTTGTAAGCAACCTATATACAGTCATCCCGAATGTTATCTGTATCCAAAACGCTGATGATTCCACCCTGATTTGCTCAGCCATATCTCCCTCAGAATTAAGATCCGTTACCCAATCCACCTTTAATACTATAGAAACCTGGCTCTCCGAACGTTAATTGTTACTAAATCCCCAAAAAACTAAAATGCTGCTATTCTCTTCAACACAAAGGTCCACACCGTTTACCTTCACCATAAATGCAAAAAATGGCACAATAATCATCCCTGACTCCTCTACAAAACTGTTAGGAGTAATAATTGATAATAACCTAAAATTTGACCTTCATGTAAACCAAACAGTCAAAACCATCAATAAAAAACTAGGGTCACTGTATAGAATGAAAGTCTTCCTAACCCCTCCAGCTATGATTGCCATAGCTCGCTCCCACCTGCTTTCAACACTTTTATATGCATCCCCCCTTCTCTCTAATCTAAATAAAACTGTATTTAATAGACTCTCAATCTGTTACAACCACATTGCCAGGTTTGCCACTGACCTACCTTGTAGAACACATCATTGCATCAACCTTAAACAGCTTGGGTGGCTAGAACTTCCCAGTCTAATCCAATATAACCTTTTTATTATGGCTAATAAAATCCTCTATTATCCAGATAACACACCAGCTCTTACAAATATGATCACCCCACACAACAATCCAAGACTGCTCCGATCCTCAAACAGACTACAAATTAAGACAATTAAAATTAACAATGTAGCCGGTGACTCCCTCTTTGCAAACTCCACAGACAAAGCATGGAACCTCCTTCCAGCTAATATTACTTTGCTCTCCTCCCTATCCCAATTCAAAGCTAAACTCAAACAGAATCTGGCACTAAACTGGCTTTGCCACTGTAACAAGCCTGGCTAACTCTCATCATGAATGTATATAATCTATTAATCAAATTACTGTTATTTTTTCCCCCTGACTGTTACCAGGGGTAACTCGAAGTTGTGATATCGTCTGATGTAATGGGATCCTATCTCGCCTACATTCATAACAGATGGGTTCCGACTCGGCCACTATACACTAGTCTCATTGGCTGGGCTCCCTTATCCCAGAATGCACCACACCTACTTCCCCAGATCTCGCTTTGCCAAGCTGGACGTGGTCTCGACTTGGCTGGAGCTAAGTGTATTTTCTTGACCTTTTTGGTCTTTTGACTTAGGGTTTCTGTCAGTATTTCAAAAAACAGCTGTTTTAACAGCTTTGTGTCAGTTTTGTGAATTTTAGGATTTTTATAATTTTTGCGCTTTTAGTATACTTGCTGTGTGTGTTACTTTGGTTGCGTGATTGTATTTGATTTTCTCTGTTTTCCTGTTGTATCGTTAGAGGGCTTTAGCCCGTATATTAGTTCACTTCTGTGTACTGTATCTTAGCGTGTTCTATCTGTTTTTCTACCTTGTTCAAGATGTCTAAGGAGCACAAGTCAGGGTTTAAAAAATGTGCTAAGTGTAATTATAAAATGTCTATCACAGACAGCCATGAACATCTTCAAGATACATGCAGTGTTTTTTTCTTCCAGGGTCCTTCAGGAAAGAAAAAAACAAGCTAATACTTAAAGGTCTTATTAAGCCTTCATTTGAGGAAGCGTTGGCTTCATCTCCAGCTTCTCCAGTCCGTCGGGCCCGACACCCAAGAAGCATAGATCGTCGGCTCCAACCAGTCCGTCGGACCCGACATCCAAGAAACATAGATCGACCTCTTCTTCCTCGGCCGATGGCTGAACTCTTTCCTCGGCTCCATTGGTGTCGGAGCCACAGGTTAGTGCATCGAGAGGCCAATCACCTACTCCTTTGGTTTGTGCAGCTCAGACTCTTCCCCATCGCGATCTCGATCCGATAGTGTTGGAACCGGCAGAAGTCTTCGGCCCCAGTCCTCCAAATCCTCTAGGTTGTCGGATTGATTTGGATAGGGTTATCCAGAGGCTATTCCAGTCCCCAGTTTTACTAAAATGATCATTTGATTCCTCCTCCATTCCTACCCTGTCCTCGGTGTCAGGGTTTGGTACTGGGTCTTCCTCGGTAGGGGCCGAGGGCAACACTGTGGAGCTGGCCAGGTATTCCCGGTGCCGTCGGTCTCTCAGCAGGTGCCCTCTGCAGAGTCTGGAGGTCCTGCTGACCTTGCCGGTTCAGCAGGTTTCTACCTCACCGTCCCTAGATTTGGGTACTGGTGCCTCTGGTGACATTCTGGCCCCAGGGCCTGAGGATACCCCAAGGAAGACTGCAAGAGGAAGCACGTTGATTCCCAAGAGGAGTCCCTTCAGATACTGACCTCGATGATGCGGAGGATTCTCGGATATCCTTGAGATCTTGAGACCAAAGCCCCTACCGCTGAGGAGTCAGTCTTCCTCAAGGCCAGTTGTTAGATTTAATCTCTCGGAGGGTGTGGGAGCATCCTGATACAGTGGAACCGGTGCCTGCCAGACCTAATAAGTTCCTTTCAGCCCCTCCCCAGAAGGAATTCCTCACTAAGGGTGTTGCAGTTGATGCGATGGTGGTGGCATCTGCCACTCAGCAGGACGTGGCAGAGGCTTCAACGTCTATTCATCCTCCTAATAAGGACTCTAGGAGCATGGATAACCCTGTGGTCGCTGAACTATCTCTGTAATTTTACCAAGCTCCAAAGGGACCTCCTCAAGGAGTTAGGAGAGTCTCTTATGACTACCCTATCTTCCATAGTCAACTCGTCCATGAGGCTCATTTCCTATGCAGCCTAAGGGCAGTAGAGCAGCGGGCACAGGAGTGGCTCTTAGGAGGCAAGCCTCTTTAAGTCTTCCTCTTCCTTTGATGGGTCCTCTCTGTTTGGACCCAAGGTGAATCCTCCTACCCTCAACATCCCTAGGATGTGGAAACACCCACAAGCTTGGGAATCTATAACCAAGGATCAGTGGGTGCTTTGCATAGGCTACCTCATCCCCTTCTTCAAGCTCCCTCCTCCTACAAGGAAAATCCCGGACGTGCCACCCAGTCAACGGGATCAAGCAGCAGTAGAAGTTTCAGAGCTGCTAAGCAAGGGAGTCATCCAGCCCGAGATCAGGAACTTACTCGAGATTATTTTTGGTGCCAAAAAAGACAGGAGACGTAAGGCCCATTTTGGACCTAAGCTCATTAAATCGTTTTGTGAAAAAGTCCAAGTTCTGGATGGTCACCCTTCAGTCCATTCTCCCGTTATTGGAGAAGGATGTCTGGATGTGCTCCATAGACCTCAAGGACGCTTACTATCACATTTTGATACGTCAAGAGTCCAGGAGTCATTCTAGGAACCAGTCATTTCCAGTTTTGTGCACTGCCCTTTGGTCTCACCACAGCCCCCAGGGTGTTCAACAAGTGTCTGGCAGTGGTGACAGCTCACCTGAGAAGTCTAGGATTCCAAGTGTTTCCCTATCTAGACGACTGGCTCCTCACTGCCACTTCCAAGCATCTACTGATTCGAGCGCTGATGGCCACAGTAACTTTGGGTCTCTCGCTGGGAATCACTTTCAATTGGGAAAAATCTGTGCTGCGGCCATCTCAGCGTATCACTTTTATAGGCGCAGACTTAGACACAAAAAGGATGCGGGCATTTTTGCCATCAGACAGAATTCAGGTCCTACAATCTCAGATTCTGAACTTGTTACCCAAATCTCGAGTTCCAGCCAGACAGATTCTACAGTTATTGGGCACAATGGCCGCAACTATTCTCCTAGTTCCGTTAGCCAGGCTGCACATGTGGGTGCTGCAATGGCTATTATCGGTTCAATGGTCGTATCAAGAACTTCCCCTGAACCATTTGGTTCTGATTATGGACAGTTGTCGGGACCTCCGTTAAGCAGGGTCCAACCTGGACCGGGGCATCCCCAGTTGCCACAGTGACCACGGACACCTCCCAGATAGGGTGGGGGGGGTCATTATCTGGACAGGTCTGTCCAAGGCACTTGGCAGGATTGCGAAGCGCACCTTCACATAAATGTCCTGGAAATGAGAGCGGTGCTTCTGGTTTTGCAAGCACTTCATCATGCTCTCCCCCAAGGTACTATTGTGATTCTATCCGACAGCATGTCGGTAGTTTGGCACATAAACAAGCAGGGCGGAACCAGGTCCTACCCCTTTGCAGAGAGGCCATGAGAGTGTGGCTGGGCCATAGCTACCATTCTGGGGAAAGCCAATGTGATTGCAGACAGGCTCAGCAGGACTCTCCTGTTGCCCCACGAGTGGTCCCTCAACAACAGAGTGGCTGCGCAGATCTTCGCAAAATGGGGTCTCCCTTGTTGCGACTTGTTCGCCAGCCCCAACAATGCGAAGTGCAGAGAGTTCTTCACTCTGACTCCCTCCCAGGGGCAGTTTCCCAGGGACGCCTAGCCCACAATTGGCCCCCGTCTACTTTTATGCCTTCCTTCTCCCGAGGGTGATTCAGAAGGCTATTCATGTAGGGAGCGACATGATTTTGGGGTTTGGTTCCCATTCCTTCAGAAGTATGCGGTACAGGGCCCTTGGTTTCTGGACCCAGTGCCGGACCTGTTGTCTCATCAGTCAGGACACTCTCATCCATCCCTCCGGTCGTTGCGACTGGCTGCTTGGTTACTCCACTTCCATCCTTAGTTAGAGATAACTCTCTTTCTCCAGAAGTGATGTACATTTTGTCCTCTTCCCACAAGCCGTCCACTGTTAAGCTGTTTTCCAGCAAATGGAAAAGGTTTGCCTTTTGGACCCAGCAGCGAGGCATTGATCCTCTTACGGCCCCAGTTCCGCAGGTCCTGGAATTCCTAGCTTCACTGTTTAATTCGGGCTCTTCAGTCTCCACAATTAAGGTTCAACTAGCGGCCATCTCTAATTTTCATGTTTCCGTAGAGTCTTCCTTAATGGCAAACAGACTTTGCAAGTCCTTTCTTAAGGGAGCTTGGCTCCTCAGGCCTCCTATGGCCCATCCTTGGGACTTAAATTTGGTTCTGGCCTCCTTAACTGCCCGTCCCTTTGAGCCGGCAGCGACTTGTGATATAAAATTTCTATCTTAGAAAACCGCCCTTCTAGTGGCAATAACTTCTGCTAAGCGGGTTTCAGAACTTCAGGCTCTCTGTTCTATTCCTCCTTATTTGATTTTTCATAAAGACAGAGTTTTCCTCAGATTGAATCCATCCTTTTTGCCTAAGGTAGCATCCCCTTTATGCATTCAGCAATCCTTGGAGCTCCCTGTTTTCTTTCCAAAGAATAGAGCATAATACACCTTCCACCAGTTGGATGTTCACAGGCAACTGCGTTTTTCCTTAGATAGGACCAGTCAGACACGAAAATCTAACCAGCTGTTTGTGTCCTTTGCGGAGAATAGGTTAGGTCTACCAGTTGCCAAAACCACCATAGCCAAATGGATTAAGGATTGCATCTCCTTCATTTATTCCCAGTCAGGCAGAGAGTTACCTTTCCCACTCAAGGCTCATTCTACCAGGGCTATGGCCACCTCTGTAGCATTTCACTCCAAAGTTTCAATAGATGATATAGGTCTTCTCCGCACACCTTCATTTCTCATTATAAGGTTGATGTGGCTTCCCGAGGCAGAGCTTCCTTTGGTTCCGCAGTTGTCAGGAGTGTGTTCCAATGAGCCACCCGGGATTTAGGTGCTAGGGACGCTGTCCCATCTGTTATGAATGTAGTGATAGGATCTCATTACATCTTTTAGTTATGTACTTACCATAACTTGGATGTATGGGATCCATCTCACTTACATTCATATATACTACCCTCCTTCCCCTACCTTTTGGATTTGGAGGAAATATTGCTCTTGCTGAGCTCTTCTCTTGAAGGGCTCTAGTTGGTTACAGTTATTGGTATGTTTTTTTTTTCCTGTGCCTGTATGAATGTATGAAAGCGAACAAACAAGATCTGGGGAAGTAGGTGTGGTGCATTCTGGGATAAGGGGGAGCCCAGCCAATGAGAAACTTCTTTCTAGTGTATAGTGGCCGAGTCAGAGCCGATGGATCGGCTCCGAACCCATCTGTTATGAATGTAGGCGAGATGGATCCCATACATCCGAAGTTATGGTAAGTACATAACTAAAAGTTTCATGTCTACTTATGTCATTTGTAAATATCTCATCTGTAATATGTCTTCTTTGTTATTACTTATCTATATACATTGGTAATATGCCTTCTTTGTTATTACTTATCTGTTTACCTTGGAGCTTTTCTCCCCGGGTCTCCACTGAAAATGGACATTAATCCAGTTGGACTATCTCGGTCAACAAATGTAAAATAAATAAAATAGGACAATAGCAGTATTTATGCTTCCTGATAAAATAAACTTGTTAATTAGGGGGATACATGAAGGGTCAGAGGAAATAATTATGGTGTGAAAGTTACTCTTCTACAATCTGTTTGAACAGAGGAACCAGGTAAGGGGTGTCCTCTTTCCCCTTTACTGCATGTTTTATATTTAAAGCCAAGAGAGACTCATAAATTCAAGTATATAAATGATACAGTCATCAAGAAAAGTTAGTCTTGCATGCAGAAGATAAATGTTATATTTTGATAAATAGAGAAAAGGACATTCTCATGTTGTGGGACATTTTGAGAAAGTCCTACAACAGATCCTTTTGGACTACAAAATTAATGAAGATGAAACAAAGGCTATAGCAGTAAAGTATGTACCTGGATGCAAATTAATTGAGTAATACCCATATTTATGGGGACATAAGATGAAGTGTTTAGATGTATGGATTAAAATAAAAGATTCTATTATGGCAACTAAGGATATGTGGGAAGAGTCTTCACAAAAGATAATACAAAAACTGAGAAAATGGAAGCTCTTCATTATGGATATTGATAGTAAGATACAGTAAAAATGTTTTTAGTGCCATTAGTGTTTTTTCATCAAGGTCAGGCATATTTTTTATCAACCAGAGGAGAAACTGTAGACAATGATTGATAAAAAGTTAGAATAATTTATTTGAGAGGATAAGAGGTCAAGAGAGAAGGAGTGAGGTTTAAGGGAAGGCAGAAACTGAGCAATTTATATAATGGTGGAGTGTATGATAACTTAATTATTATTTATGTATTTTATTTATTTTATATTTGTTTATCTGGACTGACCAATTGGGCTAGATGACCCCCTTTTCAGCGGAGGCCCGGGGAGAAAAGCTCCAATACAAAGAAAAAAGAAGTTATGTACTCACCATAACGTTCCAGCTGAGTAGGTAAACTTCATTTGTCAGCAACCTGTGGGTTACGGATCCGACATGGATCCGAGCCAGCAGCATACCAAGCAAAAAGATCTGAGCTCCAAGCTCCTCCCCCTTACCTATACTACACTGCAACCTCCTTCCAATCCTCAGATCGCGTTTGCCACCTGCACACAATAACAAAACAAACTAACAACCTGAGACACCTGACTCAAGGACAAAGTAAAGCTCATAAGTCCGAACCTCGAGCTCAGCTAAATAACCATGAAGATCAGGGGGAAGGAGGGAGGGATGGTTGCTGACAAATGAAGTTTACCTACTAAGATGGAACGTTATGGTGAGTACATAACTTCTTTATCTGAAGTAGTTAACTTAATTTGATCAGCAACCTGTGGGACAGAGTCCCCAGCTACCCGAATCTTGGGAGGCCCTTAAGGAAGGATATTTCGGAGCATTGCAGAGCCAAAGGCAGCCCTTCCTCTAGACACCAAATCCAGTTTATAATGAGAAATAAAGGTGTGAGAGGACTCCCAGGTAGCTGCTGAACAAATGTCATCCAGGGAAACTCTAGACCAGAATGCAGCAGGCGTTGCCATAGAATGCGTAGAATGAGCATGAACTCCCATTGGTTCTGGTAAGCCAGACTCTCTGTATGCTTTTAAGATACAACTCGAAATCCACCTGGCGAGAGTCAACTTTGAAACTGGTTTCCCTAGAAAAGGCTTAGCAAAGGAGACAAAAAGTTGATCAGATTTACGAAAGACAGCCGTCCTGTAAAAACTGTTTGTGAACATCCAGCAAATGAAGTTTGTATTTTCCTTTGTTCTGGAAATTAGGGAAAAAGACAGGCAAATTAATGGACTGATCAATGTTCGTCTTAGAAGCAACTTTAGGGAGAAAGGAGGGATTAGTCCTGAAAGATACCCTATCCTTATGAAACACAAGGTATGGAGGTTTTATACAGAGAACCTGAAGCTCCGACACTCTCCTGGCTGAAGTAATTGCTACCAAAAAAGCCGTCTTCCATGACAAGAACTTCAGATCAACGGAAGCTGCGGGTTCAAAGAGAGGTGCAACTAACACCTGAAGAACTAAGGTCAGATGCCACGGCGGGGATGAATTTCTAATAGGGGGTCTCAAAAGAAAAATGCCTTTTAGAAAGGTCTTACAAATTCTGGCAGCAGCAAGGGAACCAAAGTTGTCCCCAATATGAAAATGGGAAATGGCAGTCAGCTGGACCTTCACAATAGATGAGCTGGCCCCTTGCTGAAAAATATGAGACAAGAATTCCAGTACCGCTGAAATAGGAGCGGTGAAAGGATCCAAGTTCTTTTGTGAAGCCCAAATTGAAAAACGTTTCCATTTGCTACTGTAAATCTTCCTGGTAGAGGGTTTGTTTGTCGCCACCAAGATAGACTTGACTCGGGAAGAGATACCGGGAGTCCTGGCAACTAGGGGAACTGGATCAGCCAAGCTGAGAGCTTGAGACCGTCCAGGTTCGGAGGAGCCATTCCCGAGGGATGAGAAATCAGATCTGGAATGGGATCCAAGATCCAGAGTGGAGCTATGAGATGAGACAGCAGGCAGGGGAACCAGACTTGACGAGGCCAGAATGGGGCTATGAGGATAATCTTGCTCCCCAACCTGCGAGCTTTCTGCAGAAATTTTATCATAAGCAGAAGTGGAGGGTATGCATAAAGAAGACCGGGCGGCCAATCATAGGCTAGAGCATCTCTTGGGGCTTCTCCCAAAGGAGGAATTAGAGCGAAAAACTCGCTGCACTTCTGATATGAAGAGATCGCAGCAAGGCTGACTCCACTTGAAGAAGATCTGTTCCACAACACAAGGATTCAGAGACCACTCGTAAGGAGAGAGGATAGTTCTGCTCAATTTGTCTGCCAGTATGTTGGACTGACCCGCAATGTGTGTTGCTAACAGGAAGCAGTTGGTGGAGATCGCCCATTCCGAAACTCTCATGGCTTCTCGGCAAAGGGGGTAAGACATCGTTCCCCCGTTTGTTGATATACAAGACACCGATGTATTGTCCGACTGGATAGCAATAGTCCCCGGAGGAAGAGAGGCATGAAGGGCCTGCAATGCCAAAAGGACTGCCCTCATCTCCAGGACATTTATATGCAGTACGGTTTTGGTCTGAGTCCACGTGCCTTGGACAGTACCATCCGCACAATGTCCCCCCCCACCCTAGGCGGGAGGCGTCCGTGGTCACTGTGGCCTGGGGTGTTGACATAACAAAAGGTCGTCCTTCCCGAAGGGCTCGGGATTGAAGCCGCCACATGAGGGAGTTCCTGCAAACCCTGCTGAGGGGAATTGGGAAGTCTAGAGGGTGGTGTAGAATAGACCACTGGACTTGCAACGTCCACTGTAGAACCTTCATGTGCAGACGAACGTAAGGAATCAGATTGATCACTGCCGCCATGGACCCCAAAGCTCTCAGGATTAATTCTGCTGGGGGAGCAGGGGACTGAAAGAGGGCTAGCACATGCAGAGTCATGCTGTGAAGTCTGTCTGACTTTAGGAAGGCCCTGGCCTGCAGGGTATCTATCCTGCCCCCATGAAGTCTAACACTTGAACAGGGTGGAGGAAAGACTTCTTGACATTTATGGTTATCCCCAACCGAGGTGACATCTGGAGGAAGAAATCCCTGGCTAGAGAAAGTAGATGCTTGGTGGGGGCAGTGAGGAGCCAGTTGTCTAGGTACGGGAAGACCTGTATGCCCTGGAGCCTCAGGTGGGCCGCTACAACTGCCATGACCTTTGCTGAACACCCTGGAGGCTGTGGTGAGACCGAAGGGTAAGACCCTGAACTGGTAATGACTGGCCCCTAGCCAAAAGCGAAGAAACCTCCTGGACCGTCTGTCCATGAGTATATGGTAGTACACATCCTTGAGGTCTATGGAGCACATCCAGTCCTCCTCCTGCAAGAGGGGCAGGATGGATTGTATCGTGACCATCCGGAATTTCTCCTTGGCAACGAAAAGGTTCATTGTTGACAGGTCGAGAATCAGCCTTAAGTCCCCCGTCTATTTTTGCACCAGACATAACCTGGAGTAGATGCCTGATCTGGACTGGTCTGGGGGCACATGCTAGATGGCTCTTTTTTCTAACAGCTTTTTTATTTCCAAAGCCGCGGCCTCCCTTTGAGTGAGTGAGACATCTGGGAGGCGCCTTGAGTAAGGGGGCTTGTTTATGAAGGGGATTGAATAGCCTCTGGATATTATCTGAAGCACCCAGCGATCTGTCGTGATGGACTCCCATTGAGCCAGGTGCCTCGAAAAACGCCCCCCTGACTGCCTTCCAGAGAGGAGCAGTCGGGCAACCCCTCAGGGCTGATATGCGGGTCGGTCAGAAAAGGGTTCCCGTGACCCGAAGTTCTTCGGTCCCCCTCTGCCTCTGGGCTGGCATCCACCTTGTCCCCCTCTGCCTCTGGGGGAGAAGGAGTTCTGAGCATTCCAGGCCTGCTGAGATTTCCGGAACCACATCTTCTTCTGCCCTCGCTGGTTCCTAGAGAAGGACCTTTGAGGGGTAGAGAAGCGTATTCCGATGGCTGACAGCATTTTCCCATCTTTCTCGGTCTGGACCAGCATCTCGCGGACGGTCTTCTCGAAGAGGGTCGATCCATCAAAGGGTGCATTCGCGAAGGACGCCTTGAAGGGTTCTGAGAAATTGCAAAGTCGAAGCCAGACATGACTCCTTAAGGCGATACTGGACCCGCTAGCTCTAGCGGCCCCCTCCGTGGCATGGGAAAGTAGCCGCATAGAAGTATTAGACACTGACTTGAGATTGGCCATACGAGCCAAGAAAGTCCGTTTATACTCAGCCGACATGGACTCTGTGCGAGACTCAGCGTACTCTTTGACCAGGTCCCGCTGCAGTCTGATTACATGGGCCAAGTAATTCAGCGCCCTTATAGAGAAGGTAGCTGAAGCAAAAGTCCGCTTTCCAATGCGGTCCATTGCCCGAGATTCCTTGTCAGGGGGATGGACCGAAGAACTTTCCTGGGAGAGTTCCTTTTTGGTGGCTGCCGCCACCATCATGGCATCAACCAGGGAACCCTTGCTCCACAAAGCTCTGTCTGCAGGGGGACTAAGAACCTTATTGGGCCTTGTAGGTATCGGCTCTACAGTGTCTGGCTCCTTCCACGCCCTGGTGGTAATCAGGTCGACCAGGGGGTCGGCTGGGGGGGACACCCAAGAGGTAGATGGGCCTGTGTCGAATGCCTCCAGGAATACCGACTCGTCTGAGGAGGGTTTTTGGGCAGACCCCCCCCCCCGGTGGAGTATTTCCATAATGTCT
>NC_056735.1:805092847-805132847 GCF_019279795.1 Protopterus annectens | reverse complement strand
TCATGTCTCTGCTCCTATTGAACTATGACACCGGAGCCGTTCACCCTCCTTGGAACCAGTAACTTCACAGGTCCCTTCTCCATTTTTGACTAAGTCCAGGTCTCCAACACTATCTACTTGGTCTGCCAAAAGCTTGTCTGATGAAGATGTGAATAGGGTTGTGCAGCGGCTGCTAAAGACAGCATCCCTGGCTAAACTATTATTGGATCTGAGACTAAAGGAAGTGGATCAGAAACAGTCCTCCCTTCAGTACCTGCTCTTCCTCTATTCCATCTCTTGGTTTTAGAGCTGGAAGAATCTGATGTCCAGCTTGTGTCTATATTGCCTCCGGGACCTTCTGCTTCCTTGGATCTGATATCTACCCTGAGTACTTCCCTCCAGTCAGAGCAGGAGACCTCTAGGAGCCACGATGTTCTGGACAGGTGTCTTTGCCCTCTCACATAACCCTTCCATAGGATTGCAGAGACCCCAGACCTCAGGATGTCCAGCAAAGGCACCCCTCCTCTTCTGAAACCTCTCCAGTGTACCCCACTGAGGAGGTCTCTTAGTCCACATCCCCTTCAGCTGAGGAGTCATTTTACCTGAAGACTTTTGGGTCTCACCCTTCGACCTCTTGGGTGACCTCTCCTTCTGACAAGCTTATGGACTTAATCTCTCAGCAAGGCTTGGGAAACCCCATATTCCATAGATCCTATTCCTAGGAGGCCAAGTAAATACATCACTGCCCCAAAAGATGAGGCCTTTTTAACTAAAGGTGTAGCAGTTGATGCATGGTTGTGGCAGCGGCCACTAAAAAGGAGCTATCTTAGACCAGCTCCTCTATCCATCCTCCTAATAAGGATTCTAGGACCATGGATAGGTATAGGAAGTGTGTCTTTTCATCAGTGACCTTTGCCTTTCGGTCTCTAAATTGCATTACCTATTTTACCAGATTACAGAGGGGACTGTTAAAGGAACTTACAGACTCCCTGCAAGGAGCAGTACCTGATGCAGTGGCAGATAATGTTAGTGCATGGCTCGCCACCCTTGATTTGGTTGTAAACTCTTCCATGAGGCTCACGTCTTATGCAGCAAATGGGCTGAGTTGTGCTGCAGGTTCAAGTATTGCTCTTAGGACACAGGTTGGATGTGCCTTTCCAATTTCATGGAGCCCTTCAAGTCTTCCATCGTTAATGCCTCTTTTGATGGCTCTTCTCTTTTTGGGCCTAAAGTGAAAGAAACACTCACCAGGTGTGAACAGGAGAGCAAACATTGTCTGCCACTGGAGTACATTTTTCCACACCTACCAGACCCTTTTCCAAGGGTCAGAGAGGTAATGGGAGGATGTGGTTCAGAAAAACCCAGAGGTTTTTCCAGGGCACACATGGTGGAAAGTTCACCCAGGGGCAGAGCGGGGAGCAACAATGGAAGATGCCATCGATATGGCAGGAGAGGCTCGCAAAATCATGACTCCGGAGAATCTTTCTTTGGTGGGCCTTTTCAGCAGTCCTGAAGGAGTATCTGATTGCTAGCTTCTGAATGCAGTTGGGGAGCATTTGTCTCTGCATCGAGAAACCTGCAAAATATAACAACCGACAATTGGCTGCAGAACATAACATGCAGGGGATATGTCATTCCCTTCTCCTACCCATTCCAGTAAATAAGTCATTTCCAGACATTCCACCCAGTCAAAAGGAATAAGCAACCTTAGAAATTAAAAAGTTGCTGAGAAAAAGAGTTATCCAAGGAGTCCCCTCAGACCAGAAAGGATCCAGAACTTTCTCAACATTCTTTTTAGTTCCAAAGAAAACAGAGGACTGGACACCCATCTTGCATTACAGCAATTTGAACAAATCTGTCAAAAAGTCCAAGTTCCGGATAGTGACACTGCAGTCAATACTTCCATTTCTAGAAAAAGACAATGGGATGTGTTCCATAGACCTTCATGATGCATAGTACCACATTCTGATGGACAGGTGGTCCAGAAGGTTCTTACACATCTGGCTAGGAGCCAGTTACTTTCAGTTTCGAGCTACGCCCTTTGGTCTCACTACAGCCCCCAGAGTGTTCACCAAGTGTATGGTGGTAGTGGCAGCTCACTTGAGATGCAAAGGATTCCACGTGTTTCCATAACTGGTCAGCTGACTCATCATTGCCCCGATCAGGCATTTTTCAGCTGCAAACCAGGGATTACACTCTACAACTCTGTTACTCCGTAGGGATTATCATAAATTATGAAAAATCTGCTCTAGAGCCATGTCAGTCCTTGGTTTTCCTAGGAGCACAGATAAGCACAATAATTATGACAGCAAAGCTTCCTCAAGACAGGGTAGAAAACCTTTAACGTTATGTAAGGATGCTGATCAGGAAGAAATGGACTTCTGCCAAGCATGTTCTCCAAGTTGTGGGGAAAAATGGCAGCTTCAGTTGTTCTAATTCTTCTAGCTCGGCTTCACATGAGAATCCTGCAGTAGTTGCTTTCGACACAATGGTCAATCCTAGATCTTTCAATGACACACAATGTGTGCAATGCATGCAGAAGGGACCTACGGTGGTGGCTCAGTTCTTTTGTGGTGTCTCAAGGCTGTCCCTTTATTTTTCCCTCAGCCCCAAGCCACTGTGACCACGGATGCTTCCCAGATAGGGGGGATATTATTTGGGAAAGACAGTTCAAGGCATCTGGCCACAGCACAAGGCTGATTTGCATATAAATGTTCTAGAGATGAGGGTGGTGCTGTTGGCATTGCAAGAATTTCAAAACTCCCTCCATTTAGGTACAATAGTAATCCAATCAGACAACATGTCTGTAGTCTGGTACATAAATAGACAAGGGGGTACCAGATCTTACTCCCTGTGTCGAGACGTCTTGAGGGATTGGCAATGGGCAGAAGTCTCCAACCACTTTATCATAGGAATCCACATCCCGGAGAAATCATGTGTGATTGCAGACAAATTAAGCAGAGACATTTTATGGCCGCACAAGTGGTCCCTCAGTCAGAAAGTTGTGGAAGAGATCTTCTGAAAATGGGGCCAGCTTTCCTGCAATCTCTTTGCATCATCAATCAATGCTAAATGCAGCAGCTGTTTTGCTCTGATCCCTTCTGTGGGGGAGTCACCAAGGGACTCGCTTGTTCACGATTGGCCTCTGGGACTTCTTTATGCTTTTCCACCAATACCTCTAATCCCCAAAGTCTTACAAAAAGCAAGTTTGTTGGAGACCACAGTGATCCTAACTGCCCCTATTGGCCTCAACATATCTGGTTTCCCTTTCTTCAGCCTCATGCACGGGGGGACCACAGATTCTGGACTCGACTTCAGAACTGCTGACTCACCCATCAGGAATGGTTCATCCCAGTCTAAATAGTCTTAAACTAACAGCTTGACTGCTCCAATTCCCTTGATCACCAGCTTTCCTCTCCTTTCCTTTCCAGTTAAGCACATTTTGTTATCTTCCCTCAAAACATCTGCTGGAAAATTGTACAAAAGTAAATGGGAAAGATATGTGGCATGATCTGACATTAATCATATAGACCCATTCACTGCCTTGATACATTCTATCCTAGAATTTTTAGCTAAGCTTTTCAGTGAGTGAGCCACTGCAGCTACTGTTAGGATTCAGCTAGCAGCAATTTCCAATTTTCATATAGGAGAAATGGTTCCAGAATCATGTCAAACAGACTTTGTAAAACATTCCTCAGAGGAACTACAATGATACGACCTCTATATAGAAACCCATTTCCGCCTTGGGATTTCAGTTTTGTGTTGTCAAAGATTATCTCCCCTCCTTTTGGACCATCTGCTACTTACGAATTAAAACATCTAACATGGAAAATGCTCCTTTTAGTAGCTATTACCTCAACAAGGAGAGTTTCAGAGTTATAGCCCTGTCCGCCAAACCTCCATACCTAATTTTTCACAAAGATCGAGTTTCTTTACACACTAACCCCTCCTTTTTACCTAAAGTGGTGTCAGAAAATAACCTCAATCAATCTATTGACTTACCAGTGTTTTCCCAAATTTTCAAAATAAAGGGGAATATACTTTACATCTTCTAAATGTTCACAGACAGTTATGTTTCTACTTGCACAGTACTTCAGAAATTAGAAAGTCAGATCAACTTTTTATTTCCTAGTCTGATGTTAAGAAAGGCCAAACAGTCTCCAAGGTTGCATTGCCGAATTGGCTTTTACAATGTATATCTTTCATATACAGTTATAACAACAAGACTATTTCTAACACTATCGAAGCTTATTCCACCAGGTCAGTAGCCGCTTCTGCAGTCTTTCAAGCTAGATTACCTTTGGACAGCATATGCGCTGAAGCAAAATGGGCTAAACCACATACCTTTATTACTCATTACAAAGTGGATTTGTCCTCTAGGAATCTAGAGCATCCTTTGGTTCTGTGGTTCTGAGGAATACTCTGCCATGACCCATCCAAGAACAGGTAGCTAGGGACACAGTCTCACCAGTGAGAATAAAGGTGAGATTGACAACATCACATAAAAAAATTATGTACTTAGCATAACATTCCATGTGTGTTGTCTATCTCAACCTTTATTCTCACAACCCACCCACCATACCCCCTGCCTACACTCCTGGGAGACAGAGTAGCTCTAATTGGATTTTTACAGGACTCTATAGCTTCAGAAATAATGTGGGTTTTTATATAAATATACAAATGTATACAAAATATGCTTATAAAAGCTATTCTCCTTGTCACTGCTTGAGGGCAAGCAAGGACTGAGATAGTGAGGGAGTTGCATTATGGTTAAGGAAAGTGCCCACAAGCTTAGCTGAGGACCTCGAGCTTTTGCATTGGCCGAGATGGATCCGATGGATCGGATCCGACCCACAGTGAGAATAAAGGTCGAGATGGACAACACACATGGGAGGTTATGGTACATAACTTCTTTTTTTTTCTCCTGCTTCTGTAGTAAATTACACCTGTATGTACTGTTTTTCTTTATAAAGGCATTGCTCAGCATATATTACCTTTATTTTGTCACCACTCTATTTATTAAGCATTTGTTTCCCTGGAAACTCAGTCTAAGTCAGAGTTACCATTTTTAGTGGAAACCCAAGGAGAAAAGCTCAAGTGAAAAATATAGTATTTTTACATTGTAAATTGCTAGAATAGTATGAAGAACTACAAACAAAGTTATACAGGGGAAGACAAAAAAATAATTTCAGTAATTGATAAAATTAGTTTACAGCCACAAACTTAGTTATATAAAACAAATCACAGCTACAGACGAGGAGGAAATGTAGATAAGTAGAGTGAAAATTTAACAATTGATGATGATGTTTCATTACTGAGCTAGAAACAGAGACTCGGGTAAAAATGTTTACTTGGGAGGTTTGCAAGAAGTGGAAATATTCTAGTGGAATAACAGATAAGGTGGAGTATGCCTTTAAGGGTGTAGTAGATGAGAGGAGTATTTGGAAACAACAAAAGATGACTTTAAGGTAAAGTAAGGTGAGAATATAGGGAGGTACCATGTGGGTTAGAATGAAAATTAGACAGCAGAAAAGCTATGTATTGAAGTTATGTGGAACAAGGTATTTATTTGTGTTAAACTGGAGGCAAGCAGGGATAGCTCTGTCAGACAGATGCTGCTTTAGGCCAGGTTTAAAAGATTTACGATTATGAATTCATTTCAATGGGAGAAAGATTGAATTCAGTGCTTCTGAAATGCAGTTTGTGATAGTGTCCTGCCTGGATAGTAGGGCTGGATAATTGGTTTTAATGCATGGCATTTATCCAATTTGTATATAAGTTTATAGATAGATGGGGGTCAAGCAAGCTGAGCCATTTGAGTGACAGACAGTGCTGATAGTCAGCTGTGAATGTTGCAGATTTGTTGAAGCATTGGTCCGTTGTGTGTTGTATGAAGGTTTGTGAATTGGTAAGAATTGATGAAGCATATAGAAGAAAGGATAGTAAGCATGAAATGGCTATGCGTTTCCTTGTGCTGTCAATAAGACAGCAGTTGACAATGTACATGAAACCTAATGTGACACGCTCTGTCATACAGTTATTTGCTGAGTATATTCTAAAGTTGGAATTTTGATCAGTTACTTGCATGGGAACAAATAAGATTAGTTGAGTTTTCTTGGGATTTGGGATGAACTGAGCATTATTTAACCAAGTTTCATTTCGGGAGAAAGAGTGTTGCGTTACTACATGTTTTTGAAACTTTCTGCTCTGCACATAAGAGAAGAATCATCTGCATATTGGACAATGTCAGCATGTCTTGCTATTGTATGAAGGTTATTAGCGAAAATACTGAAAAATAATGGGCCTAAAATTGATCTGTGAGAACACATACCGACTCTGAGGAGTGAAAAGTAGTAATCTTAGCATTTTACTTTCTGTGCTCTAAAATATAAATTTGAAACCAAACCAGAGGTGAGAAAGAGATGCCTATAGAAGATAGTTGTTGAAGCAGAACTCAGCAAGGTACAATGCTGAATGCTGTACATAGACCTAAAAACATTGATGAGACAACTTGATTGAGCTTCTGTTACTGTTGGCTTTCTTAGTAAAGCTTAGATGTGCAGTAGTGGTACTGTAGTATGAAATCTGTGTTGAATGGGTGTGCGAGTATTGTTTTTGATGATATATTTCATAAGTTGGCA
This sequence comes from Protopterus annectens, assembly GCF_019279795.1. Taxonomy (NCBI): domain Eukaryota; kingdom Metazoa; phylum Chordata; order Ceratodontiformes; family Protopteridae; genus Protopterus; species Protopterus annectens. The sequence goes on along the minus strand of NC_056735.1, from coordinate 805,126,227 downwards.
GTGAATGCATTTCTCTAGAATTTTGGAAAGAGGAGACAGGATAGCTATGGGCCTGTAATTATAGATCTTATTTGAAGCTCCACCTTTGTGCTAAGGTTATTATGTAACAGGTCTTTTTCCAAAGAGCAGGGATGTAGCTTTCCATAGTAGAGTGGCTGATTAGGATAGACAGGGGATAGGCTGTTAAATACGCTGTAGGTAAGTTATCTGGGGTAAGTGTTGTAGGTTTTAATTTTTGGAGGAGCTTATTTGTAGTTGGGGTGGGGACTGGGTTGAATATGAAGTATCCAGAGTGGTTATCTGTGGTGGGTCTTAATGAATTAGTGTTATGTATGTTAGTGAGTATGGACTCAACAGATTATTGAATGACAGTTAAACCTGATCTGCAGTACTATTGTCAGAATCTGCCATAGATGAGGTTAGGTTGATGGTCTGCCCTTGTTTAAGGAGCTTGTTTGCAGATGTCCAAAATAGTTTACAGTTATTTTTGCTTGTATTTTAGAATGATATGTACTACTTGGTTTTCTTGTCAGACTTAGTACATTGTTTGGCACAGTTTCTAAGGGATGTATAAGCTAGTATTTTTTTAAGATTTGGTATGTATCCAGACCTGTTAAGCATTGTCCCTGTCTTTTGTAAGTTGCCTTGTTTTGGTCGATAACCAAGGGATAGGGCTAGCATTAACTCTTGATTTTGAGTTGAGCATATGAATTGAGGATATTCAGAAATACTGTATTAAAGTCTGAGAGTGCATCATCTAATGAGAGACTTTCCAGTTAAAGCATTGTTAAATCTATCTAAATGAAAATTAGTGAGGGATCTAACTGACTGTGAAAATAGGAATACAGTCACTTATAGTGTCTGTGAGCTTACCAGAGGTTGCACTGGTGTTTGGTGAGGAAAGTGGATTCTCTCTGTAAGTGAATTTGCTAAACTTGGTGATTAACTGAGTGAAGTATGGAGTATGTGGGGCTTGCAGAGTTGGCTGACATCTAGTTAATGATTACGTCATCTATTATATGGGTTTCATATGAGATGTTGTTAGAGACCCAGCAAAGGATGTCTTCAGTTGTGGGGATATTATTACCCAGAGTTATGTATATGCGTGTGATAGCTATAGTCTTGTTGCTGTTGATTGAGTAGTGAGATAATTTCAGTTTTTTGAAATTGTGGAATGTCATGGAAAAAGGGGAAAGTTTACTTTTATTACTATGTATTATTGCTACTCCACTTGTTGTATTTGTAACTCTGTCTAGTCTATGTATGTTATAGCCTAAAGGTAGAAATCGCATTGCTTTTATGACTTTTTTGAGCTAAGTCTTTGTTGCTACAAGAACATCTGGACTATGGTGACTTACATAGGCATGAATATACTAGAGTTTTGTTTTTTTATTATGCTACTAAAGTTAATATGAAATAATTTAAGTCTTGGGAGTTGAGAAATTGTTTTTATTTGAGGCTTTAGAATCAGGCTGGATTAGGATGGATATTGCCACTTAGCTTTATAGAAAGGGATTTTAGGTGGTGTAGGTGAATATGCTTATGTATGAATTTAGTCTTAGTATTTAGTTTTTGTGGTATGCTATGACGAACCCTAACTGGGAAAAGCCGAAAGAAGACATAACATAGCACTCAACTTCACAGAGCAAGAAACCTTGACAAAGCCATAAATAATGGGGAGGAAATGCCCAAAAATAGAGATAAATTTATAAACTTAGGAAGTTGCTAGAATAATAGGAATTGCATTAGCATAACTTTTATGATGGGTATGAAGTCTGAAATTCAAACGTGTGTCATTATTTTCTAACTTCAGTCTTCAGAGATTTGCCAGAAAACCAAAGATTTTATGAGCAACAGACTTAAAAAAAAAAAAGAGAAAGAGAGAGACAAAAATCTGTCCATTCTGCAAAAATCTGTGCATTTGAGAGGTATGTAACTTAAGGATGTATATACTAGTTCTTGAAAAATTGAGTATAAGCAGAGGGGTTCAATTTGGTGTGAAGATAAAGTGATATGGTGGATTGTAGTTAGAGGATTGACTAGAAGCATGGTGCAGAACATCATAGCAGAGTTGATGGTGGTAGGATTTGATCTTGGCAGAAAAGAAAAGAGATGTGGATACTAAGATTTTTAGGAGTGGTAATGTATATGGTGCAGATGGATAGCTGATGAACATAATGTTTAGTGAAACTGCCAGAGGAAAAGATTGATGAGACAGAGAAGGTGGAGAGTTTTAGTGTCAGTATATGTCAGGACTGTATGAGCATTTTTAAACAGTAGGGTAAGTAAGAGTGTAGGTGTCTACATAAAATATAGTCATTAGGTCAGATAAGAGATAGAGACTGTAAGGAGGAAGAGGTAGTAGTGAATAGTATTAAAGTATGCATTGTAAACGTGGTTTTAGAGGGATGGGAAGTGCACTCTTGTGCTGTTGTAATTTGTGATGTTTGTGTGAAATTGGAGTGTGGAAAGACCTGTAGGAGGTATAAATATAGAGTAAGAGGAGGTGCGTGGAGATTGTGGGTAGGGTAGATCCTGTAGGAGGAGTTCATACACAAGTAAAAAAAGTAGGTAAGCATAGAGTACACAGTTTGGATGCTTAGCATTGGTATTTCCTCTAACAACAGAACTTACTGAAAACAGTTTAGTTGGGGGAAAACATATTTCAATTATCGTGGGTGCTTCCAGCTAGATAGCAGTCAGAATACTTAATGGCACTTTAGGATGCTAAATGGCAGTTTATATAGATAAAGTTCACAGTTCGACAAGTCTTCTAATAGTGTCAGCAAAAGTTGAGAACTTAATTGGAGAATTATATTCAAATAATACTAGTGACAGTTGTGGGAATGTGCACCTAGGTGGAAAGGATTAGAAAATCCTCATCAGCATTGTCAAGTTACATCCAACTGTATTTTCTCAACTGTGGGAGTTTGAAGTGCTAGCAGTATCAAATGTATTTTTTTTTAAATAACATGCACCAGTTTCAAATGATGGAAACTGACACAGCTTTCTCTGACTACAACTGGGGTGTCTTGTAGAAAAGCAGTCAGGAAGTGTTTAATGATTCTTACTGAGCATACTTGGAATGTTGATGTGTTGAATTTCTTGCAGGTACAGGCCGCAGGCAAATATTAATATTTTTCTTCAGAATGCACTGAAAAAAGAAAAGCAAAGTTTGTTGCATAAAGGTTACTAGCAGCAGAGTTTTGTAAGCACACACTTTTTAGATAGGAGAAAGAGAGAGCACAGATAAAAACACTTTTACACAGCAACCTAGAGACAGTCAAATATGCTTAAAACTATAACACTGCTTGAAGAGAGATATACAAAAAATGCATGCTACTAACGAAAACTGCACATAGAGTATATTTAGCAATATATTTCAGACTTTTGTATCTGTAAAGTTTGGTAATCTTGTAAAGAGAGAAATATTTATTTTATATTTATTTATTTATTTACATATAGAATGTAAAAAATACATTAAGTAAAGTAGTTCAGACTTTGATACCATTTCAGTTATACCATCCTCACACACACAGTCTTAACTCATTAACCCCAAGTACTGTCACAGGGTGCATCTAAGGTTACATCCAAGCAGTCGCTTAGAAGGTAACTATCCTTGTACATTACATCTGAGTGTCATTTAGCAGCACGACTATGTTCACAAGCATAACTTAACTCTACTGCTGAAAACCAAATTGAAAAGGGTACCTGAACTTTGTTAATTACCTTCTCAGCTTTATTTTTGCAATGGAGTTAACTGTAGTTTACAAAAAAATTTTTTTAAGAAAATCATCTGTGTGGAGTCTGCATGTCCTCCCTGTGGTCGCGTGGGTTTCCTCCAGGTGCTCCGGTTTCCTCCCACATCCCAAAGACATACTGTACCTGGATAGGATACTCTAAATTGGCCCTAGGCGTGCGTGCGTGTGTGTGCCTTCTGTGGAAGGTTGGGCGCTGGGCTGGCAACTCAACACCGTAAAACTCCACTGCCAATCATGAGCGGACGAGGTGATCCGCTTTGGCGACCCCTAACCGGGAAAAAGCCAAAAGAAGAAGAAGAAGCTTTCTGTGGTTGTTATCTCTCACAGCAAGCCAATATTCTCTGCATTGCAATTTACTTTGCCAGACATATCCGAGTAATGAAAGCACACTTTATTTCGTCCTTCACCTGCATTAATCCCCCCACCCCAGCAAAATGAAAAAAAAAAAAAAAGTATAAAAAATCTTGTAAAACGTTAATTTTATTTACTGGTGTTAAAAAATTAATCCACAACTGTAGCCCATATTGTTTCACTGCCCCCGGACATCATGCAAGCAGTGGCAGCCAGTCAGATTCATGCAGTCATGGTCACCTCTTGTGTAATATCTCCACCTCCACACTTCACGATTCTTTGTTGGGGGTAAATAAAGAGGGATTCCTGTAGCAGCATTGTTCCGTTTTTCTTTAGAGACTGCTACCGGATCGCTCTTCACAGCAAATCCATTCATTGTGGGCTATCATGTAGGCATCACAAAATAAAATTATTCAGTACTGGGGCTTATGAACCTCACAAAGAAGTCAAGGAATGCTGTAAGATAAGTAAAGTAGTCACCAATGTCCATTTGCCAGCATTGTGTAGGATAATAACAATAGATCAACATTTTTTAGACTTTAAAATGAAATTTTCATGCCTGTTTTCCAAATAGCATTACTCTGATAAGTCAGAACCAGCATATAGGAAGCAATAACATGCAAAAAGACATCACTAGATATGAAACATTGGTGAACTTTTCATGCAGTCATAAAAAGTAATAAAACACATAATAACAACCTTTTTTTGTAATTTGCAGATAACAGACAAAGACTAAAGCAGCAGTTTGTAATTTCCACTTAATAATAGTTAAAAGTGAAATAGTTTGACTTGTAGTCAAGCAAATTGGCAGGAAGAAGCAACCTATCTGTGCAGACAGTAAACACTTTGAAAATGATGCTGAGGGGTACTAGTGACTACATTTGGTGGCGAGAGGGACAGATTTTCAGCACATTGCCCATCAGAACAATGACATAAACACCCTAAAACCCTAAAATGCTTGCAGGAGGAGAGTTTACACATGTAAAAAACAATCTTCTTAAGTGGGGAGTACACTGTGGGACATTTACCTTTGGTAGTTCCTCTGTCTAACTGAACTAGGGCACGAGAATTTAGCTGGGGAAAATGTATTTCAATTAATTTTGGTATTTCCCACTAGATATCAGAGGCAGAATACTTGTGGTACTTTAGATAAGACATTTGCAGCCATGTAGATAAGAGAAAACATTTACAGTTTGCCAAATCTTTTATTAGTATCAGCAAAATGAGAGAGTTGTGGGAAAGTGCACCAAGGTGGAGGGAATCAGCTCATTCTCCTCGGCATTGCAGTGTTACATCCAGCCATACTTCCAGAACTAAGGGATTCTGGACTGCTAACAGTATTAAATGTAACTTGTTTAGTATCTTCAGCTGGCGGATATCGCAAATGCTTTCTCCTTCTGCAAATGTGGTGTCCTGTGGCAAAGCAGTCACACAGTGTTTAGCAATCCCTACTGAATGTGCCTCTGGTGTTAATATGCTGAATCTTTTATAGGGATAGGACACAGACAAATATTAATATTTTTGGTCAGAAGGCAAGTCAAGTGGAAAGTGACTGGATGAAATGACGGCAGTATCAGTTATACATGATAAGATAACAGTTGGGTGATATAAGATGTCATTCTCTATGCTGTTCTATACATAAATGTTACTGTAACAGTGATTCAAATGTATATGCAAGAATGCTGCATTTTTCTTATGCCTTGTTGGCATGCATCACTCCTGAAAGGGGTCTTTGGCCTAGTGTACTTAACCTAGTTAACAAATCGGTTTATGTATGTATGTATGTATGTGTAGATAAGTAAATCAGTTAGTCAACCGGCCCTGTCATGGAGTTTTGGAGTGATGGACATTTCATACCAATGTGAGCAGAGTTTCTTTCCTTGCTGTTGTGACGATGAAAGCTTCACTGAGGTGGGGAATCTAACCTGAGGACGTCTGTGATTTGAACAAGTAGGTTGCATAAGAAGAAGCTGCACATAAACCTGCTCATTCTGTGGGAAGAACATGTCACCTTTCAGGGTCTGAAAAGGGAGGTGAGTCCTAAGACCCTCATTCTCAGGTCAGTCAACCAGGTTGAGGCATGGTATGTTGACGGAAAAATTACATGCATATATATCAGCTGTACAGAGAGGTGAGGGAAGTCTGTCAGTGGGCCAAAGACCAAGGAACCAGATTCACAGTTATTCACAGTGTTGCAATGCCAGCCCTCTCCTGGAACTGATGATAAGAGTTTTATTGATTTCATTTCTCACTGTTAAATTCCTGGAAGAATGGGAGTCTACTGCAGTATAAACCATAGGAGTTTTCATTATTTGTAGGGACAACAGGATTCACCTATAGGTCTGTCTGATCATTCAATCCCTTAATCTTCCAGACCACCTAGCAGAGGTATCAGAGGTGGCTGAGGCTAACAGAATGCTTTCTATCCATCACCTTAATCTAGAAGGTCTCCATTTGGGCAGAGGAATGTCCTCCCTTCCCTAATTATTTGAGTTTGCAACTGATTGAATTGGGTTTAGTTGTTCCATGGTCAAGATGTATGTCTCTACCATGTTTGTGCATCACATCCATGTAGATGGCATAACTGTGGCCTAACATAGCCATGTCAAGCATTCCCATATGGAGGTGTCACATCTTTGTCTACCTTTGAAGACTCCTTTTCTTAGAAACTTTAACTACATGATTGATAGGTTTGTCTCTCCTTTTTGTGAATTGAAATTGAAGCCTGTCTCCTAGAAGATGCCCTGTCTTGGTGTCTATTACCTCCATCTGAGGGATCACAGAAACATAGGCCCTTGTTTGTAGGGACACTGTTTGGTGTTTATGGTGATCAGATGTTCCTTTTCACAAACCAACATTCCACACTGAAAATGTTCCTCAGATTATCTTAATTAAACCAGTACATTCATCATTGTCTCATTCTCTCTCTGTTTTATTCCCAGAGCAGTTTTGCATGAAAGAGAAGGATGGAGAGAGATCTTTATGACCTTGGTATATATCTGTAGCTACGAAGGTAGTGCCATAAGTTCAGAAAGATTAACATTTGCATTTCTTTAGATTTTCATTTCTTTTCTGTTGATGTGCAAATATATTTTAATGATTTGCTAAATGTATCATTTTTTTGTTATTGAGTAGCTAGCTCTACCTTGAGCAAAAGGGACTGAGACCACTACATTAGGAGTGCAGCTGGTTCCAGTAAACGAAAGTGTCATCATGGCCACTTGGTCATCAGTTCATACATTCACCAGTGATGTTTTTGTTCAGATGATGATGACTGCAGCAGTCAGGCCTCCTTTGGCACCTTGGTACTTCAGGATTAAGAAATCCTTGTCTTTGATTTTTTCGTATTCTCCAACTCCTGTCTCCATTAGTTATACGTTTTGACAGCTTAAAATTATTCCCAACTATTAGTCTGTGCAGGTAAGATAAACATGTAAATATTGACCATATCAGTTGATGTTTGAGAGGGCCCTCTGCACTGAATATGTTATATAACCATCATGTCCCTTTGCTCGGACAGGTCTTCACATCCCTTAGTGAGTGCCTTACCATTATATGTTTGGCAGGTTTATAATTTTCATACCATGTGTATTTTTGTGTTTTGAAGTGACCTTGTTCCGTTTCGTTGAGATCAAACAAGTGAGCATATGGCTGGCACATCTTCCTAGAGCTGGATTGTGGTAGCATGGCATACACTATTGGGAAATATTTGCAGCCTCAAATTTGGCAACTAGAGAATACAAAAAAAAATATTCTGCCATGGCAGGCTCCTCAGAGGATGAAATACTCATTACCGATTACATATGGCTTTCTTAAAGACCATTTGATACAGTGATGGAAAAAAATATATATTTTTTGACAACTCCATAGTTTTGGAAATAAACTCCATAGATATGGAAATAATGTAGAAATGTTCCTTTACTGCAGCAATTAAACTGTACCACCTGTATGTTGTTGAATGAAACTGATTAAAATAATTTCAATAGAAGAACATTGTTTAAAAGGTTGTTTGATTTTCAGGTGCTGTGCATTTTGTCCTCAAATCAGAAGAGTAATTATGACGCCATCAAAAAGTTCTTGTGCCTTGACCGCCCAGTGCCTAGTCAGTGTGTTCTTGCTCGCACACTGAACAAGCAGAACATGATGATGAGTGTGGCAACTAAAATTGCTTTGCAGATGAATTGCAAACTTGGAGGAGAACTGTGGACAGTGGAAATACCTGTAAGTAATATTTTGTATTAACTCATTCTATCCACTACAGCTCTTTTGAGTGTGTATCTTTAACTCCCAGTGGGTGTGGCTTGAGCCTTTAAAAAATGAAGTTATCAGCTTACAGTTCTAACAAATACTCATTGACAGAGGTCAGATATCAATACAGTTGTGTTTGTCATCATGTATGCTTGAAGATAAAATATTCTGATACCTTGTATGTAGCATGGTTTTGGAATTATTAATGCAAATATGAACAAGCAATATTTGACGCCTAGAGGCACAGCACAAGGTAAATGCAGAAATGCCTGGAGGCACATTCGGCTGTAATGAGTTAAAGTTACCAGATGATGGCAGTGTATCACATTTTTTTAAAGCAGTGCTTTTAAATGGCATAATAGATTTTGCAGCTAAGTTTTTATTACACATGGGCTTATTGGGAAAGGGCTTTGTAGTTAATAGGCCTAGAAGTACATAGTTAATTGCATATTACTTAGATAATAAAATTGTTCAGTACCTCCATGCCAAGCAGTTTGGCTCTCCTGAGTCTTGTAAGTCGAAGCAGAGACATTTTCAGTTTTCGTATTGGTTTGGATCCATTAGAAACCCTAAATGTTCCTGTCTTACTGGCAACATAGAATCAGTTTTAACTATGTAGTTAAAATTATGAACTTGGGGCAACTATTTAAGCACCTTTACTGAAGTCACATATGTTTAGTAATGCCATGGATATACATACATTAATAGAAAAGAAACACAGTATTATTTCAGTCATTTTCTTTTCAGACATATCATTCACTGCAGCATTACATAAATTGATTATGTCCTACCTTCCTTGAAATTGCACTTCTCCATCTGAACATTATCCTGCATGTATTTTTCCAACAAATTCCATTTATTTCTATGTAGTTTGCCCCTTTCCCTTTTCTAAAAGTCTCATCCATTTTTTATGTCCTTTACAACATTCAGTTCTTTAGTAACAGTTGGTTTAGATCTTGATTTCCATGTTGTAGTAATTGCTTCTTTGGTAGCCAATAACACTAAACATATTAAGGCCTTAGTATACCTAGCCAGTTCAATTTCTGAATCTGAGATCAAAATAATCATTTACTTAGTTAAACTAATTTGTTCCCCCAACATTTTTTACAAAGTACCCTTTAGGGGAAGACTTCAAAGATGGCTGCACACACACAGCTTAATTTTAGCGCTCTGTGACATCCCTTCTCTGGGCCAGTGATCAAGGAGCCTCAATCCTCACCATTAACACTGGTGGGGAATGTTCACTGAGAAAAAAAAAATGGACAGACCCAGTATTTTCAGATGCAGCTCTTTGCACCAAGTACAGTTTCCCTTAAGTGCACACAGGAAATGCACATTCAGGCCCCAAATAAGACTGCCACTGACCACTATAGAGCTGAGTCCTTAGCCAGGTGTTCCAAACCAAGTCCATCACCAGCCTGTCTATTAAACCACTGCTCTCAATGTCCTTGTTCAAAATAACTGTCACACACACTTTCTTTGAAATTTGATTTTCACACACATGCACACGCACGCACACACACACACACACACACACACACACACACACACACACACACACACACACCTGGGAAAGGCTGGAAGGCTGGCACAGCTCACCAGCTCAAAACACCCAAAGCCATCTACTTTAAGGCTCTTATCAGGGTACCCAATTACACTTAGTAAAACTAATACTTATACAGATAGTAGTGTTTAACCAAGCAGCAAAACTTCCAGGAACGTGGATCCACAGTGCCACTAAATAAATGCAAGTATTCTCAAAGGTTAAATATTTTGTAAAAGACCAGCCACAGTGAAAGGTTTAGCTATATTTAATAATAAATTATAAAAAAAACTTGAAAATACTGAATATCTAGTTACAATAAACACCAGAGTTTCAATCACAGGAAATATAAAAAAACAACACAGGTGGAAAGACTCAAACAGATACAGAAAAATCAACATTTAGCTAATCTCACTATATTTTTCTAACTGACTGAAGAATTACTGTTCTATAGTTATCTACTAAAGCAAGGTAAGATGAAGTGGATGCGTGTCTTGTCAAGTCACAAAACAGAGTGCACTCCCTTCATCGCACACTAGTATTCAAATATAATTTCAGTGCTGGCTACAGAATGACATTACATCTGGTCACCTGACCCTGTGGATCTAACACTACCCCCTCACTAGAAATTGAGCTAGGATCTTGCACTGATATGTCACAAGAGCTTTAGCTAAGGTTTATTACAGCATCTGGAAATTGTAAAACAATTCCAACACTTCCACCCTTCCAGCAGAAACTAACAAGCTGTTGGCACCCCAGGGTAGCAAATGCTTCAACACTAAGGACAATAGAGCAGGATCCCAGCCTAGACTTTTCACATACATTGCATCTCTGAATGCATTCAGATCTGTGAGATAAAGTATTTATGGCCTAAGCCAAGTCATTTAATGTAAGGCTATTTTTCTTAAGGTTAGCTGGGGTGAGCTTAACCCCTTCTCTTCCAGTACCTCCCAGTAAAATATATACATTTTATTAGTTAACAACAATATAGTCTGACATACATGTATATTTCTTTTCTGTCCAGCAGGACTCACCGTTGATACATTTTAACACAAACAACTGTACAAATAGACTTTTAACACAAACATCTGTACAAATTAGTTTGATATACAAATGACATTATAATACTTTACAATACTCCAGCTAGCTATTCTGGCATATGTTACACATCACTGCCCTACTCTCCCCGGCACAGCTGGCACTACCTCACATCACCACACACTCCCAAAATTCAGTTACTGGCTAGTAACTACACTTCCTGGATGTCAGCAAAGAAGAAATTTAGAGAACCTGAAAGAAAATAAAACAGAAAAGGTGAAAATAAAACATTGCCTGGGAAGAATCATGTAGCTTATTAGCAAAAAGCAGTTTAAGCTTCAGTTTTGGTACAAGAGATGGCTTCCAGTAAGTTGGAGGAAAATAAATCAAATGTACTGAGAGGTGATTAAAATAAATGAAACACTGGAGTATATCAACTCAATAACAAAAGGCTGAAAAACAAGAAGACACTTTAACTGGCTATTCAGATTAAATGATAAAAGGCAAGGTGAGTATGAAAGTTCTCAAGAAGAGCTGTTTCAAAAATGGTAGCTGTAGAGGTTAGAGCATACAGAGAAAACCTGGGATTTTCTTCTGTAACAGAGAAACTAGAGAAATAGAATGTGTTAATTTTATGAAAGCAGAAATAAGTAACTGGACAGGTATTGCACAGCAGGATTTGTTGATTGAACGGGCATGTCGAGTATATGCTTCTCACCTGGCCATGAGAAAGCAGCCAGGACCTGAATTAGTAAAGATGCAATCATTTATTTATTTATTGACATTTGTTTACTGGGAAGGTCCACTGGGTCAGAAACCCATTTTCAGTGGAGGCCTGGGGAGTAAGGTTCCAAAGTTTACAAAGACAATACATTATAAAACAATGTTGACAAAGTTTTAACATAAGTATAGCAAATATTGCATGTAGGCAAAAACATAGTATAATTAGACATTCCATTAATGTTTACTTGAAGTATTACATCAGGAGTCATTAAATATAAATAGAGAAACAAAAATGTAACACCTGATACCAACAGAAAGAGGTGATACTGACAAAACTGTGTCAGAATGGAAAAGTATTAAAAATTGAAGAAGCAGAGTGTAGAAAATGATTATTCACTGTGCACAAGGCAGAATAGAAACAGATTTATCCCAGCAATCAGCGATTTCAAGAGGCAGGTGTGAGGTTTTTCAATTTCAGCATTTTTTCAATGTCATTTTTTTATGCAGAACAGGCTAAGGAGGAAATAAAAAAAGTTTATCCAACAAAGTGGATCAACAAACAGAAGGGGATTCTGCTTCATCTGACAGTAAAGCTTATAGAGAGACTTTGCAAGTGAAACCTTTTCCAGTGTTTCAAAGGAAGATGCTTGAGACACAGAAAAAAAGCACAGGAGTTGATTAGAAGAATCAGGAGTACCTTGGACTTAAACCAGAGTGTCGTCTTGGGAGATGGAAATGAGCAGGAAGAATACCAGTGATGCTAAAATTAGTTAATAAATGGGAGACTATAAAGCATCAATCATATTTGTGAAATATGGCTTTGCAAGAAAAAGTGGATAATAATAACTAGACTATTGTTAGTATTGTTAAACTTCTGGGTGGACTATAAAGCATGTATCATTTATGTCATTAAAAGTTAGAATGACATTAAAAGGGGAAAATAGTAAATGTAAGTAAAACATTTTTTTTTTCTTGCTGGTGCATATAGCATATAGTAAAGCAGTTTTGTGTAGTGCATAATCAGGTGCATTTTAAATGTGGGGGAAGAGTAATTTCAGTGACTGTTGTATGTGCAAAAGCTGATAAAGTAAACAAGTATTTTTTCAGTTGTGAAAAATGTAAGCTTAACAGCATAACAGTAGTAGAAAGGATTGACAAACTTACTAAGGCCTTAGTATACCTAGGCAGTTCAGTTTCTATAGCAGAGATAAAAAGAATCATTTATATACATTTATTATCTTTACATACTGTGATCTTGATCTGCTGGAGTGGGGATGGGTATAAAAGCACACTGACTACATTATATGTCCAGTTCAGATTTTTTTTTTTCATTTGTACAAGGGGTGAATGCCTTTATTAATACTCTTGGCTTAAGCTGTAAACAGGTGTTTTTGCAAGCATGTAGGCTAAGACAAAATGATGAAAGCCGTGCAAAATTCTAAGTTTCTTACATTTACAAAGATATTAATTGTTTCTCCTTTAGCAGATGTTCAGTGGGAATCAAAAAGTCTGACGTGAAGATATTTGTACATACTGTTTTGAGTAAAATTGTTAAAGATTCATTAATTTAAATGCACAATGGCAAGCAATTCAGTGGAAAATAAAGTCTGAAATTATGGGAAGTGAATAAAAGATAACAGCATCCCTTACCGGCCTTAATATTTTATTGCATTTAATAGAATAGTGTACAATTTAGTTTTATTTAAATTTAGCTAGTGTACTTTTTGTTACAGCTAAAATGCAATATTTTCTGAAAGCATACAAGCTGTTTTTCACATCAAGGAGTGGAAAAGAGATAAGAAAAGAACAGACAGTAATCAGTGTAAGTGGGAACACAGCCTGTAGCATGTGCTTTAGCATGGGTAATCTTAATTTTAGGTTAGGTAATGCTTTTGGGTGCAGCTGTTGATTTGGGATAATTGTTCCTATCTGGATGGTTAAACTTAAGTTTTTGAATATGTACATAGTTATGTGTGTTTGTTTTAAGTTGGATGGAGTATTTATTAAAATGTATTTAGTTTTTTCTTTGAGTGTTGTTATTAGAATAAAAAGTCTTGAAGAATGTGACGTATGTTCAAATAGAGGTGAAAAGAAACAACTCCATAAAAAAAACATCCTGCCAAACATTAGGGTGTGCATGTATCAGAAAAGTTGGAAATGCACATACAAAAGCTGTCATGTAGAATATAGGTGGGAACAGTAGCTTTTTATCATAATGGCTATGATAGCCATATTATTCTGGAATGCAGTTGGGTTTGCAGATACCAGATCATGCAGTGATAAAAACTAAGATAAAAATTCAGGGTAATGAAACAAAAATGAGACACTGATGCTTTCCCTTCCTGTCTGTTAAAAAAAGAGGAATTTAAGGAATGGATAGTGGAAATTCTTTAAACATTATTAGGGAAGCTAGAAGTGTTTTCAGAAGTTATAGCGAGGAAATAGGATAACATGAAAATGGAGTTAAAACAGGGTAGAAATAAAAGAGAAAGATAAGGTTAAGTAGTAATAAGAATTACTTATAGAGACTGACAAAGGATAAATATTGCAGAATAAGGAGACTCTCACAGAAAAAGAAGAGGTACAATTGAGGAGTGTTAAAGAGAAATATGGAAATATGTTCATGATATGCATGAGTTTAGAAACATTGTTGTTGATGAACTATTTAATGATAATAACTCCAGAGCACAAAAACATTTAGCACAATGACTTAGACAAAAGAAATTAGAAAGAGTTGTTTCCAAACTTAGGGATCCCATAATGAGAAAAATGGGATCCTGTATAGGTATCAGAGATGTTCCAGAAACTTTATAAACATTTGTATAAATCAGAGAAATGTGGAAGTCAAGAAATATGGAAATATTTATAAAGGACTTGATTGTACCAAGGTTAGAGGTAGATAAGGCTCGGCAACTAACAGTTAATATAGGAGGAAATGAGATAAAAATGGTGATGTATATTCAGTCTTTAAGAAAGTCTCCAGGAAGATATGGTATTCCTGTGGAAGTTTGGATGTTAGGAGGGAAGAAAGTGATAAAGATCTGGAAGACTTTGCTTAACAGTATTTTAAAAGGAGGGGTAGTGCCTACATCCTGGAAAAAAGCTGTGGCAGCTGTTTTACATAAAGATGGTAAATACCACAGTAATAAAATGTTTATATCAGCTAAAAGAATAGGAAACGTGTTGCCAAAATTGATAGATATGGATTAGTGTGGTTTTGCGGAGGGGAAGCAAATATTTGTGATGCTCTGGAGGAAAGCAGAATGTAAGGAAATACTGCTGTTTGTAGTGGATCTTGAGAAAGCATTCAACAGAATAAGCTGAGATTTTATGAGTAGGGCAATGGAAGCATTTGCATTCCCTGATACAATAATAAAGTTAATTAGGAGGTTATATGAGGGATCAGAGGCAAGAATTAAAGTAGGAGGGTTCCTCTCTAGTAAGTTGTGTTTACACAGTGGAATGAGGTAGGGGTGTCATCTTTCTCTGTTGTTATTTACTTTGTATTAAGAGTCATTGGCAAGAAAAATAGGGGACTCAGAAATGCAAGGATGTAATTGTTATGGTAATCAAGAAAAGTTGGCTTTATTTCCAGATGATGTCATTTTGTACAAGATAAATCAAGTAAAGGACATCTCTGTGTTGTGGAGCATTTAACAGTTTCAGGTCTTTTCTGGATGTAAAATAAATGAAAATAAAACAGTGGCTATAGATGTAAATTATGCACCCAAACCAAGCAGATACTTCACAGTGTGGAGGGTGTGAAGTTCACTCCTTGAAATATGTTATGCACCTAGTTCACTAATAAAATTTGAACTTAAAATACGTATTATAAAATATTAGGTAGTTGAGTTAAAAATGGAATATCCTTTATTGAAACACACAAACAAGTGATTGTGTGTTTCAGTAAAGGATATTCCATTTTTAACTCAACTGTGGACTTCCTACTATTTTATTATTTTGTAGTACATATTTTAAAGTTTGAATTTTTTAGTGAACTAGGTGCATAGCATATTTTTAAGGAGTGAACTTCACACCCGCCACACTGCAGAGCTTTTGCTTAGTTTGTTTTTGACCCAGTATAGGTTGCATATTGGGTTTTCTGAGACTTCAAGGGATGCCACAGATTTTTCATTTGTTAAATTATGCACTGGCAGGCAAATTGGTTCATAATACTCATATTTATAGGGACATGATAAGATGAAATATGTAGAAATATTGACTTTAAAAGATTTTGTTATGGCAGCTGTGGATATGTGGGAAGAGGCTAAACAAAACATAATACAAAAACTGAGAAACTGGAAGCTCTTGGTTATGCATATGCTTGGTTATGCATATGGATAGTAACATACAAGCAGTGAAAATGTATTAATCCTTTTATTTCTATATATAAGTCAAGCATATTTTATCAACCAGAGGAAATGTGGAGAATAACTAATAAAGAGTTAAATTCATTTATTTGGGAGAAGAATAAGGCAAAGGTTAAGTGGGAAAAGTTGATCCTTCTAGTAGAACAAGGTGATTTAGAATTTCCTGATTTGAGGGGATATTTTAGCATTAGACAGTTAAGGTTCATATGCATAATGCAAGCATAAAGCTGTAAATTAACATGGAAAAAGATGATGAAATGGGGGAAGTTCAAAAACTAGAGTGTTGGATTTTGGATGCAGAACCTTAAGGAGAATAGTAACAACTATACAGTATATTATATTAATAAAAAAGCAGAAAGTATCCTATGAACTAAACTAACCTGAGAATGGAGAAGGAAGATGATTGGAAGTAGGAGTACAGATAATAGTCAAGAGGGAGCTGGAAGTTACTGGAGAAAACTAGCAAAGGAGCCAATATATGAAGAGCAAATAACTAGGGCGGGAAGGGTAATAGAGTGGGATGAGGCCAATAAGACATTTGGACTGCATGCTAGAGACTGCCTTCCCTGCCAGGGATTACCTTCCTGGTATGGGCAAAGAGAAAGCGATAGGGGAATATTAAGTGAAAGCCCTACACTGGTAGCCTTTTTAGTTGAATCTAGAACAGAAGCTGCTTTTAGAAAAAGGATAATTAGTAGGGTGTATAAATATTGCATGATAACTATAAGAATCAATTAGAGGAGGTTAGAAAAGATTGGGGAGGTAGAAATGATCAGCAGTCTACAAGAGAACAATTGCAGGACAATCTATACGGCTGTCAAGTATGCAACAAAGTTCAGAAGGTTTAGGCTCATTGCTTGAATTAATTGCATAAGTAATTTTATACCCCAGACAGATTTTAAAGCATTGTTCCTCAGGTAGATAGCTAATGTTGGAGGTGTGATGGGGAAGAAAGAGGCAACTGTAAACACATGCTTTCAGAGTGTAATGAGTTAGCAGATTTTAAAAATTCCCTTCAGTGTTCTCTGTCAGAAATTTAGATCTGAATTGCGTAGACATATTGTGTTGGCTGCAAAAAAAACAAAAATACTAGAAAGTGGAAATCAACATCTAAGCTAAATGTATTTGAAGTATTGAATATTATAAAAGACATAAAAAACAAAGGGAAGGAGCAAATTACATAGAAATAAATGAAAGTTGTGGGGACAATACATGTAGAATAATGTTCGGGAGGAGGAGAAGTGAGGTTTAAGTGAAGATTGGAATTTAACAATTTGTGTAATGTAGAACTGATGATAGAAAGAAAAGATATGTCATAGTGTATGCAAATGGAAAAAAATTGTAATTTTTTTTTGGTTAATGTATGTTTACCTATGTCTTATATCAAAATTTACTAACGGTGTTTAAAAAAATTACCCTGTAGGGAATTTTTCAAATCTGCCACCTTGATAGATTCCTAAAAAACATGTTTATATTTACCTTTTCTTTCCCATCAAACTTCTGGCATTTGCTATGCTCTTGAGGAGAATTACTCCGGTCTGTTTGGGGTAAAAAAACACCTATATAAACATTCACTTCCAGTCAAAAACTGTAAACCTTGTAGAGTATGTTGCATACTAGGAAACCATACAACATCCTCCAACTGTTCCTTTCTTTATCACCTTTCCTAACTTCCCATTTTTTTCAGACTTCTTCTGATTAATACTTATAGTTGTCATGCATTATTCTGTATGTTCTAATAATTATCTTTTTTTTAACAGCTGCTTATGTCCTAGACTCATCCCACTGTCCAAACTTCTGCTTGTCCTTGTCCTACTCTTAATACCTTTCCATCCCCTAGTTATTTGATTCCAGTATCTTGGCTCCTATGCTAATTTTCTCCATTTCTGTATTGGCTTAATTCTTAAAATACTTCATTAATTTATAAATATGTATGGTTATTCTTCTTCCTAAAGGTCTGCATCCAGAATCCTACTCTCTTCTGATTTTATGAACCATGGTCCATCCCCCTTTTCAACGTAATTTATTTTCCACTTTGATTTATAATCTTCTCTGAGCCTTAATTGTTTAGTTCTAAAATATCCTTTAAATCTGACATTATTAAATCTTCTTGTTTAATGGGGAGAAACAAGTTATTCTACATTATATACAGGTCATGCATATTTTATAAAACAGAATGCTGTGAATCATATTTAATAAAAAAATGGAAAGAGTTTTTTTTGGGAGAGAAAGATGGCATATACATACACACACACACATGTGTATATATATATATATATATATATATATATATATATATATATATATATATATATATATACACACATATATATATATATACACATAGAGTGGATATAAAAAGTTTACACATCATTGTTAAAATGCCAGCTTTTTGTGATATAAAAAAAATAGACCACAATAAATCATTTCAAAACTTTTCCCACCTTTAATGTGACCTATAACCTGTACAATTCAATTGAAAAAAAAAACAAATATGTTAGGGGAAGAAATATAAAAAATAAAAAAATGTACAATACACTGGTTGCATAAGTGTGCACACCCTTAAACTAATACTTTGTTGTGCGTGCACACCCTTAACCTAGTACTTTGTTGAAGCACCTTTTGATTTAATTACAACATTTAATCTTCTTGGTACACACCTGCCATCAATTAAAGAGACTGATTAACCCCAAATAAAGTTCAGCCGTCCTAGTAGGATTTTCCTGACATTTACTCAGTTGCCTGCTCCAGCAAAAGCCATGGTTCACATAGAGCTTACAAAGCATCAAAAGGATCTCATTGTTGAAAGGTATCAGTCAGGAGAAGGGTCCAAAAACATTTCCACAGCATTGGATATACCATGGAACACAGTGAAGACAGTCATCAAAAAGTGGAAAAAATATGGAATAACAGTGATGTTGCAAAGAACTGAATGTCTCTCCAAAATTGATGAAAAGACAAGATGAAAACTGGTCAGGGAGGCTACCAAGAGACAGACAGCAACACTGAAGGAGCTGCAGGAATTTCTGGGAAGTACTGGTTTTGTACTACATGTGACAACAATCTCCCGTATTCTCCATATGTCTGGACTAAGAGGTAGGGCTGCAAGACGGAAGCCTTTTCTTACACAGAAAAACATCCAGGCCTGGCTAAAATTTACAAAACAATACATCAAGTCTCCCAAAAGCATGTGGGAAAATGTGTTATGGTCTGATGAGACCAAGTTTGAACATTTTGGCCACAATTCCAAAAGGTACGGTTGGATCAAAAACAACACTTCACATCACCAAAAGAACACCATCCCCACAGTGAAGCATGGTGGTGGCAGTATCAAGCCTTGATGTTGTTTTTCTTGAGTTGGAACTGGGGCTTTAGTCAAGGTGGATGGAATTATGAACAGTTCCAAGTACCAGTCACTTTTGGTCCAAAACCTTCAGCTGTCTGCTAGAAAGCTAAAAATGAAGAGGAATTTCAACTTTCAACATGACATTGACCCCAAGCATACATCCAAATCAACAAAAGAATGGCTTCACCAGTAGAAAATTAAAGTTTTGGAATGGCCCAGCCTGAGCCAAGACCTAAATCCAGTAGAAAATCTGTGGTGTGTGACCTGAAGAGGGCTGTGCACAAGAGATGCCCTCGCAATCTGACAGATTTGGAGTGCTTTTGCAAGGAAGAGTGGGCAAATATTGCCAAGTCACATTGTGCCATGTTGATAGACTCCTAACCAAGAAGACTGAATGTTGTAATTAAATCAAAAGGTGCTTCAACAAAGTTTTAGTTTAAGGGTGTGCACACACAACAAAGTATTGGTTTATGGGTGTGCACACTTATTCAACCAGCTTATTGTACATTTTTTATTTTTTATATTTTTCCCCTAACAGATTTGTTTTTCAATTGAATTGTACAGGTTATAGGTCACATTAAAGGTGGGAAAAGTTTTGAAATGATTTATTGTGGTCTCATTTTTTTATATCACAAAAACCTGGCATTTTAACAAGGGTGTGTAAATGTTTTATATCCACTGTATGTGTGTATATATTCATAAACTCCCTGTTAAATCACTGTTATATCTCCAAAAAAGTTTACTTCCTGGCACATTTTGGAGAGCCTTGCAAGAGAGTACTGATATTTAAAGAGGCATTTCCAACTTAAAAATCAAAATTGTTCTGCCTTTCTAGCATGTTTGGGGTCTAGTGTAACTTTCCCAGTCTGCTTGACTTTTCCTCCAAAATAATTCAAAGGGCCGGATTCACGATGGCTTGCATGGAGTCTAAGAGTAGAGTAAGACTCCATGCAGCCATCATGTCCGACGAGCGATCCAGGAACAGCCTGTAGGGGCGTGTAAGAGAGCTCCTAAAACGGCTCTTACACGGACAGGGCTGGGATATGCAAATCACCTCAATTGCAGACGAAAGGCATGCAAATAAGGTAGATTTGCGATTCAGGAAACCCAAACCTGTCCGAGTAAGAGCAGTGTTATTTGCAGAAATGTACTCAGTTGACAACTGAGTACCATTCTGCAAATAGCAAAACGGATCCGTGACAGCTCCAAATAAAGGTTGCATCCAGTGCAGGAAGCATGCCAATGGCCAAATATACGGCCATTGGAAATGTTCCCTGATGCAAAATTAAAATAAAAATAATTTTATTTTTTTTCGCCGATTTCTGATGTTTAAGCATAGCGCAGCGCCGCGCAAATGGGCTGCGCTCTAAAACACAGAATACTACAAATTAAAACCCACAAATGTGGATTTTATTGAAAGTGGTATGTACAATGCAAGGGAATGGCAGGCTGAAGACAACATGGCCACCGAGTAGAGGTTGCTAAGGGGGGAAGCTCAGTCTAACACATGTAACCAAGCATTAGTAGGCAATCCTATGTAAATGAGTGTTAGGATAGTGAATCGCCAGTTTACATAGCAAATGAGCAGTCAGTGGAGTGTAGGAGTAGGATATGGGGAGTAACAGAGTAGAAGATAGGTGACATCACGAGGGGGGTATGTATGAAAGAAGTGAAGCTCATTGGAGCAGAGTGGCATGTGTCCACTGTCATTTAGACATCATGGAAAGAGGTGTGTCAACAGGTAGGCTAGGGAAAGCCAAGAAATGGAAGGTGTATGACGTGGATAACACCAAAGTTTCTTGCTGAGCGGGTATGTGTGCGTGTGCACGTGTGTAAACCCGAGTAAGACAGAGTGCGCTCGTGTAAGCGTGAGTGCGCGCGTCTAAGCCGGAGTAAGCATGTATAAGGCTGTTTAAAGAGTTGTAAGCGCGTTTGCGCTGGTGTGCGTGCGTTTTAACCCGAATAAGCAAGTTTTAGTCTGTGTAAGCATGTGTGCGCACGTGTTAGCTGCTGTGCGCGTGTTTGCACTTGTGTGCGCGGCGCTCCCCCCTGAGGAAACAGAAAGGAAAAAGGAAGCACAACAAATAGTAGGAAGCTACCAGGGAGTACTAGCAGAGCTAGCAGGTGAAAATAATCAGAATCAGGCAATTACACAGGCAGTACACTAGCCCAGCCCAGCCTAGCACTTAAAACTCTGCCAACAACAGTCCATTATGTTTCTCACAACAGACACTGCAGTAAGCTAATAGAAGTGAAAACTGAAAAAGCTTTACTAAAACAAAGAAATGTTAGGGGCGACCATTGCTGTTATAAGGTGACATATGCAACATGCTGAGGGTGGTGACAATGGAAATGCTGCTGGACAACCCACAGTGAGGAGACGGAGAAGAGTGTACAGGCCCAGGGTAACCTACCAGGGGCTGCATGAGCTGGAGATAGTGGAGCGCTATAGAGTGGACAGAGACCTCCTGCAGCAAATTGTTGAGCTGTGCAGGCCACGCCTCACACACAGAACCAACAGAGGGGAACCCATCCCAGTGGAAACCAAGGTATGTGTTGGCCTAAGAATACTAGCAACAGGTACCTTCCAGAGACCAACTGGTGATATGATGGGGATATCACAGGCATCAGCATCCAGGGTACTACACCAGTTTCTGGATGCCATGTCAGCACATGTCGGTGATCATGTATATTTCCCCAATTCCCGTGAGGTATTGGCCAGCAATATGCGTCTCTTCCAGCAAATAGCAGAATAACCTGAGGTAGTGGGTGTAATAGACTGCACGCACATACTCATCAAAGCACCAGCTGGCGAGCGGGGTAGGGTCTACTTCAACCGCAAGGGCTTCCCCTCCATCAACTGCCAGGTCATGTGTGATGCCCAGGGCATAATACTGAATGTGTGTGCAGGCTGCCCAGGAAGCTACCATGATTCCCATATCTGGCATCTGACGCAGCTGTACCAGACATTTGCCAATGGGGACATCCCACATGGTCACCTAGTGGGGGATGCTGGCTATGCACTGGAGCTGTGGCTGATGACACCCATCAGAAACACGCACACACCTGAACAGGAACGCCATAATGAGGCACACGCACAAACACGTAATGTAATAGAGCATGTGTTTGGGCTGCTCAAGTCACGGTTCCGGTGCCTGGACACATCTGGTGGAGCCTTGCAGTACTCACCAACTACATGTACCTAAATTGTCATGGTATGTGCTATGCTACATAATATGATCCTGCAAAAACAGCTGCAGCAGGACCAGCATAGGCTTGGGCCAAACAGCCCCCCACCATTGCCAAGGCCATCACAGGCAGAGCGTGACTCAGAGGAGGAACAACCTGAGCCTGCGACAGTAGGAAGAAGGATGCGTGCCCAGTATGCTTTGGCCTTGGCAAAGAGGCAACACATAGCACATACACTGGCTCAGTAGGAACTCTGGAAATGATACCTCTCTCCGACTCGCACATAAAGTAAAAGGGATGCCTAAGTTGACACTACCTGCTTCCAAACGTGCAGGGAGTGTAATATGTGCATCCGACATAGGCAGCCCTGCAGCACCACCTAAGGCATGAATGCCATGTGTTAAGCAATATAAAGCAGTGCTAAACAGCAATTACCACCATGTAGTATATGCAAACAAAATCGCACACACCAGCTAGCACAACTGTGGTCAATGTTCAGTAATATTGGCCAATGTCCAGCAATGTTGGTGAATATTGAGCAATGTCGGACAAGCCTGGTCTAAGTAGGGCATAGCTGAACAAAAGCCAACATGCTCATATTTGCTTAGCAGGCCCTTAAGCAGTCTGGTCTGCTCAGTATGAAAATATAAAGCAGCGATGGGCCTCGAACTCAGGATACTGTGCACTATAGCCAAAGTACTGAACCACTAAACCATGACAGTATTGCAGTGGTCCACCTGTATGATGGAACGTTGATAAGTCTATGCAAAGTATACCAAGGAAACCCTGCAGGCACAGCATAATCCTTGTTGAGTTATGACACAAAGGTGAGTCCTGCAGTGAGAACAGAACCTAACTTCCAACACACACAGTATAAATGTTAATATTGGTCATGTTCGCACACGTCAGCAAATGTAGTGGACCTCAGATAGCAACATACTGAAGGGTCACACTGAGCATGCTCACACACTTGAATAAATGAGACAAATGTCAGGCAACAAAACATGGAATGGCAGAACTGGGCATGCTCACACACTTAGGCCATGTCTGAGTACAGCAGTGGGCCACGCATATCTGGCAGTTGCATGTGTTAACCCAGGAACCTGTCACTATACAGCAATCTGCCCTGTGCACACAGTTATATGACAACAGTATAGTGAAACCCTGTCATAATCAAATATGTTCTGCAGATACTGAAGGTGTTCATGGAAACTGGTAAAGCAAAGATGATAAAGACCTGCAAACAGTATCAGCAATAAACATTATGCATCATGAACATTAGCATAAGTTCAGAGGTCGATACTAGGCTATAGCCTAGCCAGAGTGTGTTTGGCATTCGCAACCCTGTCAGATTACTACACTGTATGTGTGAATAGTAGGTCACACAAGATAGCCCATGTACGTTTAGGCTAGTGTGCCTCTGTCTAGCAGGGACACAGAAGATATTCCAGGGGTAAATATACAATCACTCATACAGTCGTCAAGATGTCTCCAGTAGGTGGTCAGTGGGTGGCTCTGCCTATGTGAAACTGGGATTAAATTTTGTAGTGAGTGGAGCCTCTAGGATAAGAATCTGTCCCTCTACAATGTCCTATTAACATCTGTGCTGAGGTATACGTCCCTGGAGTGTGTAGCTCCAAGGGAGTTGGATATCCTGAGGTGGAGCATGTCCAGTAATTCTGGTTTGGGTATATCTGTAAACAACAGGCACACATCATATCTGAGAAGGTGGTAAGCGACTGAGTAGAGCTGGAGTTACTGCAGCTGAACTATGCAGGGCATCTGTGTGAGTCCCTAGATCTGCTTGGTGAGGACCTTCCATGGCCAGTACAGTTGCTGCAGGTGTCAGGTAAGGTACATCCAAAATGTGGCATTGTAACCACGCATGGATGTGATGAGTATAGGGGCACAATCACCTCACTCGATCTAGATGTGAAACCATATGGGATAAGGTGGCCCACATAGAATTTGTGTCCAACCACTTTGGCAACGTGAATGTTAAAGGCGACAGTACAAACAAGTCATGTCCCCAAACCCCTAACAACTCCTACCGTATGTAATGGAGTACTACCTATGTGGTAATGTGTGGGCATGTTGTTACTCCCAAAGAGGATGACTATGCAACTAATGGCATTTAGCTGTAGGCCATGGCTCAGGCACCAGTCATCCATCTCTGTGAGACCCTGATTGAGTATGCATGTGGCAGCTGGAGAGTTGATCATGGCACCCAGTTTGCAGTCAAGTGCAAACATGTTCAGCAATATTCCCCCTGTGGTAGCCTGTACGTAAGACAAATATATACTGAACAAGAGAGATCCCAGGACCAAGCCGTGTGGGATGCCACGTGTAACTGGTGTATAGTCAGACATGGCAACTGCAATTCTGACCATGTGGGTGCTATCCCTGATCTAGGTATCAATCCATTGTGTGAGACATATGTCCATATTGACGCTTGTGAGCCTATGCATAATGACCCAGTGGGGTATTGTGTTGAAGGGTTTTGCAAGGTTCAGGTAGGCTGTGTGGACAGCCGTCCCTATGTCGATGGACCTGTTAGCCATTTAAAGAATACAAACAGGTTCAAGAGGCAAGATCTGCCCACAACAATGCTGAAATGTGTAGGACAGTGTCTGTAGGTTCCCGATGTCTATGTGTAGGAGTCCTATGACAATATGCTCCATAGCTTTGCAGAACAGGCTACATAGGCTTATAGGGCAATATTGTCTGTGGTCCGTTGTGGCACCAACTCTGTGGAGCGGGACCACTGTCGCAGTACGCCATTCCTTGGGTACATATACTGTGGTAACTCTGATATTGAACAGTGATGTAATGTGAGGGTTGCGTTTGTCATGATGCTCGTGTATGATGCAGGCTGGTACACCATCTGGTCACATTGATACTGTGATGTACGCTGTGGGGAGGGCAGCACTCACCTGTTACTGTGTGATGTCAGGGAGGTTATACTCTGTTGGGATGGATAGTTGCTCCTTAGGGGGGATGGGTGGGAGACATCTGCACTGAACCTGTTTGCCAGGATGTAGGCAATGCCAGTGGGTTCAGGGTAGGTTTAGTCAGTATGCAGTAACTCACATCATATCAGTGAGTGTCCACCCGGGTTCCCGATATAACTGAAGAAGGCCGTGTGATAGTCCTACGTGTCTGGTAGAAGCGGCCCTTAGAAAAGTCCATGAGTGATTGTAGCTGTCTGCTAGTACAGATCACAGATGCCTTCCCAGTCTGGGATTGTGCTGTAACATGTAGTAGCGTCCTCCTGACATTGTACAGCTTATTAATGGCTGGGGTCTACCAGACAGGTCCCCTGCCATTGTAGTAGGGGGTCCTGTTGTTATTTGGGATAGCACAATCCATGCAGTCCACTAGGTGTCCATAGAATGTGTATGTAAAGGATGCAGCAGTGTGAGCCGTATATGCCACTGTCTCAGGATCTCTGAAGGATACCACCCTGCTTTGGTGAAGTGAGATGTTGGCTCATGAGAAGTTCACCAAGATTACCCAGGATGGGTGTGTGGAGGGTATATGTATGTCTTGTGAGATACATGTATGTTCTGACCTTACCAGTGAGGGGTATATTGCTGGTGTGGAACATAGAGTCCCCATGTTGGTGATGAGCAGGTCCAATATGTATTCCCCCTTGTGGCTGTGCTGACTGGTTGTGCCAAAGCACATGAGTTCACAAATTGTAATGACTGTTGGGTGAGGTTGTTGGGGCTTGAGTAGTATCCCCAGTCAATATTTGTGTATATGAAGTCACACAATATAATGGTGTTTGTGGAGACCTTCATATTCTCCATAGTTCCCACGAAAGCCGAGTGTGATTCCTGAGTTTGGGAGTGTGTTCTGTAGCAGGCAACAAACTGAAAGGTAGTATTGCACAATGGTAGTTGTATATGTATGGTCTGTGATGCTTTGTGCAGTGCCACTAACCTGGAGGTGTGTGTATCTGTGATGTATAAGGATACTCCCCCTAGTTGTGTTGTCTGTTCCAAGTCTTGTTGTCAGACAGCATGGTATGAAACATAACCTGGTAGTGCTGGTGTGCATAAGCGAGCCTGAACCAGGCGTCTGTCAGTGTACAGATATTGCTCTCCTCCATACTGAGGAGTGTCCTGAGTGGCCACAATATGAGGTTAACACAACTGTTGTTGAGCAGCATTACCCTTAGTTTCATTTAACCTGTAATGTCTATGGAGGTGGGTTTGTCTTCTGAGCCCTGCTTAAAAAAGACACTCTGGTGGTAGCAAGAGCCTTAGCCAGCATACCAAGGTCCAAGGATAACAGGTGCAAGCTGTCCATAGTGAAGCTACGTGGCATGTTGAGCATGTCACCATACGCTGACAGACACTGTATCCCCTATGAATGAAACAAATTTGTTAGCCAACTGTTAAATGTGATATGTGTGTCCGTATACCGTGACATCATAACTGGTGGGTGTAAGATGCTAGACAAGGTCAGGGTCATACAGGCCTGGGTTACATGATCAGAGTGTACCTCCATGTATCATGTCATGTGGTCGAGGGAGTAACATCTGAGGTTACACACACCAGCATGGACAATGATGGTGCCAGTCTTGCACATGCTTTGGAGTGACCTGATTGCCTGTGTTATGCGGCAGATCTTGGCACCCAACAGACAGCCCAAAGTGACTATTCCCTTGTCAGGGCTGGTGAGTGGTACGTCACTGTGTCTGAACATAAGTGTCGCCTATTACAAGTGTATTAGGTGTGTTGTGTAGCCCAAAGGGCAGTGACTGTGTGGCACACTGACATTGTGAACTTTGTGATATGTGGGCATTGTAGTGGGGTAGCAGGTGTGTGTGTGTCTGCTTTGGAGGTCTCTTCTGCTTAGGTAGAGTACATTTACAGCATCCGAGTATGTCAATGTGTGCTAATGTGGTTTGAGTGCTGTTGCTAGAGGATATGTGAGACTGATATGTGGTGTGTGTGGTTACCTTCACCACCTGATAGACTGTGCCAGTCATGGTTCCAGAGAGTTCAGCTCCCTGTATGTCTATATAGGTGCATCTCACACATATATCTGAGTTTGTCGGGAGGAGGAGAGGGTTGTCTATGTACATGAGGCAGATGTGACATTGTGTCAATATCACAATATCCACCAGCTGGACTGAAGAGTACACACAAAACCGACCCCTGGACATGCCAGGATATTATCATGACATACTCTGTAGCCTGATCACAAAGGATCAGTAGGGTGTTAAGCGTGTAAAAGAGTATAACAGGGATTAGTGCTCATGTTCGTTAGTGTTTTGTAAAGAGGAGCTGAGAAGGAGTCCAGACTGAATCATGACACCTCCTTCAGCTATGACATAAATATCAATGTGCACCCTGAGTCAGAGCCAACTGTACCTGAGTGTGAATGCCAATATCATGACAGACAGGCCCATATGTACATACCCATCCCCCACCGACAATAGTCCACATCATCATACCAGGAGATATCACATGTAGAATGGATGAGCAGCTACCCCCACTGTCAAAAGCATGGCAACAGGTGAAATACATTGATTCCCAATATGTGTCATGCACAAACTACAGAACAAACAGATCATGCACCTGAACAGTCAGCTGAGCTGCACCCCCTACACAGGATGTGGAGCTGTTGAATGTGTCACAGCTACATATGGCACTCCCAAGTGTTGGTGCACAACACACCATGGGAAGTCAAGTCCAGTACGCCTATGAGGTCTGATCTGCAAGGTCATGGAGTCCATCATGGTTGCAGTCATAAACAGAGCTATTGGAAGCTGACACACACACAACCCTACCAACTGTGGTATGTTCATGTGTGGATCATGGTTCCCAAACATGCTAGACTGTTTGCCAGGCAGCCACCCAGGACATACATCAATGAACACATCTACACATGTGTCACATTGACTTTGAATAGCCCTTTATCAACATCCCAGACACATGTAGTATCCACAAAACCAAGAAGCTGTGCATAAGTATGTGTTGACATATGACGGAATGTCAATGTGTCCACAGATAGATCACACAAGGTAAGGATTTTGAAGTCATGTTCAAGCTGTTGACACCTGCTGACCCACATGGACCATTCCTGGAATGGCATAAAACAAAGTGTACACACATCACCATGTCCAGTCTGATGATGTCACCATCCTATAAATACAGCAGGAGAAGGGAAACCAGCCAGTAAATCAAATAGCGCACCATGTTAATGCGTCTCTTTCCAGTATCATAACATAGGTAGGGGTTTGAATTCTGCAAACTGTGTGTGTGCGTGTGTGTGGGGGGGTGTATGTGTGCAGTTTCCTTTGAGAGGTGTTCCATTTTTGGAGACTGTGAAAACACACTAAAGGAGGTACATTCCTCTTTGGAAAATCTGATGATGTCACCATCCTACAAATACTGCAGGAGAAGAGAAACCAGCCATTAAAGCAAATAGCATGCCGTGTTAGTGCGTCTCTCTCTAGTATCATAACATAGTTAGTTAGGGGTTTGAATCCTGTAAACAGTGTGAGTGTGTGTATGTGTGCAATTGTCTTTGAAAGGAGTGCCCTTTTTGGAGACTGTGTAAGCACACTAAAGGAGGTACATTCCTCTTTGGAAAGTCTGATGATGTCACCATCCTACAAATACAGCAGGAGAAGGGAAACCAGCCAATAAAGCAAATAGCGTGCCGTGTTAAAGCGTCATTCTCTAGTATCATAACATAGTTAGGTAGGGGTTTGAATCTTGCAAACAGTGTGTGTGTGCAATAGGCTTTGAAAGGAGTTCCCTTTTTGGAGACTATGAAAACACACTAAAAGAGGTACATTCCTCTTTGGAAAGTCTGATGATGTCACCATCCTACAAATACAGCAGGAAAACGAAAACCAGCCAGTAAAGCAAATAGCACGCTGTGTTAATGTGTCTCTCTCTAGTATCATAACATAGGTAGGGGTTTGAATCCTGCAAACAGTGAGTGTGTGTGTGTGCAATAGACTTTGAAAGGAGTGCCTTTGTGGAGACTGTGAAAACACACTAAAAGAGGTACATTCCTCTTTGGAAACTCTAATGATGTCACCATCCTACAAATACAGCAGGAGAAGGAACACCAACCAATAAAACAAATAATGCGCCGTGTTAATGTGTCTCTCTCTAGTTTCATAACATAGTCAGGTAGGGGTTTGAATCCTACAAATGCTGACTGTGTGTGTGTGTCACTGTTGGTCAACGTAGTGTGGGTTTTGCTTTTACTATGGTATGACATAGTATGATGACAACAGTAAGTGTATTGCAGACATCAGATATCTGTGTGGCAAATATATATGTGTACATGCCCCCTCAATCAGTACATAGGTGTGAAGCCTGCATACTACATGAATACATTTATTTCCATTGATAGGTTGTGCCGCTGCTTCTCAGATCGTAGGTCACATATGTATGTATGTGACACGGCCGTCCACTGTCGTGCTCTGTGGCCAAGGTCATCTGTGGCACACACACCCATGATAGTTACTTAAGAGTAGTGTGAGTGAGGGTATATGCCTGGGGTATATGTCAGACATGGTCATACACAACAAAATCTGCCATGAATGGATAGTCTTTATAGGTGTACGACTGCCTTGTGGATATGCATTCAGGCCTCTAATGTCTTATGTGATACACCTTGGGACTCCACAATACCTATGGATATGTGGATACCAAGGGGCACATGACATAACATGGGTCTGTATGTACACAGTGGTACCCGACATACATGTTGAGGGCTACCACCTGTGTGGTACTGACGGGATAGTATGTTTAGTACATGAGGATGACTATGCCATAGTCGGCTTATTGCTGTACAGCATGTATAACACAACAGGTATCTGTCTGTATGATACCCTTGTGTAGGATATGCGTCCCATCCAGGGAATGCATTGTAGGCCAGTCCATGCATTCCCAGATTTGGATAGACACATCCCTAGTTTGTCTGCATGTACCTAAGGGGGCTATATGACACACAGGTGTGGTCACAGTAATGGGTGGCGGTCATCCCCACTGATTAGTGTTATAGTGTAGCACCGGAAGGATCCAATTGATACTGGGTTCCCCTACTACTGTATGTCATTTGTCAGGACATCATCCAATGATTGCTTATAGTCATGCTGTTGAGGTTGTGTATACTACCAGACCACAAATCATTGACTGATATTAACGGTATCACCCACAGCATAGTGTCAACCCATGTCATACACACGTCTACCCATGTTAGTACATAACTGTAGTAGAATGCATACTGGCCATTGAAAGATGCAATGAGATGTTAACAATGTATATGACAGGGTATGCCACACATCCCATGTGTCCACTATGCACGTACAACCAGACAGTGCGCACCCGCCATGTTCACAGATGTACACTTGCTAATCTGTACTGCACACATCACACACGTACTGTCCACTCACTAACACATGCTGGCAACACATCACAGATCAGCCAAGTGGCACATGGGTGGATAATACATACTCAGACCTAACAGTGGTTTAAACAATGCTACATCGACAATCAGAGCTTTGATGCATAATGTCTGCTCAGATATACCTACAAGGATGTAGTTACACTTCCTTGTTGACAACTTGCTATTATTGCTACACTGCTATCGTGTCACCCTGTGCATCAGCACCATGTTAGCCTGTCCCTCCGTTGATAATGCAGATGACAGGAGGCGGCACAGGTATCATCATATGCACAGGGTGTTTTGTTGTTTGCCAGAGCCTGACATTGACCCATCCAATCGACATGTCTGTGTGTGTGTGTGTGTGTGTGTGTGTGTGTGTGTGTGTGTGTGTGTGTGTGTGTGTGTATGTGTGAGGGACAACAGTACAGCATGGGCAAATGTTGATGTAATGTGTATGTGTGAGCCCTAGTTGTTTGCTTAATGTGTGTGTGTCTGCATGCACACAGCTCCACCATGTGGCTGCCATATACGGTGGTTTGTAGGACAGCCACAGACTGTACCTGCTTGGCTGTACAGATCACTGTCTCCGGCCACGAACACAGTACCTGTGCCTGGCAGGGGTGCTACAGACAGTATTGGGTACCAACCCTGACTGGGTACTGTCATCAGAGGCAGAGGTATGATGACTGGACCCATGTCCCTGCTGGGACTGTCCAGAGCCACGTGCATGTGGTCTACTGGGACGGACAATGGACAGGCCAGCTCCAGCATTGCTGGGGCTGGTACTGCCACTACGGGAGCGGCTGTGAACTGTGGGCCGTCCACGACCACTGCCAGCTGTTGCTTTTGCTGGCATGCGTCCGCGTCGACATCACAACCATCCTGCACAGTCCTGGCTTGAGGGAGACATGTTGTGGAGGGCATCTATTGTCTCCCCCCAACGTCTATCAATGACCTCGGTGTACGTCCGGATCGCACCGGCAAGGTCACAGATGCTGTCATTGATAGCGGTGTAATGTGCCCTCTGTGCCCTAAGTCCCTGCATGGTGTACTGTTCCACACGTGCCTGAGCCTACATTACAGCCCGGAACATAGTGGTCGTCGTAAGACCTGTGCAGGCACGCCTGCCAGGGGCAATACGTCCAGTGGTGCTCCCCCGAGAACCCCTGGACCTCCGCCTATGTGGTACCGTTACGGGTCTACGGCTATGGCTGCTGTGATGGGATGCAAGTGCCATGGGTACCACACTCTCCTGGTCAATGCCAACTGTGTGCTGTCCCTCCCCTATGGCCATTGGTGGTGAGGGATGTAATGGCAGTATGAGTGTGCGCATAGATGGGGTTGAATGTTGTGTACTGTCGATTGGCGGACCAACGACAGACCCTGTCAAATCTCCCTGTGCCAAAATACATGTATCATCATCACCACTATCCGTGGCAGTGGCTTTAGGTCGACTGCTGCTTTCGCCAAGCCCTACCTCAGCACCTGTGAGAGGAAGACAGGAAACACACGTTACGGTCTGCACATGCACACATAAACACATGCACACATGCATACAGGAACTCAGTAACACATGCACACAGGAACACAGGAACACATGCACACTCCTCACTACAGCAGATACAACAGAAATCCAAATCATACTCAATACTGGTTGAAGGTGGGTGACAGTATCACAAGGCAAACAGTCACGTCACACGTGTCAGCATGCAGAATGTGTTGATCAAGTCCATGCAGTGTGAGTGTAGACAGCCATAGTTAATGACAGTGTACATGGCTGTGGTGCATGTGTGTACATGTTCAGTGATTGCCTACACTCTGGAACACAATGTGTACAAGGACACAACATTTCTGTGCAAGTATTATAAGCTCTGCAATGTCCTGTGCACTATCACACACAGGTATACTTACCATGGCTGCATGTGTTGTCTGTGTCTCACATGGATTTCCATGTCTGATTGCAGTGTCTGTAGCAGATAATTGTGGACACAGGTGTAGCACATGCATGCTATGTACACACACGGGATGAGTGGTGCATGTATACGTGATGGGATACCAATCCTGGACATGGCCATTGTAACAGTATGGGGTGTAGTACCATTAGCCATCATCATCATGCATCATGTGGTCACTCAAGGCCACTAAAGTGCACTAGACCACCACCTAGCATGCTGTACCTGAACCGCAGTGCCATGGCTACGTTCACAATTACGCAGCCACGTTGCACAAGGGTGTGTGAGGTGCCCAATAGGGAGCATTGCCTAACATGACTGTGTTATGTGTTGAGGAGTGTTGCACAGCCCCATGCTAGGCCCCTACCCCTCAGGTATATTATGTGTGGTGTGTGGATGACATGTGGGATACTGAAGTGTGACCTGGCAGCGGGT